>NW_006436288.1:10073596-10081031 GCF_000325575.1 Pteropus alecto
GCAGCTGTCGGGGGCGGGTCCCCGTCCCCGCCCCCGCCCGGCCGCCCCGCCCTTGGCCCCGCCGCCCTCCACCCCGCATCCCGCTGGCTTCCCCTGCCGGAGTTGCCGGGAGGAGGGCGCGGGAGTCAGCGCGCACGCGCGCTAGGCCGGGGAGCTGGCACCTCCTCGCCCCCGCCCCGCCCCCTCTCACGTGCCGCGCAGCGTGCGCCGGGGCATGTGCGGGCGCACGTGACAGCGCCGCGTCCGGCTCCCGCTCCCTCACCCCGCGCGGCTGTACTTTGAACCCCAGCGTAGGAGGGGAAAGTAGGGGGAGGGAGGAAGGAAAGCCAGGCGGGGAGAGAACCGGAGGGGGGATGCCGGCCTCCCCAAGAATGATATCATTCGTAGATTTATCGCTAGGCAACCTAAGAATGCTTCTCTTTTTCCAACCCTGGAGCTCCTTGAAGATCTCAAGGCTGATGACATTATTTCCCCCTGCTATTCCCGTACCACGCAATCCTGGAAGGGCGATTTAAGGGGCTAGGGTTGGTTTACCAGTTTTTAAGGGAGTGCTTTTCAACCACAGCTCAGAAATAAATCCTTCATCACACTCACTTGTATCTGCCGAGCTCTCCGGGGTGCGGGCATACTGTCAGGTTTCTTCATCATTTCCGTCATATGTAGATCACAACAGCTACGTTATAGCTATGCAGATAAGTCTTGTTCAACATAATATATTCGAAAACCAAGTCCTGCTTAAAGGATCATAGAAAGAGAAGCCGGTTTCTTTAAAATGTCATATTATAGGGACTTTGCTGATTACGTACCTGAGGTCTTCAGGAATTGGATCCAGGCTGAAGTTTCCCTGTTAAAACTAATTTTCGAAACCCAGTGCGGAACCTGTAAAGCCATATTTGGAAGCAAAGTTTATTAAAGAACAATGTGCCAGATACTCAATACCTCCGTTGTGAAGCATTCGATACTCTCTTGTATACACATGTGCATACCCATATGTAAAAGACCTCAAATTGAAACAGTAGGTAAATTTACAATGCCCTCGAAATACTCCATATTTTAAAGTATAACAAATCGCCTTCTTTCCTATTTCCTCAATTCTAAAGGTTTCCTGTGTTCGGCTTCATAACTTGCTTTGATCCCTTCTTTCATGTGGAACCTTTAGAGTTCAACCAGAACCCTATAGGTGGGAGGGCTGGAGGCAGAGGTGGAGAGCTCATCGGATTATGTATGTGGGGACTTCCACAGCAGGGAAGGCACATTTCTGGATGTCTCCAAATTGAGTGGGCGGCAAAATTGTATGATTCTTTGTAGGGGATCTTGAAAATTGTTTCTTCAGAATTTCTCTAATTTTGCATGCGCTATGCCATAATGTAGACAGGCTATTACCTCAGTGATAATCTTTCCTCTCCACCAACAAAGTCTACTTTGCCTCTTAGGTTCTCAGGAAAGAAGTCACCCACAGCTTCTTTTGTAAAACAGACGGATGAGGTCAGACAGAGTTGATTGATTGCAAGGTACTTGGTTTTGTCTTTTTCCCCCTACTACATGAGACGTTATCATGCTATGAATGCTATCCTTTGCAGTGGGAAATTCCATGATCTCTTAGTCCCAGTTTATGGTTCAGATTCTTAGGAGGAAATGATGAGAGCCAGTATAGCAGTCAAGTTCTAAAGACTGAGAAGTTAGGAAATCCTTGCTCAGACCTCAAGTCAAATATAATAAACTGTCCTGGTTCTTAGCACAGTACCAGAGTGTGCCAGAGCCTTCTCCTTGGAGAGAGCCCCATGGATTCACTCTCCTGTTCATTCTGCAAAACCCAGCTACATCTCAAGGCCTTCTCTGATCCACCCAGATAAAGTCAGCAACCCTCACACCCCTCAGTACAGTATTCACCCCCTGCATAAGCACTTACCATGTTTCATTATAAATCCATTTTAGTGTAGATCTGTCACCCCTAGACCTTGAGATCCTCAGAGATTATTAATCTTTGGTTTTCTAGCACTTACCACGGCAACTCACTTATAGTAGGAGCAAAACAAATATCTGTATCCCTATACCCACTATTTATTGAATCTACAGGCTCAAGGAGAAAAGAAGTGTGTTGCAATCAGTGGGGAGTCTGAAACCTCTCAACCAGAGGCTCTCCAATGTGTGTGTCTAAATTCAGATGCAACATCTGGGCCTAAGCATCCTCCCTGGCAATTCCCCAGAATGCTTTTGTGGACCTGCCGCCCAAGATGCTCAAAACCCAGAGGTGAAGAGAGATTATACACCAGAAGCAGAGGATGGGGTTTTCCATAAATCAAAACGCTGAATCAGTATTCACTGATGGCCCTTGGTTTACTATTCCTATCAAGCTGAAAGAAAGAAGTGTTAGTCAAATCAAATACTTTGTTTCTAGCACAGAAATTTATTTTGTAGTTAGTTGTGGAATAAAATCATTAGCAAGCTTTTTAATGTAATTAAATGATCATAATATGTAATGTATTTGAAGGGTTTTGCATAGTGTTCTGAAATTGAACATTGCTAAGAATGTGAAAGTGAAAGAAACGAAAAGAAAAAGGTTGGGAGGAGAAACATGTCCCTGATCTACAAGCTCACACAACTTAGAGAAGTGTCCAACAGGTACTCTGTCAAAGCCTATTTATTCTAATTTTAGACACATTTCAAATGTGTATGGTTTTGGTTAAATGGTTTCCCAGGCCACAGTAAGTCATAGGCAGCAAATTGTATAACAGTTAGAGGCAGACTCTCTAACACATCAAGAAGTGACAGTTAGCAGCCTGACCATGAGTAGAGACTGAAGAAAAACCTATAAAAAGCAGATATAAGAACTCGAAAAGAATTTAATGCAGATGCCAATACTCCCAGATAACATATATATTTATAATGATGAACTCGATTGAGAAAGGTTAACTATGTATAGGGTATTTTTTTCTAGACATGTGTAAGACACCTTAAGAGGATATATATAACATTTTAGTAAGCTTTTCACTAAAATAAAAAAAAAGAAGATGACTTTAGCACTTAACCATAGAAGCTTCAATGTTCTGAACCATTGTTTTATGGGGGCACATATCATTCCTTGAGGCCAGATAAATAGGGATCACTGAGAATCTTTAAATATCAACTTTTAAAAAGGTATAATTTTACATTCATTTGGAAGTTTCAATGTGTAATCACTAGAAAGGTACGGGAACCTCAATTTTAAAACAAATGTCCTTCTCCTTTCTAGGAGCATATTTTTAAAGTACATGCTGCACATGTGGTTTAGTATAAAACTTATACTAAATCTTAATCACAGAAAAAATAATTTTCCACATTAATCCTGTTAAATTCTATGAAAAACTGAACTTTCATTGGACTTTAGCATGCACTGTATACCCATTTTGAACTTATTTAATACAACACAGAACAATGGGTGAGCTTAAATATATTGATCTGGGAGTCCAACAGATTAAGAATTATTGTTTCATTAAAACTATCAGATTGCTCACTGAAGTAAAATACTATTATAATAGTACAGCCATCTTTTGGCATTATAATGGTCGTTAATTCATTCATGAAGGCTCTGTTCATTTCTAAAGTAAAAGATCTTAAGTCTGTTTGGCCCGACCATGTCTTCCCAGGATCTCAATTGCCAGTCACCTCCCATGGAGAGGTTCAAAATTGACCATGACATAGAAAGAGGGGGAGGCTTCTTTTACATACTTTTGAACAAATCTAAGGTGATAGGCAATAACCAAAGTTATGGCCTGTATGGGCAGCAACAGATAACTAAATGAAAAATAGTTTTCACAATTATAGGAACTAAAAGTCCAATCGTATTTTAAATAGCTATTAATTTATAGTTTCTAGTGCCTTAAAAATGTGCTTAGCTCTTTAGGGGAAAAAAAAAGCTATTAATTCAATATAAGATTTTCAGAGAAATATATGTATGTAAAATTAATTGGTATAATACAGGTAAAAAGCATTATTGACTCAATATTCATATTTGTCTCGAGTTGAAAAATCATACATATATGGCAATTGATTTTGGCTAAAATTTTACCACTGCAGGTATAGAACCCTGTTTAACGAATTATAATGACATAAAGACTCAATTATAATTCGTGTTTTAATTCATTGTTTAAATTCATTGAAATAAATCGATGACCAAAATAACATTTTCCAGGTACAAGTCTATCCTAACTTTATCTTATTACCATGTTAGTATATAGGCCTTTGGACGAAATAATTGACCTATAATATCTGGTCCAACTCTAGGTTTTTTATTTTATTATACCAAAATTATACAAATGCTAAAATATTATCCTCTGATTTACTTTGAATCTTTTTGGTTATGAAACTAATATTACAATATGGTATTAAAATGTAGCTCCAAATATTTAAAATGCTATTTTTCCCATAATTCTGGTTTAGAATGAATACCCTTCTAAAGTTCAATAAATTACAGTCCTCAAAAATCCTACATGGTTTTTTAATGTTAATTTTTGTTTCTGTGGTTTATTCAGGATGTTTCATGAATGCTGTGCAATCAAAATTCAGTTTACTTGGTTCAAGATGCCACAGTGGGAAGTAGTTCACTGACTGGGGAATACAACAGATCTGGCCTCTAGTGCTGGCTCCAGGTAGCTGTGTGACCTGGGGAAGATATTTGATATCTCTGGGCTTCACTTACCTCATATTGTAAAATGCAGGAGGCTGGACAAGCTGATATCTAAGGTTCCTTCTGACATCACTTTCTATGACTTGGCGATTCTGTTGCCATAAAGTCAGCAGAGGGAGCACTTTTGCTACATGTCATAAATTTTGGCTATTATTTCAATATCTTTCAAAAACTAAGGGGTTTGTGAAGAACATTACTGAAACTAAAAATTGACAATCCCTCAGTTTTATCAAATCACAAATCTGATAATAAATTTGAGAAAAGGTTAAAAATAATTTCTGTTCCTTGAATTTCGTAAGTCCCAGAAGACAATTGTTTTATAAAGGTCAAGGAGCTAAAATATACTGAAAAGTTAAGCAACTCTACGTGGTAATATGTTGATATGGGACCCAGTTAAAGAGAAACACACCAGACCATACAACAGAGGCTATCTGGTTTCAAAGATGAAAAGTGAAAAATTCATCGATCATAAAAAATTAGCAAATTGAGTCTAACATAAACAAATCATGCAAGTGATTGGTAGGTTTTCTTTGGCACTTTTCATTAAGATACACTGGGAACAAGTAGGTAGACACAACCAGAGCCTACAGGCTTGTAAGAGACTGGAAACGTGTGCTATCAAGCCAATGATCAATAAAGTTGTATATCTGAGAACCTGAATAACTTTCATTCCTATATTTATAGATATCTTAAAATTGAGTATCATGTCTTTTTAATTATTAAACAATCTCATATCGTATATTAAATTTTTTATTCCTTAGTAAGAATTTTAAGATCACAAAATAGTGTGGCAATATTTAGGTAATAGAATTTATGGAGTGCTGAAAATACTGGAATATAAAGATAATTTCTAGTTTATTTTCAAATACTAAACTTTTCTAAACCAGCTGGTTTCTTGCAGACAGTATTTATTTTTTAAAATAATTTAAGACAGCATAAGCTTGTACCAAGCATAAGCATTGTAACAAAAGTGCAACTTTTCAGCAAATCTTCCCCAAAAGATATTTTAACTCAAAATATCATTAGCACATATTTTCTCCCTACAAAAATAGCATGTCAGACATCATTAATTGGATGTATTAACAACTATGTACATAAGAGCCACCTTGTAGGCTAAGAGTTTAACGTTGTTTAAACACAGCGTTTGAGGCAAACAGTAGCAACAGCAGCAGCAAATGCACCAAACTGACTAAAAGACCCAGATATTTTCTTCTCTCATAGTCAGACTGTTGTGTCTCACCCCTTACATAACATTCAAGTGAGATTTCTCACAGTGCTACCTTGGCAACAAACTAAAAATATCTAGACAAGGTCTTGGTTTAAGCCTTATTAAAAAAGCTTTCTTTGTGATTATCTGGTATCTGGTTTGGTCTCCAGAAAATACATAGACTTGGATATAGGAAGGCCTCACAGGGCTTCATTCCACATCTTTACAGCATTTCCAATCAAAACTGATGAGTTTAATATTTTCCTCCTCTTGTGATTTAACAGAATGTAGGATAAATCAGTTTGGACTTGTTTTCTTTTTTAAATTCAGTGCACATTCTTTTTTTTACAGCAAGATTATCAAAATCTAGGAACGTGATGGATTAAATAATGGCAGAGTGGGAATAGATGCTATATATATGTATATATGTGTGTATATACACACACATACATACATACGTATACATACGATGAGTCAATTGATTCATTGTCAATTTCTCAATAAAGTGCCAGCAAATATACTAAGAATAATTCTGGCCTTCCTCATCTATCCCCTTCCCCGACTTGGTTCTGACGATGGCCCAACTCCGTGTCTCTTTAAACAAGTGCAAGTTACTAAGGGATACCATTCAAACCACTCCAGAATAGGTTGCAACATGAGCGACTGCATCTTCTCCTCTTCCTCTGAAAAATACATGCCTTTTAAAGAGTTGAACTTTATAATATACTGAAGAGTAAATTCAATTCTAAGATCCTCATTCTGTTTTCAGGCAGAAGTCTCCTGAAGCAGGCAAGACAGCTTTGAGTCATTGACAGATAACTACTTGCTGTTCGATGTCAACTCCTCAGCCACCTTTCCCATACCCTGGTTCAATCAGCTCATCCACAGAGGAGACTCCTCTCACTTCCTCGAGAATTAGGTTCTGTATTTTAAAAGACAATGGAACGTGGCCTAAAGGTAGGCAAAACTTACTTCAGGGAGTTCTTTAAAGAAAAAGGAATCAATATCTAGCGCGAAGGTTCTTTTACAGCTGGTGGGGGAAGAAAGGGATGTTAGTGTGTGGAGGGTGGGGTGGTGAAGGATGAGCAAAATAGAACTCCAAATGTACACAAAACACCTGTTGTTTTTTTTAAAGCCGGTCGTGCATCAATTACACTTCCTCCCTTAAAAACGTTAAGGGTGTTTTAACTTAATATTATTATTCCGCGTGAACCTTCGTCCTTTCTAAGAAAGGGACGCAAGGTTTCAGGGAGTTTCCTTCCCTGGTTGCGAGGGATCTTCCTGAGCAGAGCTCTCCGGGTTCCCGTGCTCGCGGGGGCCGGCATAGGGCAGGTGGGTGCGCCCGTGCGGGTGAGGGGGATGCAGTGACCCAGGGGGCGCCACCTCGTGAGGCAGGAGGGTCGCGGCGGCGGCTGCGGCGACCGCCTTCTCGGGAGGGGGCGACAACACCGAGGACAGGCAGGGAAAGGCAGCGGCGGCAGCGGCGGCGGCAGCAGCGGCGGCTGCGGCAGCTGGGGCGGGGATGCCGGGGTACAGCAGCGGGAACGGGGCGGGGGCCGCCG
>NW_006436288.1:10081228-10093021 GCF_000325575.1 Pteropus alecto
CGCCGCAGCCGCACCGCCCCCTGCGCCGCCACGAGAATCCAGCCTCATCCTCTTAGGCGCCGGCGAGTCCTCCCCGGGGGGCTCCTGTTTGATGGTGACGCGGCTCGCCCCAGCGCTTTTGCCTTTCTCGCGGTCCGGCCTGGCCTCGGCTTCGCCGCCGTAGCCGCTGTCGGTGTCCGTGTCGTTTTCGGCTGCGAGCTCGGCGCTTGGCTGAGTCCGCTGTATGACCGGAACGCAGTGGGCGAGGGGCTCCAGCTTCTGCCCAGCGCGCTCCAGGCAGGGGGCTGCTGCGGACCCGGCGAAACGAGGGCGCGCCTGTGCCTTTGCTCAGAGGGACCTGTTGAGTCAACAGCTGAGGGGTGGGCAAGAACTGGGTGGCCACCGCGTGCAAGTGGTTGATCAGCTGGATACACCGCGGCTCCCTGGGCGTCCAGCTCTCAAACCGGGAGAGGTATTGCAAGACTTCTTTGGCGCATGTTTGAAATCCCGAGTGGAACGCATCCAAGTCGGACTGAATGGGCGATTTCAGAGATCGCTCCCCTAGGATGAAGAGGGGGTGGGGGTGGAGGACAGAGGAATGGAGGCAAGGAAAAAAAAAAAAACCCCACCGACGTTAAAACATCTGCTTATCACGTGGGCCCTACATTGACTAAAGTGATCTCGGTTTTTCCTCTGTATTCGAGTGATATAATCCACCGGTTGCAAGGGGGTGGGGGTGGTGGCGGGGGTGGAGAGCAGGGGGGCGCTCTACTCCCAGCTGAAAAACTAAAGTGGAGAGAGGGTGCAACCGCCACTTTAAATAAACCACCGACGTTAAAACATCTGCTTATCACGTGGGCCCTACATTGACTAAAGTGATCTCGGTTTTTCCTCTGTATTCGAGTGATATAATCCACCGGTTGCAAGGGGGTGGGGGTGGTGGCGGGGGTGGAGAGCAGGGGGGCGCTCTACTCCCAGCTGAAAAACTAAAGTGGAGAGAGGGTGCAACCGCCACTTTAAATAAAAATCTGATTCCTCTGAGTTGTGCTGAAAGCCTCTAGGATGCTTCGGGAAATGGGCACTTTCCAATGAAGAGAAAATATAAGCAATTTCACAAATGAGAATGAGCCCGTGGGACCACGGAAGTGGGGTGGGGGAAGAGTCCTATCACTGCTCTTCTGTGGGCTTCCAGGCTTCATCAGGGTGGGTTGGCCTCCCAGAACTGACTTACCATTCTGTAAAGCAATTATCTTCTGATGCTGCTGCTCGGTTAAGGCTGTTAAAGCTTTTAAGTGTTTCAAAGTTAATTCCAAGACTACCGCTTTCTCCAGATGCCCCAGAGTCTGCAGTGGTGCAAAAGAGAATGGGGTACTTGGTTACTTAAAAACACATTTGGCTTGATTGGCTCTCCATTCAGCACAGCAACTTAAGCAAACACTTTGAAAGTATTATTCCTATACTTCTTGAGCTTTCCACAAGACAGGTTATAAACGATTTCTTGCCTTCACAGTTGTGAGCACCTACTCTTGAGTTTGTGAGAAACTCTACACTATAGAACAAGTTGTAAGGCATCTGATATTTACATTTATTCTTATATGTCTGGGAGTAGTACCAGGCTATTAACGCCCTTGGAGAGTAGCAAAGAAGGAAAATGTGCATCTTACTGTCAACTTCAGATGTTCAGGCAGTAAATCTTTCAGCTGAGCAATGCATTCATTAATTCGGTCTCTTCGTTTCTTTTCTATTAATCTGTGTGGTAATTTGTAGGTATCCTTAATATATGAGAGTCATGGAAGAGAGAAAACAATAACATAAACATTCATTTACTAGATATAACAATATCCCCTCACCCGCCAAAAAAACACATATGTGATAAACTGCCCAAGGAACCTCTTTCCTCTGGACTGTTCTGAAATGCAATTTAAATTCAGGTATGATGTTTAATCCCCCCTGAGAGTATCCAGCAAACCACTTAAAATTCACAGTTGGGGAAGCTCAAGGGCTGGAATATATTTGCGGGCAGAGCTTAGCTGTGAAATCAATGGCCCTAATTAACTATCCAGGCAGGTTATGGGGGAACATCGGAAACTTACTCTTACCTTGCTATCATCTCGCTTCATGCTCCTTTTGGGTTTGCACATATACAAAGAGGAATAGTCCAGTCTGCAAAACAGAAATCAGCATCAGGCACCCATTCGGGAGGGGCTCTGCCCTCGCCCGCTTCATATCACTTTCTGGAGAAGAGAAAATATCAAACTGAAGCCCAGACAGATATTCTCAAGGGTGCGTGCACCTTACCCTATAAAATCTCTATGTTCCAGTAACTGTCTCTCTTGCAAATGAGGAATTCCTTCGTCCATGTTCAATCGTTGTCCGTTTCCTCTGTTTCGATTTTTGGGGTTCTGTTCTATAATCTGTGGGATGGTAGCTTTGGGAGATCTTGGGGGGATCTGTGCGTCCCCAGTCTCTTTCTCTCTCTCTCCCTCTTCAGTGCAGTGTTGAAAGTGTGAAGCAGTTGGTTCCCCCCCTCCCACCGCGCTCGCTCTCTATAGCACACACACGCACACACACGCACGCACACTCGCGTCGGCCCCACTGCGCTGGTAGTTTGCTCTCACTCCGGGCAGTGTTTGGCCACAGGGCACGCGCGTCGCCGGCCAGACCAGCACCCAGCTCACGTGCGGAACGTACCATCCGCGGTCCAGCCCGGAGGGGGGCGGGGGAGGAGGGGCCAGGCCGGGAGGGGGCGACGAGAGAAGGCTGAGAGGGAGAGCGAACGGCAGGAGGGGGCGGGGACACCTGATCAGGGCCACCGGAAAGGAAAAACAACTTCAGCCAAGCTATTCATCTTCCCAAAGGCGATGCAGTCAGCTGGGGGAGGGGGAGAGGGCGCCGGGGGGTGCGGGGCAGCCAGGGCTTCCTGGTTTCGGAAATGTGACTCCTTCAGTCTGTCCGTCATTACGGCGCAGGAACGTGAACGTGGCTTTTTGCTTTTCCACCGACGGTGTTGTTGGTTTGGACCAGAGAAAGGAAAGAGAAAGAGAATTCGCGATGGACAAACTTCAGTCCTGAAGGAAAATTTGGAGATTTGTTTGCTCACCGCTCAGTGGCCTGGGGAAACCCTTAGGCCCTCGTTGGAGGTTGCCCCAAAGAGGGGCAACTTGAAATCCTCTCCCTGAAAGATTTAAGATAAATGAAATATCACTGGGTCCGAATGTCGCAATCCAAGTGTCTTTTGACGACATAGTGTCCCTGGGCCACCCAAAGTTCCCGCAGCAGCCGGAATTGCGGTGCCACTAATCACAGCAGCAGATGACGACGTTTGGGGCCTCTGGTGCTCTCGGAAGAACGAGGTGGGGAGGGAGGAGGAGAAGAGGGGATAGCACTAGAGGGGCTACCGCAGAAAAGCAATGCAGCATTATCACTAGCCTGCTAAACTCCGCCGCCTCTCAGCCCCTGGGGTGGCGCTGCGTGCTTCCTCTCCACTCCCCCCCGCTCCCCGCCACCCCCCTCCCCCGTGCGATAAGCGACACCGGGAGTGTGCAGAACCCACGTTTACTACCGCTGGCACCTCCAAAGCCTCCCTCCTTAATCCTGTCTCAAACGGGTACCAGCACAGGGCCAGCAACGTGATCCGACCTGCCGTTGCTGCCACATCACTGCGCGGGGAACCCGTGTGCGCGCACGAGCGCGCGCTCGCCTTTTAGCCGCGGCGACAATCTCGGGGAAGCACTAGCCAGCGGTAGCTCGGCCACTTTTCCTCCAGAACCATCCTTGGAGCATGACTCACTGCTAGTGAGAGTTACTGGGAGGTGTCTCTGGCACTGCTGCCCATCACAGCCAGCAGCAAGGGGCCTTGGAGGCCAGGGGCAAGCATGTCCTGCGGGACTCCCAGGTCTCCGACCCCGCTGCCGCTACTCGGGTCTGCCGGAAAGGGGGGTGGTGGGGTGGGATGGAGAAAATATATATTAATTTCCCTGTATATAGATAGCTATAAAACCTAAGGTCTTTCCTTCCTGCACCAAGAGTAAAATTTACGTTCTCCCAAGTTAGCCACGAAACATTCATTATGGCCAGTGGCACGTGAACCAAAGGGAGAAGTATGCCGAATGCACACGCACTGGGGCGCAGCAGGGACTGGGGCCATCGCTACGTGTCCCCTGGCCCGCCCCGCCGGGCGCGGGTTCCGGGGACGGATCTGGGTCGCGGGAAGCGGCGGCTGGGAAGAGGTCACGTGTCTGCGGGAGTCGGGTCTCCTCCCGGCCTCCGGGAGCCGCCCGGCCGCGGCCGCGCTGCGCGCTGCCGCAGTCTCCCGAGTCCGGGGCGGAGACGCGCGCGGCGTCTGGCTTCGTGACTCCCGCAGCGGCGGCGGCAGCCCAAGCTCACCCTGGCGTGAGGAGACGCTCGCGGTCCATCCACTTTGTCTGTTCAGAAGGCCTTTGAGGTCGCTCGACTTCCTCAAATAGGGGCACGTATTTTGTACCGAACAGACAATTTAATAATGATAATACTTAAAAAGTATGTTTAAATATGATTTTATTTGAAACCTCGATCCAGCCTCTCATTTCCAAGTGATTGAGTGATGAATTCCTTTTGGTGGGGAGGACAATTTGGAGCCCTAAGAGCGATATATCTCTGCAGCACTGTGTCATTTTGTCCTCTGGTTCTAAATTGGCCAATAAAAAGCCTAGGGTTGGGATGGGGGAGACCGTGAAGGGGGATGCTGGTAAGATGAATAATTTAAAAATTAAAATACCAGCTTTCCTTAGAGGTTTCTGAATATTTGGAGAAGGAAGAGGTTGTAAATATTTTCTCCAGAGCGAAATTTTCACTTGAAAAGATGGATGGAGTATTTAGTGAAAATAAAATGAAGACTGGATCACTGCATCTGCGCTTTGTCGGGTAGAGTAGACAAGACACAAGGCAGACATCTGATCCGGGCAAACCTTAGGGACTGTCTAGGGGCAGACACAGTAGCAAGTTAAAACAGGAGAAATAGAAAAAAACCTAGTGCGTCGGATGTGTTAATTTTGGATGCAAACTTCCCATAATTTAAAAGCGCAGGCCTGTTGCTGCAAATGAAGCCTTTTGTTACCACGTATATCTCCTCTTTCCCCCACCCACTCTGTACTGTTTCCCTACTTCTGTATCCAACATTTTTCCTTTTTCTAATATCCCCCTTAAGCTGAAAATGGAGTCTTTTCTAATTTTTAGCCTCCTTTGCTATTCTAGTACTGCTTTCCTTTTTCTTCTTTTTTTTCATGCCCACTTTTTTACTCGTCTCCCTTTTTCTTCTTTCTTTTTTCCCTTATGTTTTTCTCTTATTAATTTTCTCTGTTAACTGTCTGCTGTTGCTCTTCCCCTGTAGTTTTTGTTCTCTTGCTATTTTTTTTTTCTTTAATCTTTCACCTCAATGACTCTCCTTGCTTATCCACTTCCCTTAAACTTGAGTCCTACTCCTTTCTCAAACTCATGCCTTCTGGAATATCAGGCATAGTTTAATGCCTCTAAATTTCCCTTTGCTACAAGGAGGGTATAACAATAACTGACTATATAGCATTTACAATTAGAGCACCAGACTCCATTCTAAGGGCTTTTCATGTATTCATTAATTATTTCCACAACCTGTAAGGTATGTACTAATATTGTTTCCATTCTGCATATGAGAAAATAAATGTATAGGGAGATTACAAAATGTGCCCATGGTCCCAGAGCCAGTATTTAAGTACTGACAGTGGGCTCCAGGGTCTGTGCCTTTAACTACTATCCCTTGTTGTGAAAAGTGAGGGTTAAAGGTTAAATGTTAATTAGCTGCTTAAGGGTTTTTTAAAAAATTTACCAGTGTGAATGTTCAGCTGTGTGTGTTCACATGCACACGCAATTTGGAGAAGAGATGGGGAATGGAGAGATGTTAGCATTGGAGCTGATGGCAGAGAAAGAAAAAAGTATGAGAAAAAGAAAGGTGGCAGCCTTTCGTCAGTGAGTGATTCATTTGGCATCTAGCTCCAAATTGATTGATTTAAACCCAAATATCTTAATTAATTGTTATATTTTTATATAGAGGGACAAATGGAAATAGTTTAGAAAAGGCTAATGGTGACCAGCTGGTCACCAATTCCGCTGAGCAAACCAAGCCAAACTCTAATGTGAAGGCTCAGGTTAGTAATAGGAAAAGTTCACCTGTGGTGAAGTTAGAAAGGGAAAAAAAATTCCCCTGTCTCACAAAGGAACAGAAGACTAGAATGCCCTCTTTGGTTGGGTATGTTTAAAAATAGGTTGAGTCTTATCTTTTTAGGAAGGTTTAATGCTGTCCTGAAAAGGAGATACAAGATGAGCTCAGAGCTCCTCTGAGCCTATAATTAAAGAATTCTGTGATGCCTTGCTTTCAATTAAAGATACCCATCTTTTTTCTTTTAATAGGTGAGAGGGAAACAGCTTCTATTGCTTTTCTTTGGTCAGGTAGGGAAATCATTATCTATAGAGACTCTAATGAAAGAGAACACTTATCCCAGTTCCCACCTTCCTCCTCCCTCCCCCAACCCCACCTAAGTATTCTAAGCCCTACACTCATTATATTCACCTAGTGACTTTGGAAAGTCTTATCATGTTTGCTTGCAAAGTCTTGGATTTCCAACAGAAACAGAACTCTCCTGAGAGGATTATAGTTTCCACAGAGAAGAGAGGTATTTTTGCCTCTTTGGGGTTCTGTAAGCCCCACTGCTATTCTGGAACAATGAGGTTAACTGGAATGTTTTGGGACCCCTGGTCTGATCCAAACTGACTATGCATCTCTAATGGCCTTGAAGGCCCCAGATCTGCCTAGGGATGTGGAGCCTCTAGCCTGTACTGCTGTGAAAATGTCCTCTCAGATGGGCAGATGCCTTTTTAAATCACCTCTGTTTGGGATGGTGGACAAGAATTTGACATCATTTTACATCAAAAATGGGAATGTACCCCATTAAGCAGAATTCATAAAAATCTAAAAGTTTAAAGTCGATGCTAAAATCAAGGTGGTATGAGGATGGGGGTAGGCTGATGGGGGTGATAGATCAGGGATGTATGAAATCTTCTTTGGGAATCCCTTCTCTGGGCAAGCATCTCAGGGGAGAAAGATTAGTGTTGCTAGTTCACTGCTCTCAGGGGAGAAAGATTAGTGTTGTCCGGCACACCACTGGAAGAAGGCCGCCTCATACAAGGATCTTAGGAAGGAGGGAAACCTCACTGCTACTCACCAGAGGACAAATATGACTTGAAAATATTGATAATACTATTTGCTGAAGGTACTAGATTTAAAATCCCAGAATAGAAGGTTGAAATTTTCAGTCGTGTACTACTATTTAATTTGTAAAATAACTTCTCTTTCTGTAGATTACCAATTAATGTCTTTGTGGCTGTAAACATACATATGATTCACTTTTATATTTATGTAAAACTGCTCAAGTAGTTTATATACTTTTAGTCTTTGCATAGCACCAAGGAACAAGTAATATTAAGTATAGGAAATGAATTTTGTTACTGCCAAAATCATGTGTTTTTAAATTTATGTAATTATCACAAACACACACATGGGTGGTCCTTAATTTAACATATGCTCAAAGTTCCTGGAGTTCTTACATAAAAAAGACGGCTAGGAGAGAGCCAAGCTGAAGACCACTAGGAGTGGAGGGGTGGGGGCCTCTTTGGCTTCTCGCTCCCTAAGTATCTGCTTGATCCCTCCTGGTACCCATGCACTTCTCATACTGACTGAAGATCCAGAAAGAGACTAGGAAAGTAGAATGAGGAGCACATGACAAATCCATAAAGATTTCCACAAAGTGGCTACATAAAGAGGGGTCTTTTAACTCTCGTGTTTCCCTTGTTACTGCTGATGAAAATCCTTAGAGTCGTCGAAGAGATTCATGCTTATGTATTATGAAACACAAATAGGAATAAAGCATACTAAACAGCCACTTATCTCCTCTTTTCATTATGGGCATGGTCCTCAAATCAATTTTCAGATGGTGTTCACCCAGTCCTGAGAGCTATCTATAACAGAATCTGGTAATTTATAAAGGCAACAATAAGACTAGTTAAGGAAGATTTAACCAGCACTTAGAATTATTGGTATATATTTTATTTAACAGTTAACTTAAAACTAGAATTCATATATAATCGATAAAGGCAATATCGTTCTGATACTAACTTATGATCCTTTTTCACAGGAAACTAATGGGAATTTAGGTTAGGTGTACATATCAGTTAAGAACTGTATTTGAGCCAAAGTAATAGCAGCTTAAGAATTTCTTTTTCAGTCACATTAAAAAATCTGGAGGAAAGATGCCCAGAGGTAAGGCGATGTAATAATAGTGCTGTCAGTTCTGCTTTTCTGCTCACTTTCTACCAGCTTCCGCCCACCCTCAAGATTGCCTCATGATCATAAGATGGCTGCTGAAGCTCCTGCAGGAAAGGATAAAAGGGTGCCTACTAGCTGAACAAGTCCCCTCTAAAGAACTTTTTCTTATAAGTTCCACTCAGTGACTTCTTCTTACATATTATGTCCAATCCTATTACAAGAGGGCTAAAAATACTTTTCTGGCTGAGGCTCACTCAACAACAGAGGGGTTCTTTTAGTAAAGAGGGAGCGGATAATAGATATTGTGTTGCCACTAGCCATCTCTGTGGTGGTCCAATGAAAGGAAATGGCTTGTTCAGGTCCTCTTCTTTCTTCATCACTGGATATTTTTTCTCTATATACCATATGTGTTGGCAGTTTCCCTTTATTGTATGAGTGTGTTTAATACCAATTTCAGAAAAAGTTCAGTCTTTCCATCTGCAATTGCACAAACTTAACCAACTCCTTAAGCACACGCTCTTTAACATCTGTATTTTTAAGTTTTAATAATTGCAGAGATCTTCTTAGGGAAGGAATTTAGCAGGGTTTTCTCTTCTTCCTGTAGAATGCAAATTGCAACTGCATGTTTTCTGGGAAATGATTGTTTTCCTTTTTACATAACGGCATCTGTCCTCTAGTACTTCTGTGTCTGTAGCTATACTTTCTGCCCCTGGCATTTGGGTTGAGAGAGAGCAACTTTCAGCAAAAATGCACTCACTGATAGTCCTCACCTAGAGGATTTTGCTGTACTTGGAGCCACATCATGTAGGATACAAAAGCTTTAGGGTCACAGGGTTAGAAGAAGAGCTTTGTGATTGAGTTGGGTTCTGTACTCGATGGAGAAGAGAAGAGATAGCTGAGTGCAGTAGCATGGGAGCAGAGGGGCCAATCCCTAAGGCTGGAATTGGGAGGTGAACTCTGGAAGAGAATGCATGTTTGGAGCACTTTAATGTGGACAAGTATTAAGGCAGGTGTCTTACAAACAATATTTTAGATCTCTCAATTCTTTGAACTAGGCACCATTAGCTTCACTTTAGAGATGGACAAACTCAGGTTTAGAGACTTTAGGTAACCTGTCTTTGCCGTGTAGAGAATAGCAAAGCCAGGCAATAGGGAACCTAAGGCATGAGGTTCACTGCTGCGCGTTGTCACTGGTAGGAATCTAGGCTTCTGGCAGCCACCTTTTCTCAGCCCTCGAGGGGATTCCCCATCCAAGTCTTTTACCTTCCTTGGAAAAGCCCCTCCAGGTCGTGGGAGCCATCACCAGAAGCCATTTAGAGGTGTTGCCAGATGAGGAAAATGATGGGAGGGCGCATTCTTGATCCCATTCTAGTTGTGGAGTGGTGTTCCTGACATTTGAGTTGGAGTTCTGGGTATATTTTCTTACAGATAGACACATGGAATAAGGTTGTGGTTAGATCACTGGATAAAGCTGCCCAATGTCTTGGAATCTGCTATTCAGTCCTCATTGGTTAAATGAGTATTTACTGTGCTTATAGATGCCCTGCAGTATTGAAGCTTGCCTTCAACGACCTTATAATTTAATGGAGGAGAGATTACTAAGAAGAGAGTTCACTAAGAAAGCTGAATAGTTATCCTAAAGCCATTTCATGTTCAAAGAGTAGTACTCAGGTGCATTTGCTGCAGTACTCTTTGGTGTATTTGAGGTACACTTATTAGCTTTGCTTCTGTAGTAATGGACTTTAAAAATTATTCCAGAAAGTGCAGTCAGTGGCGTCTGTCTCTGGGTAAACCTTGCCTTACTGTAATCAAAACATCCCTGGATGGAAAGCTGAGCAAAGAAAATGCTGTCTTCCCTGCTCCCATAGTCTGTCTAGCTCATCATTACCCTCCCCCAATTTGCCTTAACTTCCTAATGTTGGCGGAAATGCCCTTTCAACACCCACCCCCTCCAAACATATACAGTTTTATTTTATATGCGCTTGATCTGCTCTGTCTCTGATTCTGCCATCTTCATGACACATATTGTGATCTCTTCTCTTGGCTTAGTGTTTGAACTTTCTCTCTTCAGTGGTTCGCTTGCTTGGTGCTCCATATCTTCCGTTGTCTGTAGTAAGAAGCTCCTGCTCCATCCCAGCCCTTAGCCGTCACCCTGACCCCCTGCTTGATCATTGCCCTAGCAGGTTTCTTGTAGGGGGAGATTTGGACAGAAGTTGGCTTAACTAATTTTCTCTGTTACAGAGCAGGTTGGAGCAGTTTTAAAAAAGATAGTAACTCATTAAAATGGCCCATGTGCTCCAGGCTATTACATTTCACATTCTGCAAAAGGATATATCTTCTTTATCCTTATGCTGTTGACTTCCTTAGTTCTTCCTTGGCCTCAGCCCTTCAATCTGGAAAGAGGCCTGGCAGGGCTGGCAACTGGGGCAGCCTGATGTCCATGCCCCTTCCAGCTACATGAACTGGATGGCAAATTTATCAAGATTGCCTGACCTTAAAACCAAAAACATGGTGGTCGTTCTTGACCCCTTCATGTCCCTCAGTTCCCTCAACCAATGAATAACAATGTCCTGTAGATTCCGTTCATAAATATACATTAAATCCATCCTCTTTTTTTCCTTCCTCACTGCCTACACTCTAGACCAAGCCCCCATAACTTCTTATTCCAAATACTGTAATGTGAACTTCTTAACTGCCTTTAACAGTTGGAGTTTAGTAAGGAAAACAGAAGCCACTCTAGATATTTCAAGTAGCAGTGATTTAACAGAGGGAATTAGAAGCACACATAACCTTTGGATACATAAACTGGGGTAATCAAGGTTGGGAAGAACTGCTGCTGACCTTCAGGACAGTTTGACAGGAGTTTTGGGGAAGGCCTGAATGCCATTGAGCTCAGCAGCCTGCCTTGCTGAAGAGGCTGACTTGCCTGGAAGCCACTTCAAACCTCACATCTGCACCCAGCTGCTGCTGCCACTGGAGAAATATAGTGTGTCTCTTCCACTTTCCACATCTTGCACCAGGGCCTCTAATTGGTACAATCTAAGCCGGAAACCTGTGGGCAACACAGAATAGAAAATGCCCTTCCCTAGCTTCTCGCCTGTAATGAGAACAGAGTGTAGAAGTCAGTGGAGCTAAGGTTGAGCTGACAACAGACATCTCACACTCCATATCTACTGTGTGTGCCGACCCTCTCTCCACCACATCTAATTTGATCCTATATTATGACCAGAGAAATCTTTCTATCCATGCAATTCCCTTGATCAAAACCCTTTGTTTCCTGTTGCTATTAAGATAAAAATAATTCTTCAGTGGGCTGAAAGATATTATATGTGACTTGACCCTTGCCTACATCTTCAGTCTCATCTCTCATTTCCTTCCTCTGTTTCTACACTCTAACATACCAGCTTTCTTTCCATTTTTCTTTTCCTTCCTTCCTTCCTTCCTTCCTTCCTTCCTTCCTTCCTTCCTTCCTTCCTTCCTTC
>NW_006436288.1:10093189-10134655 GCF_000325575.1 Pteropus alecto
TTCCTTCCTTCCTTCCTTCCTTCCTTCTTTCTTTCTTTCTTTCTTTCTTTCTTTCTTTCTTTCTTTCTTTCTTTCTTTCTTTCTTTCTTTCTTTCTTTCTTTTTTTTTAAATATACTCTGCTCTTTTAAGGCCTTCATGAATGCTGTCCCAACTGATCGGAATGCTTTTTCCCCATTTCCCCAAGTCTTGTCAAATCTCTTCCCTCTACTTATCCTTCAGGTGTCATCTGAAGCATCACTTTCTCCAGGAAGGTTTCTCTGAGCTCCTGGACCAGGTTTATCTCCTTCTATAAGCTCCTTTGTACCTTGTAATTTTCTTTCATGACACTTATACTATTTGAAAGACTCATAAGATTTTCCACTATCTGTTTCCTGCTGGTTTGTAAGCCCCATGAGGGAAGACACCTGAATTATTTACTATTGTATCCCCAATGCCCAAGAGTGTTGAGCACAGAACACTCAGTTGTTTTCCTGAATGACTCCTGGAGGTGCTCCACCAAGTCATCTATGCAATGAAGCCTTGTTTCAGGAAAAGGCTTGAATGACAAGTCATAACCCAGCTACATAGTATTTGAAGGTCCTCGTACTTGCTAGAGGTGGGCAATATAATGTTGGCTGATACTCTCCCATCCTGCTGTTGGACTTTCGTATGTTTGTACAGATTTTATGGTCAAGAGCACCCTCACTGCACATAGGGCACTGCATATTTCTTTCTTGGCTTTACCAGCCATGAGAAAATTAGGAAGCAGACAGTATGAAGGATTGTTAAGTGCTCCTGATATAGCAGGAAACCTAAGAGCCTGGCAGGGTATTTAGTGAACTGGGGGGTGGGAGGGGGATGGGTAGGGCCTGCGCCTCTGGAATTGCTGTTGGTCACTGTGTCAGTATGGACATATTCTGTGCCTAGAAGGCAGTAAACTCTGGCATCATGCTCCCTAACAGTCTTGGTAAGTTGGCATTTCTCACTCACAGAATTTTACTTTTTTCACAGTGTGCAAGAACAAGACAGAAAGACTTCAGGGGCTGGAGCTAGTCCTGCAAATGCTCTAGAGACCATGAGTTGGTGAGGTGACATCCAGGGCATGGCTCTCAGAGCCCAGAAATGCAGAGGTCGTCATGGCAAACTGTATTTACAGATCTGCTAGGCTGGCTGGATCACAGGAGGGGTTCCTGAGGTAGTGCCAAAAAGCTTGGTTACCAGGAGTACAGAAAGAAATGAATACTGTGCCAGGGTGTAGGAGTCAAGCCTCAGACTGTGGAACAAAGTAGGAAGATTGAGAGCCAACGAAGCCATCAGAATGCAAAACTGGTAGGCCAAGAGGAGACAAGAAGTGAGCGGTCAGTGCAGACAAAAGAGAGCTGGAGCAAGACATGGGAGCCAGGAAGCAGGTGTGGATGAGATGCTACTGCTGTGCAGGAATTCTTAGGGTAGTCACTCATGCTCCTGATAGGCCGAAAATAGGGTCAAGACCACTTCAATCCTCATCCCCAAACCAACTTTGCATTTGTTCCTGTCACATATATTTGCAAAAACAGAGTTCTTTTTTTTTTCCTAATTATTCAGACAGACAGGGTTGATTTTCCTGATAACGAGGTTGCAAAATAAGACTACACTTACTAAACACAGCGCTGGTGATAGCAAACCATCAGCAGGCCTACATCTGAGTTTACATCTGTTCAACTATCCTGCATTGTCAGAGATGATCAAGTGGGGAAAAACTCTGAGTCTATTGTGATTTTAGATAGCTACACTAATGACTTTTCTGTGACCTATGTTTTTTATTATGTTTTAGAAATTCTGCTTCAGATATACCAAAGGTAATGGAATAGACACATTACATATGTCCTGTTTCATATTATTTCATGTTCCTGCTTATGGTGGCAGAGTAGTGTGAGCTCTGGCTTTAAGATTAAGAAGACCTGGGTTCAAATGCTGTTTTCCCCCTGACTAGCTGTGTGACCCTGGACAAATTATTAATATGTTGACTTTTCTCAAATGCAACACAAAAGTAGCAGTGCCTACCTTTGACTCGTTGTTGTACAGCTTGGCTATAGTCATGGAGAACACCTGCAGCATAGTAGGTGAGCAAATAGTAAATGGTAGCTATTGCTTTCCCCGTTTGAGCTGCCTGGTCAAAATTATGAATATTGTGGAATATGGTTTGAAAATAATTGATAGATTAAGTAACATATCTTAAATTCAAGAAGTAAACCCATTGCTTTCAATTATCCTTTTTTTTTTTTTTTTTTGGCTAATAGATGAATAATAATAAAACAGAGGGCCAGAACTGTCAATGTGATTTTCCACTAATGAGACATAATTTTATTTCATATGCTAGTTGGAAATGTACACAGCTTTATGCTTTTAAATCATACTTTTTAGAAAGCTCTTCTGGGAGGCCACACAGTTCCACAATCGTGCACGAATGCGGGGAAATGCTGTCAGCCCATGCTTTGTCATAAGTTCAAGCCTTGTTCAGATCTTAAGTGAATGACATGGGTGAATTAAGCTTCAACCTTTGTTAGCTGGCCATGGGAGATATGTTGACTCATTTCTTCTTTATGCCGGCTATTCTGATAATAATAGCAAGCACTTTTAGAGCAGTTACTCTGTGCCATGCTCTGTTTTAGTATTTTAACTCAGTTAATTGCTTAACAACCCTTTGAGATAGGTACTGTGAAAATGCCATTTATAAACGGTAGAGACTGAGGCGCACAATGAGGTAATTTGTCCACGCACAGCTAATAAATGGCAGAGCCAGGATTCCAAGCAGGCACTGTGACTACAGAGCGAGTTCCCACAACCTCCCATTTTACTGCCTCTCTGCGCAACAGCATGCCCAAGAGCCAGAGAAAAATGGAATGTTTTTATTCACCATCCATGATTTCGTTTAGAGGACTGAGGGTCCATGGTGCCAGTAGGAACATTCGAAACTGAGCACAAGGTTAAGCTTTGCTACTACCTGTTTGCCTGACTATGAAAGGCAACTATTAAACATCTGCAAACCTCAGCATCCTTATGTATAAAATGAGGATAATATATACTTGCTGTGAGGGTGACTAATATTACGTCTGACATATAGGAGATGCCCAAGAAATATTAGTCCCTATCTTGAATACTAAATACCTAAAAATATCCAAATATACAATTATTGATGTCTTCTTTTCTTCTGAAAAAATTAATTTTTTGATTTCTTTTAACTTTTCAGCTTTAAAAAAATTGGATCACTTAAGAAAATGTGATCACTTAGTTAATAATTATAGAGCATCTTCTATGTGGAAGGCATTTCCTAAATTGGGGCTGTCCAATGGAACATTTTGTGATGATGAAAAAGTTTTTTAACTTGTGCTGTCTTATATGGTAGCCACTAGCTTTATGTGGTTATTGAGCACTTGAAGTGTGATTAGTTTAACTAAGGCACTGAATTTTAAATTTTATTTAATTTTAACTAATTTAAATTTAAGTTTAAATAGCCACATGGAGTTAGTGGCTACTATTGCACAGCAAAAGCCTAGATGCTTTAATCAGGTCCAAGTACTAGTTGAGCAGCAGATAATTCTTTTAAGAAAGCCAAGACAGTTTCTTAGCCTGTTCTTCTAAGGTGTCTATGATGCTCGGCATCTGTGTAGGAAGAAAAAAAATATCAATTATTAAGCATAAATTCAGGCAAATAAAGAATAACTATAGCCATCAACCTCTCTAAGTTTTATGATATTTGACAGATCGATTTAAATTTTACTGGAACCCAAAGGATGTATGTTATCAACATTCTAAAATACTGGTCATGAATTCTCTATGAATATTTTAGTCACTTCCCATAAACAGATAGTAATATAATAATTTGAATACTGCATATAATACTGTATGTCTATTAGGTTTGGATGTAGGCAGTGGTATGCTGGTAAATGTTTAACCAGTTCTCTGAGAAAAATGTGTGAGTGTGTGTGTGTGTAGAGTTTATTATACCTTTTTCTATTATAAAGTATGCATAGCAAAGCACACATAATAATAAAATATACATTACTCCTGTAAATTCCATATAGCCAATTAATTTTCAGTGAATGCTTTTATTGATTTTTGCCAAACTCTTTTATTTCTTGTCAGCCTATGGTTGTAATTAATTCACAAGTGTAATTCCGACATGAATGTTGGTTAATGTTTTTGTTTATGTTAACTAGTAAGGTGAAAGGGAAGCAATGAAGACATTTGTTAGAACCTCAACTCATTCATCAATGATATGAGCATCTTTTCTTACTAAATCTGATAATTATTTTCACATACTGGAAAAAATGTCCTCAATTTTTTTTGCCATTCACAATACAATGACTATGGACGTGACACACTTTTAAGTTCAATCCACACGACTAACATTATCACTTTCTCGAGTCTAACACTTGACAAAATAATAAATCAAGTCCTAATCTGTAGCATTTCAAATTTCCAAGGTGTAAATGCTCGCACCGTGACCAGTTTTGAGCTGCCAGTGCAACATAACTGCAAGTGGAGTTGTGAAGCCACCACAGACATAACTACCCTCAAGAGCACAGGCAATAATAAAATGCAGCAAGTTAATTAGAAAGTGATGAGTTTTGATTATTATTTTTTCTTGATATAATTATTTAGTTATAAGTTTGTATAACATAATTTCTAATAATGCCTAATTTTAGAATTAGTCCTGTGTTCATCAGCAGTTTATCGAGGGGCTACTCTGTGCCAGGACTAAGTGCCAAGGCTATAAATCTGAATAAGGCCTGTCAATATTTGTGCCTTCCAGGATGTGCTCATCCCCTCTTCTAAACCTAGTTTTTCTCCCTGGATGATCTCATCGAGTATCATCATCTTTAATATCATCTTTATGCTGATGACTCCCAAATTTATGTTTCCACTTCTCTCTTCTACTGCAAGCTCCAGATTCATAAATCCATCAGCCTACTTGATGACTCCCCTTGGATATCTTACAGTTATCTTAAATTTAACGTGGCCATTCCAGCCTGATACATCTTAACGTCCACCTTTTGCCCTAAATCTATCTACTCATCCTTTGTTCTTCACCATTCTTAGTCAATGACACCAATTGATTGAGCCCCCAATTTAGAACAATCCTTGATTGTTCTCCTAAATTACTTTCTACATTCAATCCATCAGCAAATTCTGTTCCTTCTATACCAAAATATTTCCTGAATTTGGACAGTTTCATCATCTTCACTGCTATCATCCTAGTCAAACCCATTATCTTTATTGAGACTATGGAGAAATTCTCTACTTGGTTTTCCTTGCCTCTACTTTCCCTCATACAGACCTTACACACAGTATGAAGAATGAACACTTAAAAATATAACCCAGCTCATGTCAGGTTTTTGCATAATTTCTCTCCAGTGGTTACTTATTACAATTGGAATAAAGTCCAAATTTCTTTCCATATCTACAGTTGACTGAATAATGGGCTCCCAAAGAGATCTATGTCCTAATCTTCAGAACCTGTGAATAAATATTTCCTTAAATGGCAAAAGAGACTTTACAGATCTGACTAAATTAAGGATCTTGAGATGGAGAGATTATCCAGGTGGGTAATCACAAGGATTGTTAAAAGTGAAAGAAAGAGGTCAAAGAGAGTCAGGGAAGATGGAACTATGGAATGGCCAAAGATGCAACACTGCTGGCTTTGAAGGAAGAAGGAAGGGGCCAAGAACCAAGGAATATGGGCAGCCTCTAGAAGTTGAAAGAATGGTTTTATAGAATGAGACAATTGTCTGACAGGTGAAATGGATTATCTACTAAATCTTTTCATTTCCAAGGTCTGTGATAATATTACTCATAGTCTAAATTCCTATTAAAAATTATGAGTTGGTCGCTTTTCTTCTTGGGCAATGCAGTACAAATTGTATTCATTTTTAAGTTTACTTTTCCAGGTTATTCAACGTAAGGATGAATTTGCTAATATATAATTACTTCTAGAGCACTATGTAGGTATGTTTTCAATTATTATTTCAATTAATTGAATAATAGAACAAATTTAAATGATTGACCATCTTATTCTATTATTGGGGAAAAATGAATTCTAATAATGTGAGACAGTGCCAACTCAAATCCATATGCTATGAATTGTATATAGTCTGTCTATTGTTCAGTTTAAGAAAAACTAGAATTGACACATCTGTCAAGCTCTTGTGACATCTACATTTGTGTAATCAGAGTATCTTAGACTTCACTGGCCATATAACATTATTGCATTATTCAAGATTCACCCCACTGCAAGTGACAGAAACCAAACAGAAATGAGCTGAAGCAGTAAAGGAGATTGTTGGTCTGTGTAATCAACGAGAGACGGCAAGGTGACAGAACTAAGGACATGAATATGATTTGACCTCCTTCTCTCCATCTCTTATTTGGAGTTCTCTTGGGAAACTAACTTTAATCTCTCCAGCCAATTTCTTCTTCAGGGCTAAAACTGAGGTAGTGGTGGTTGTGGGGAGGAGGCTGACTGCAGCTTAAAGGCACATCTTCAGGGATTTGTAACCAGAGAGAAGAAGGGTTAATCCTTCCAGGTTCAGTTCAGGAAAGGCTAGGAAAGGACACAGGCTGGCTTCCTTAGGGGCACTTGATCAATCTAGAAGGACCGATGAAGAGTTCTCATCCATTAGCCATGGTAACAGTTCTGCCCTTATGTTTGGGGGTGATGTGGGATCTATGTTAAAGGAGAGGGAGGAGGGCAGGGCAGAAGAAAAACAAAGGTGTCTGCTGCACTCAGGACCTTAGCATTTGTACCCTTATTGCCATGAGCTCCCATAGAGCAGATAGCAGGAAGTTCTGTCTTGTACAGGAAGTTCTCATTTAATATCTCAATAGGTTCTTGCAAACGGTAACTTTAAGTGAAACGACATAGAAGGAAACCAGTTTTTGCAAAGCCTAATTGATATAAGCAAGAGTTAAGTTCCTATGGCATACTTCTGGTCACAAAAACCTCACCAAGCTTTTAAATAATGACCCAAAACATATCTAAGATTAAACATTGAAGTAAATGTGAGATACACATACATTTAAGAACTATCAATAAAAACAAATGAGAACGTGATTTTCCAACTCACCATTCCAGTTCAGGGTTTCCAGAGCTTGTCAGAATGCAAGGTGAGACCCCATCATGGACAGGACATCCTTCCATTGCAGAAGGCTCTCACGCATATACCCACACTCACTCAGACTGGGACAATGTAGACACGCCGATTCACCTACTGTTTGTGTCTTTGGGACGTGAGAGGAAGCCGGATTCCCAGCGAAAGCCCACACAGCCATGGGGAGAACATGCAAACTCCACACAGATAGTGGCCCTGGCAGGGAATTGATTTTTTTAAAATTCTCATCAATGTTATAATGAAATGATGTTGAATGAAAAGATGTTATTTGAGGACATGCTGTACAGAGCCTCTGTTCACTAATACTTCTGGGAATCCCTAAGATGCCTAGAAGTATCCAAGACTCAGTCTTGGCTTTCTCTCCTTACTGTGCTTCCCACAATCCTGGACACAAAACTCCTCATATGAGGCCGGAATGGCACCATCGCTACAGCCTTAGATTGGGCACTGATGGAGACAAGTGCCCATTCCATGAAGACAAAATTAGAATGCTCCCCTTTTGTCCCTCTGTCAGGAGTCTACAGTTCTCACTCTTGCTATGAATTTGTTTCCTTCTAATGAACGCTTCTTCTACCAGTGGGGAGAGGGAATGCACAATATTCCTTGTGCCCATGAACAGTACAGTTCACTGGCTCGATGCTCAGATGGCTGAGCCAGGACTTTTGTAACCCACATGCATGTGTTTTACCCATTTGCCACCCAGAGGCTGAAACTTTGTTCCTGTTACTGTGTCTGCTGCTGCCATGTCACCTTTGATGACTTGGCATTTTTGCTGTCTGTGGAGTTGGAAGTCAGCTTCTCCTGATGTTGGGTAAATTAAAAGGGTGGAAACCTAAATCTAGATAGGCACTTGTCACCACCTCCCCCCACCCACTCACCTGCTGCTAATGAGAAGTGAGGAGAAAGATGGGGCTTTTCCACTTGCATAACAAAATGAGCAGGCGTTAGTGGTGCAGCTTTCTAAACCTTACCTATAAACTCTCCTCCAGAATGCATAGCCTGCCTTGGTGGGTGTACTGGGATGGGATGGATTCTGGTTTCACTTTTCAAGTTACATATAGATGTAGGAGTGTGCTAGTAATCTTTGCTGTTAAAGTGAGTTCTTGAAGCACCCTCAATCTCATGCTCATTCTGACCTCTGTTGGGGCCATTTCAATTTAAGAGGTTTAAGGGACATTTATGCTGTTAAAGTGTACCACCAGGAGCGATTCTTTGGTATCAGTTAATTTAGTCACCTGCACGAATCCCTGAAAGACAGATTCACCTTAACCTTTGTACTGATAAGAACCTCGCCCTCTCCACACATATTATTAACTTTATAAGCCATGCAGAGAGTGAGTTAAGACAAACTTACTGTTTGTATGTTTTTATTATAACAGTTTTTTTTTAGGTATAATTCACATACCATAAAATCCACCCATTTAAAGTGCACACTTAGTTTTTAGTATATTCACTGAGTTATGGTGCAGCTTTCCAACCATCACCACAATCAGTTTTAGATCATTTTTATCATCCCCAAAAGAAACCCCGTATGCATTATCAGTCACTCTCCATTCTCCTTCCCCCTTTCTTCTCTCTCTCCAGCCCTAGGCAACTACACATCTACTTTTTTGTTTCTATGGATCTGCCTCTGGATGTCTCATATAAACAGAATCATATAATATGCTGTCATTTGTGACTGGCTTCTTTCACTTAGCATAATGTTTTCAAGGATCATCCATCTAGTAACATGTATTGGTAATTTATTCTTTTTATTGCTGAATAATATTTCGTTGTGTGGATATGCCACATTTTATTTATCTGTTCATCAGTTGATGGACTTTGGGTTACATTTATTTGGGGCTATTATGAATAATCCACTGTGAACATTCCTGTACTAGTTTTTGTTTAGACAAGTGCTTTCAGTTCTCTTGGGTATATACCTAGATGTGGAATTGCTGGTTCTGTGATAACTAAACTGCCAGACTGCTTTCCAAAGTGGCTACACCATTTTGATGTAGGAGGCTTCCAATTTCTCCACATTATAAGGGAAGTTTTAACGGAAGACGTGATAAATGTCAAAGTGAGGCATAGGAAATCATAATCTCTCTTTATTGGTGATAAGCTCAATAAACTTTAAACTTTTAAGATTTGATTGATTCAACCTAAAAAGTAGTATTTAAAATGCATGCTTTTACTCAGGAACATGTAATTCTAAGTAAAATACAATAATAAAACTTCAATGTGAAGTGTGTTTATCTCACAAGTTTTAAAAAGTCACCAATAGCAAGGATGAATGTACCTGAACAAAGGTTTCAGGTTGGTAGGGTTCGACTCTTTTCCCCAAGATGCTCTTCAACATATAGGTAAATTAGATACAACTGGATAGGTGGGGATAGGGATGTTGCTTAATTCTACTTTCTGGAAATATTCACGTCTGACCCTTAGCTCAGCCAAGACATCCTGTGACATATAAAATAAAGCAATAAACAATGTAGCTAGGATATGGAAAAAATAAAGCACGATAATATTTACCTATGACAAAAAAAGTAATACACTGCTGGTGGGACTGCAAATTGGTACGGCCACTATGGAAAACAGTATGGAGGTTACTCAAAAAACTAAGAATTGATCTACCATATGATCCAGCATTCCCTCTACTGGGTATTTACCCTAAAGACTTGAAAACTCATATCTGTAAAGATATTTGCACACTGATGTTCATAGCGGCATTATTCATGGCGGCCAGGACGTGGAAGCAACTGAAATGTCCTACGATAGATGATTGGCTAAAGAAGCTGTGGTACATATATACAATGGAATATTACTCAGCCATAAGGAGAGATGAAATTCTTCCATTTGCGACAACATGGTGGACCTTGAGATAATCATGCTAAGCAAAATAAGCCATCAAGGAAAAGTTGAAAACCACATGATATCACTTTTATGTGGGATATAAACCTAAAAACAACAAATGAACAGGACAAACAAACAGAGACTCATGGACATGGACTATGGTTACTAGAGGGTAAGGGGTGGGGGAGGAGTGGGGCTTAGATGGGGTAAAGGGGGTCAAATATGTGGTGACAGAAAGAAATATAACTATGGGAAGTGAACACACAGTGTAAATGTATATATGCCTTACTGTTAAAGTATACAACTGACACCTATCGGATTTTGTTAACCAATTCACCATAAAAAAAAAAAAATTAAAAAAAAAGTAATGGAGGTGCTATTCAAATAGGACTTAATACAAGAGCATTAACTTCTTAGTGAAACAACTGTAAGTGATGCAGAACTTTTTTTTCTCTCCATGCTCTTCCTCAGCAGGCCTGACAATGGAAGGCTTTTAAGGGAGCTTTTCGTTATCTGTCCCTTTCCATCCTAGGTGAACTTTTGCAGAGCCAGAGGCACTATGGTTAGGTAGTTAAGGTTGGTGCAGTTTGAGGGCTACACAAGGCTCTCAAAATGTATCTGAGGGGATGGGGTGTATGTTCATAACTCTGTCTTTGCACTGACAGAATCTTCTTTTTAGAAACATTGTGTATAAGACAACTTTTTGGAACTTTAGCATATATCTTAATTTTTTATATAATGAAGTAAATACTTCATTTCAAAAAATAGAAATGACTAAGGGATTATTAGGTAGTTGGTACATTTATTCTGTACTTTGGAATTCTATTATGTAATTTTCTGTCAAGAAAGGCCCAAAGATCTTATCTGTGGATAACAGCCCATAAATTAACACGTCCATTTAAGGACCTGCATGAGCCAGGCCCTGGCTACTTTTCTATTCTCCTACTACGCTTTTTTGTTATTTGCCCAGTGTCGAGTTATCTCTGTGATTTTGTGTCTCAGCCTTACCTTGAGGCTATTTTGGAGTCACCTGGCTTCTTCCCCAGATTCTCATTAGGTGGAATGGCCTAGATTCATGCTACTCGGGAGTGAATAAGAGGCTGTCTAGTTTGTATTTTTGTTCTGGGCACTGATGGAGAAGAGACCTTAAACCAATTTGAATAAAATCAAGGCAGCGAATCATCCAGTCAAATGTTTTAGAACTGACTTTCTGGGATAGATATGAACAATGCAGGTTTGTGTGATGATAAAGAATGGAATGGATGTAAGTGAAAAATTCAGGGGTTGGAGCAAGCTACAGTTCCTCTATTTAAGGTTTTACAATTTTGGCAACTCGTAATCTAATTGAGTATTTAAACTCAATTCCACTTTGTTCAAGCATGGTTTTCTAAAACTATGTCTATATGAAGTGAAAACATGAACTCGAAAGCTTGTAACATGGTGATTTTTTTTTGTTTGTTTTGCAAAAGCTTCATCATTATGAGAGTTTCTCAGTTGTGTGACATAATCAGAGAATCTCGGTCTTATGTGACATTTCCATTCACAAATGTCTCAAAAATAAATAACGACTTTACAGGAACCACAGTGGACAAAATGCTACATCTGCCCAATAATTACTGGCTAATCTTAGTGCAATGACCACTCTCATCTGTATTGTTACACACTCAGACCTGCCAGGTTCCCCGTGCAAATGCCTGGATTTTTTTAAAATCTGAAATTCTCTTTGTTCCCCACTAAGAATTACTCCTGTTTAAGATTTGCAATAAGAAAAACTTCAAGCCATCTTGGATTTTAAAACGATTGTAGATTTTTCTCTGGAACATTTATCTTATGTGGAGAAGCACTTATTATAAATTGATGAATATAGGGCTTCCTTTTCGTGATGTGTAAAAACTATATTTAAATTGGTTAAAGCTCTGATGCAGTTTGTAAATTCCACCTCAAAAGTCCTATGTCTATTTGCTTGTGTTGCTGCATTTGTAAACATCCAATAAAAGTTTACTTATTCACAGTTCTTATGATCAGAAATCTTAATGTTTTGTATTTTTTTATACATCTACAATGTGATAATTAGTTCCAAATTGATGATTCAGAGTTTCTTTGACGATAAGATTTATTTTTTATATCATCAAAGAAAGATAAAATTTTGTCTCTAATGATATAAATATTTAACTTATTTTATTTTAGCATCAAAATTAGGCTTCATAGAAGCCAAATACCATTCTTGAAGCCCAGCTTTATCTTTTTCTAGCTCTGATGTTGAGTAAGTTAGTTAACCTCTCTTAGCCTGACTTTTCTCATCTGTCTTTTACTGCTAATCGTATATAGGTCATAGGTTTCTCAGGAGAATTGAGCCAATAAATGGGCATATCTGATAAATAATTTGTACTTAGTATCTGTTGCCTGATATTGTCAACAACAGCAATGGCAACAATAATAATACTTTGGAAATGTTATTCTATGTGGGGCATATGTTGTAATCTTTAGTACCCAAATAATGTGATACTCCATTACTCAATTACTATATCTTTTACTATGTAGGTAATATATTAGCTACCCATGCATGAGCATACACACACATACATGCAAACACATACACACAAATGTCTATGTAGACTGCACCTAACGTTTTTAAGGAGAGGCTCTAGAATTTAAACCCATATATTTGGATATATATAGTTCCAAGATTAACACTTTTGCATATCTTCTCAAATGTAAGAAGAAACATGGGCGCTTAACTATGCTATATGGTATACTGTCTCATATTTTACAGCTCCCTCTTGACTCTGTCAAGAAGGGCTCAAGGCCAAGCTTGCATTAGCCATAAGAAAAAAAGCACTTTGGACAAAACAAAAAGTGGATTTGATTCTGGGGCACTGGGTGTTTTGCCTACTTAACTCATACACATTACACTTCACACAAAGCCCTATAGCAACATTACACAGCTAAATATTTCACGCTAAACAACATATTTCAGTGAAAGTTTTTGATGTCTATGTGACACACTCCCAAATATGGTACCCTCACATTTTAGTCTATTAACTAGTTCTAGAGTTACAGACTGATGCTATGAAATGGGTTTAATTATTTTTTTTCACTTAAGCTGATTTTATTTTCTCAGGAATGACTAAGTTATTTTTTGACCTATACATATAGTTTAAATATGCTTCAAAAAGAGCTTGTTTACAAGTGTTCTTTGAAAAAAGAAAGTCAAGTGAAAAGTTATATTTTTTCTTTTTGGGCAAATCTTTGTAAAATTTTAATCTGAAGAGTCATCTGCATTATTACAATCCACTTGCCTATTAAAAAATGTGTTCAGAGAGATCCTTGAGATCTCAGAGCTGAGAATACTTTGCAAGAAACGAGCAGAAAGCCCAATGCTGTGAGCACTAGTGGGTTTTGGAAGGAGGCATAAGACTTTTGTGTTTTTAGACCCTTCTTAAAACCTGGAAAGAGACAGTCATCATTGGGATTTGTGCTGTGTTCTGCATGAGGATAATTTTGCTTCTGGGAAAGTAAGAGCCAGGCCAAAATCACTCCTGGGATTTTGAAGTCTGAAGTCACTTGTTTGGCTCTGCTCCCTAGAGAACTCAAAAATGCTATTCATCAGCCAGGGTAAACAGTGGTTGAGAAATAATTTACTGTAATAATTATTTCCAGAATTTTTTAAGATACGAATTCTTCTACATTGCTTTTCAGGCACTCAAATGGCAACTCTTGGTGGGGTTTTCAGGTGGGACTTGGAAACGAAGGGACTGGTATGTATTTTAGAAATCTCCATGATTGTTCTTTCTCTCACAGAACTCTTAAGCACCCCGTTAGTCTTTTTTATGAACAGCTTTTTTTTTTTTTTTAATCATGTTATAATGCCAGCATGAGATCAGCTTTTGTTAAAACACCCAAGCAGAACCATCAAACATTATTAAATCCTTTTGGAGATGTTAGAAGAGGACAAGGAGAGAAGTGAAGGGAAATAAAGTTCATTCTGGGATGTTTAGGTTAGTACTGGCATTATTATCCTATTTAGATCTCTTCTCAACCATGAAAAAATAGATACATACATTGTATTAATTTTTCTCTTGCTGTTACACAACATGACTGCTTCTTATAATCCTCAACTGGGTCTCTAAGCTTCTGTTCAGAGGCACTTTTTCTTATAAAGTTTCACTATCACAATTTAAGAAATCATTTATTCATTCAACACAAAGTTATTAAATAGTGTGTGTCAGCCACTGTTCAAAGTTCTCTGCATACATCAGTGAACAGACAAAATCCCTGCCCTAATGGAGCTTGCAGTTAGGTTCCACAGAACATTCATCTTGTCTATGTTCAATAAGACCCAGTCTTCAGAATATTTAAAGGGTCCCTGTGGTCCAAGGGAGTCTACTATAAATTGCTGGTAGCATAGCTGAAAATTCACTAACACACATTTAAATATGCAGAAAATAAATATTTAAAATATGTCTAATATGCAATCTAATCTTCCTTATGTGCCTCTGCCTGTTAGAAAATGAAAACAAAAGAGCTAAATTTTTTTTCTCATCTAATGCAACCATTTAACCATTGCTTTTAGGTAATGCTTAGTCTCAAGATTAAAAGAAAGAGGGAGAAGGAAGAGGCAGTGTATCAGACAATACATTTAAATGCTGGAAGAATATCAATATTTTTTGCTATTAGTAATCCAATGACTATGGACACAACAAACTTTTAAGTCTAATCTGCATTGTTGACATTTTCTCCATGATTGTCTTACCAGACAATCAACAAAACAATAAGTCAAGCCCTGACTGTAGCATTTGCAATTTTCATGGTGTAAATACTCCCACATGGCTGATTTCAAACTCCCATCGTGACATCACTGAACATAGAAAAGATGTACTACAGCTCACTATCATGTAATATTTCCACTAAACAGCTATGTCTTCATAAATAACTCCAAGATCACAGATACTAATAAACAGCTAGTAAAACTAAAGTAATTAGGTAGTAATGAGCTTTGAGTATTTATTAATCTTGTTTTTAATATAATTTGTTTTATTATAAGTTTATATAATTTAACTTTTAATGATGGCAGTATTTAATAGTTGCGAAATTTCTAAAAATTTAACAATTTAATCTCACAAATCATAAGTCAGGCTAAAACCATAGTAATCATAAATTATCTCTTTAATTCCCGTGTCACTCTCCTTCAATCTAGCAGCAAATAATATTGACTCTATTTCTAAAATATATGTTGTTTTTAATATTAAATAATATTTCATTATATGGATATATCACTGTTTGTTTATCCATTCACCTATTGAAGGAAATCTTGGCTCCTTCTAATTTTCGCAAATATGAATAAAACTGCTACAAACATTCATGCACAAGTTTTTGTATAAACATAAGTCTTCAAGCAAATATGTAAATGACTTGGAGTGTAATTGCTAAATCATATATTAAGGCTATTTTTAGACTTGTAAGAAGCTGTCAAACTGTTTTCCTAAGTGGCTGTACCATTGCATTCCCACCAGCAATGGATGAGTGTTCCTGTTCTCTGCGTCCTCACCAGCATTTGGTATCATCAGTTTCTGGAGAGTTGGCATTCTAACAGATATGGAAGAGTTTCTCGTTGTTATTTTAATTTGCAAATCCCTAATAACAAAAGATATTGACCACCACTTAGTGTGCTCATTTGTCTCTATACATTTTCTTTGGTGAAGTGTCTTGTTCAGAACTTTTCCCAATCTTTTCTTTTTTTAATCATTGTGCTCTGTTGATTTAAAATATATTTTGAACTGCTTGCTCACTTCCCTACTATCATCATAGTTCTCATCACCATCACTTCTCACTCATATTCTTGCAAAAACCTCTTCACTGCTCTCTCTGCCTCTACTCTAATATTTCTACTGTCTATTCTCTACACGGTAGCCAGAGTTATATTTTTTAAATGTGCATCACATCATTGCACTTCCCGTCTTAAACTCTTCAACATCTTCCCATTGTCCTTAGAAGAAAATTCAAGCTCAGCATGCCCAATAAAGCCCTACATCCTCTGGCTATAGCTACGCTTACGACTTCATCCTGCCATTGTCCTGCTCAAGCACTATATTCCAGCCACACTGGCCTTCTCCCATTTCCTAAAACATGCCTACTTTGTAGTAACCTCAGGGCCTTGGTGCTTGTTCTCTCTGCCAGGGATGCTCTTTCTTCACAGTATTCCATGGCTGACTCCTTCTCCTCAGGTCCCAGTAAAGAATCATGATTAATTTTATATGTCAATTTGACTTGACCATGGGATGTCCAGACATCTGGTTAAACATTATTTCTGGGTGTGTTTGAATTGGTTGACTGAGTAAAGCAGGTGGCCTTCCCCAGTGTGGATGGTCATCTTTTAATCTGTTGAGGGCCTGAATGGAACAAAAAGGCAAGGAAGGTTGAATTCACTCTGTCGGACTGAATATAGATCTTCTGCCTGTGGTGCTTCTGGTTCTCAGGCCTTCAGACTTGAGCTGGAATCTACATTGTCAACCTTTGGCTCTCAGGCCTTTGAACTGCACCACTGGCTTTTGTAGACTCCATTTTGCAAATGGCAGATCATGAGACTTCTCAGTCTTCATAATCATGTGTCAATCCCTTATAAGAAAGCTCTCTCTCTGTTATTGAAGTATTTAAAGTACTTATCACTGCCTAAAAGTATTTTGTGCATTTATTTGTTTGCATGTTTACCTTTTATCTCCTCCATTGGAGAGCAGTGACTTTGAATGTCTTATGCATTCTTGTGTTCTATCACCTAGAATAATGCCCAGCACATGCTAAGTACTTAAATATTTTTGAACGAATGTGTATATAAATGAATAAACACAGGAACTGGTGGCAACACCATTCTGAGCCTTTGTTTAGTTTTAGAAAAATATTATAAAAGAGGCTTGTAATGAACTTGATTAAAAGGCACAGCTTTATCTGTAGATGGTAGATTTCCATGACTGCTGCCACATACCAGTAAGGGCTTCTGTGAATTCTGGGTGCTGGCCTTTCATGAGTGCCAAGTAGCTGATGACCCAGTGGTCTCAATCATCAGTAATATTGTGGCTAAACTTGCTTTTACAACAAAGTTGAAGTTGTGAGAAGTAGTCGTTTATGTTCATAGTGATGAATGAGCTCAGATGCAGAGCTGGGAGCTTGGAATTCCTGAAGCAGCCTGGTGCTTGGGGGTCCAACAGCTCACACGACCTTTGTTCTCCTTCATGAAGAGGCTCCACATGGTTATCTTTGTGAAAGAACTTGGAGTAGCCTCAGGAAGACTTCCAACCTTTGCTTTTTGTTTTTAGTGGTTGCCTTTAGAGCAGATACATTATCTATGGCAAAAACCTTATCTTGAGCTCACCTATCTTGAACCCGAGCAGTTGCTCAAGAAAGTAATTTAGAAAGGTCCATTTCCATATTTCTCATTTTTCATTGAGATCCCTGAGATGTCAAAATATGGTAAAGTTCATGAAGATTTCTGCAACTCACCCTCTGTTGATCTGGAAAACCAAGTTTCTTCCCTCTGCTGTGAGATTTTGAAAGCAGACTGCATGTCTTTCTTATCAAGGCACTTTGAGTATCTAGCACTGTATACGTAGCACTGAATAATGACCTATGGATGAAAGACAGGATTTCCATGTTCAAAACACTATCAAATTGGCTATGGCACCTGGAATCTTTCTAAAGCAGAGTCTTGGTGAAGCTCTGGAGAGTTCTAGGAGTCAGAAGTTCTGAATAGCCACTGTCCCCTTCTTCACCACTTTCTCTTAAGGAAGCACTGAGCAAAAGAAAACAGGTTTTGGAATCAGACAGATATGGCTTCAGGTTCTGACATGAGTTAAATGACTAGTTAAATGACCTTGGCAAAGTTAATTAACCTCTCTGAGTTTTCAAATCTGTAAAATGGAAATACAAACGGTACCTATGAAAATTAACTGAGATAGAGTATGTAAACATTTTAGCCCAGAACATGGTATCTACTATGTTTTCAATTACTGGAAGCTGTAGATATAAATCTTGCGGAGTGCTTTTTCTGCTTTTCGTGTCACATCATCAGCAAGCATGCTGAGGGGCAGGGCTATATCTAGAGCAGAATAGAATGGGGTCTAAAAACATAGGGCCATAGCAGATCCTGGCCAGAGTTGTGTTAGGAAGAAATGGGGTTTGGGCCTAGAGCTTGGGGCACTGTGATGGTAGGTATGTAATGAGAAAGTTGGGCATGATAATAGGACAACAGAGAAAATGGTCTATAGAATCTAGGAATAGATCAGTTTTCACAGTTGGGAAATTTTATTATGAGTGATACCTGGATCTCTATCAAACTTCTGCAGAGTCTCTATTCTTCATTGAGTATCTACTTTTTAGAGAAAAGAAAAGAGCAGAACTATGTTCTATTACCACTGAATTAGAAGAACATGGCAGTTGTCTGTTTTAAACTAATGATTGGTATATTCATCCTATGAATGATCATTGGGGAAAATATATTTCTTCTTATTTTGAGTAGATCAAATAATAGACAGTGAATCGTGAGTGAAATTACTGGTCCAGACTGATCAAGGAAAGGTGAAGCGGTAGATAAGGAGATGAAAACTAAAGAAGAAATTGTGAACATAGAAGGGCCACAGGTAAAGGGATGAGAGCAGGAATCTGAAACAGAAGGAGATGGTATTGTGTTGAGGGAGGGCAGAGGGAAAAAATGAGAGGTAAGCAAGCCTTTGACAATATATAAATAACCCTAGCTTTATCCTTAAATGGCTATCCATACAACTTTAAGACCTCAAAAAGAATAAAGATCTTAACATTTAAGAAAATGTCCTTTGTCATAATAATAAACTGATGCCCCTTGAATGGTTTCGTAATACATGTGTAGGCGACAGAGTAATTTGGCAGAAAAGGGAAGAGTTAATGTAAAAGAGGAAATTTGAGGTTAGAAGAACATTAAGGCAAATCATTCACCAATGAATATAAAGGAAAAAGCAAGATTTAATAATAAATTGGGGGGGTCAAAGAATAGAGCTAATGCTAGTGACCACATACTACACATGAAGCTTACTGTGCCAAGCTTTTTATGTGTAGCATCACATTGATTATCACAACCTATAGAATGAGCCCTATGGTTAGCCCCATTTAACAGGGCAAGTTGGTGACTTGTTTGTGATGAGAGAGCTGGGAGGTAGGGGATCTGAGTTTTGTATCTAGGCCCTCTGAGATATTCAGCTGGAGTCTCTAAAGGGCTGAGAGAAGATGATGAAGATAGGGAGAGGACTGGGAAGGAACAGTACAAAGAATTTTATGTTAGAGAATCTTAGAGTAAAAGTAAAACACAGCAAAGAATAAAAAGAAAGCGTCTATAAAGGAGCAAGGGAGTTAATATTTATTGATCACCTTGAGTGACACAGATGCACATCTATAATCTTTCATCACACAAGAAACCATTGAAATGGACATGATTTCCATTTACACAGATGAGGAGATAGAAATGCAGAGAAGTCACCTGTTAATCACTTAGTTTATAAATACCGGAGCCAGGATTAGAATCGCTGTCTGCAGCATTAGAAAGCCCACAGTATTTCCATTTCAACAGCTGCCTTGGGAAAGGAAGTGCGAAGACTGGGTGTGAGAGAGCAGAAATGGCATCTCCTTCGAATGGTGGGGTAAAAATGCAAATAAAGCATAACTAGAAAGACAAAAAAAGGAAATGAGAAAGGGAGGACCGCAGGGTGATAATTAGGCTTCATACCACCTGTTTTCTCTTTGACCAAAGAGGTCTTCAAGGCTCTGAGTGAAAAACAAAGCAACTGAATGGCTCAGAAAGGCAACAGAGACACTTCTATCAGTCACGACATGGAGTGTTCAGTGATGTTGAAACATGTGATATGGAGAAACCCCAAAAAGTGACAAGAAAGAGATTCCAAGCAATTGACATCTTGTTGATGGCAACAAATGTTTCATAGGAAACAAAAATTTTAAAAGGGATGAAGACAGAGAGATCCGGAAGACACTCTCTAAAGGTGCTTGGCAGGAAGTATGGTTACTACATAGGATAGAGTCGTCGCTGGGTATGAAAAACAGCCCTGTGAAGCTGGCACGGTAGGTTTTATTATCATCACTTTGCATATAAGGAAACCATGGCCCATAAAATTTGAGCACTTGCGGTACCTGAGTTGTAGAATCTAGGTGTCTGACTAAATCTAGTGTGCTTAATACTGTGCCATTTTTCATTTAACAAACTACATTTCTAATGGTGAATTTGAGGTGTTAGATAATGGGGGAAGTAGTTTTGAGCAGGGGTCCTTACCTTGTCCTATACCAATAGCTCTTTTTAAACATTCTTTAGTTTTTAATAAAAACGAGTCTACTTTCTAGATGAAAATGACATCCAGCTCAGTCTTATTAGTGTTGTTTATAGTAATGGTAGTGTTTTCCAAGTGCAGATTCATATAGAACCTTAACCTTGTATTGGCTAATAATTAATAAAGTGGATGCTGACTTCACAGAGTGATTGCAGATATTACTGCAGTCCTTTTGTCTACAGCTGTCCAGGATACAATGATCCTCTGGAAAGCAGTTCTTTGATGGCCAGTTCAATATCATTTATAGAAGTAAGCTGACTGCTGGGAAATATACCCTCTCTCCCAGGCCCTGGAGTCTTTATTTCACACTTAAGTATATCCGAGTAAAATGGAGTGAATTATCTCTGGCCCATTTAGAATAGAATCAACTCATTTTGGCCCATAAAAATTCGCATTGGGTGCAGTCACGATTCTCAATGGTATGCTGATACTCTAGGCTGTTTAGATTACTAATTTTGCCTCTTTTTAAGGAAATCTAGGAGAATGCTTTCTTCCTCACCTTCATGATTTCTGTTGTATCAGGATAAATAGAAGTTACTAGAAATCATGGTCAAAGTGATTTTGAAGTTCACTGTTGAATGTCTCTAGATACTTCATGCTATATTCTGTGCCTCTGTTTCATTCCCCTGGGATAGAATAAATATTCCCCAATTATTGATAAGACTAAGTGGTTCAGTAGCAACATCGCACACATCTAGGCTCTTCATGAAGAAATCAGCTATTTCCTGAGTCCAGATGTGTGCTGTGCTTATGTCTCCTTTTAACACATTTTACTCAGAATTCAAAGTATTTTTACAGGAAAATCTTATGAATTTCATTATCTACCCTCTCATCTGTGATAAAGTCATCTTAAAGAAACAGTTACTTTATCTTTTTTGCTTAAAAAATTTCAAACCCAAGGCAACGAGAAATGAAGAATAGGTTTTGTTTTAGAAGGTAGAAAACATGTTTGTTTAAGATAATGAGACACAAGTAGGCTATTAATTAGTGTAGAAAAGATCTCTGAAATCTTAAACGCTAACCCCTATTTATCATTCAGCTCTTCCCCACTGGTTGTCCTCCCTCCCTCCCCACCTCCCTCCTTTCCTCCCTTCCTCTCTCACTGTTTTTCTTATTTTCTTTTTAAATTCTTCTGTATTTGTACATACTTATCTACTTCCTGCTCTGGGCCTTCTCTTCCCCAGGGCAAGGCCATGTATGAGCCTACCCTGCCCAGGTTCTATAAATGGACACATAATGTCTGACATCTTCAGACAATAAGCTGGTCTGGATAGAGAAGATTCAACAGCTTGGTTGTGGCAACTTCAGGCTCTGAGTGACAGGTTTCTTACCATCTGCATCACAGAATCTCTGACTCTGCTTATTGACTCTGAAAGGCCCTGGCAATTCTTTTTATTTCTGCCAGAGAGGCAGATAAAGTCCTGGTTGAGGGACGCTGGATGGAGGCACACTGCACAAACAGAGCTGAGGAGCCTCATCCGGCAAGGCTGCTCCCATAGCAGACCATTAGGATCCTGCTTAGTTTTTATGTCTAGGACCCTCTGATTTGCCCACTGCCACATAGTGGCCCCTTTAAAGCCAGCTTTTGCGAACCCCAGTTGAATGCTATTGAAAGATTGGCCTCATGCCATGAATATGACATCGACACCTCCTCCTGCCAGTATAGTCCATAGTATAGTCAAGCTCAGAGGTATAGGGAAAGGTATCTGGGCTCAGGATATCTTCCATTTCAAGTGATAGGACCAAGTATAGCCTGTCAAGAACTAAGTTGGGCCATAGCCTTCTTTGCACTATTGCCTTTAATTAAGACCCATCATGGACACAGCAGTCATGTGACCAGGATCAGGAAAGGCAACACTGCCTCGTGGCTGCAGGCTTGTTCCACTAAACCCTGGTCATACTGGATGGGAGGGAGGTGCTAGCTGGAGTGCAGAACCAGTCTATGGGGTGTGATAAACAGATCAACAGAGGATACTGGGACCAAGAGGTCTGACTCTGCTGGAACATGCCCTAGGTTTGGGAAGGGCTCTTGCAGGGCAGCAGAGAGGCCCTGAGGCTAATTCTCTGTCCAAAGAATTAAATGAGTCATTCAGGCAGGAGTTTTGTAGTAATACCCTAGAAATAATGGGTGGTAAAAATGAGGAAACTAGGATAGGCAGGGCAGAAGCCTAGGCAACATGACCAGTCTAGAGACTGGCCACCAGAGGAACATGGTGTGTTGGGGCGGGGGAGCATAGTGTCTCAGGGGTATTTTCAAGATGGGTGTGTGCACTCAGGTAGGCCTCTTATGGGGCAGGTAGAACAGTGTAGCGGGTAATGCCCGGCTGGGCCACCTTTGATTTTGTCTATCTGGGTGACTACAGGAGGTCTTCTAGGGTGGCTCAGGTTTCAAGAATCAGAGTTCATTCTGTACCCATTCGTGAAGTTGATCACATTCGTAAACATGGAAAGGATTGATATGTGGATGGAGGAATAGGAATAAACATGGTCTTTGAATGTTCCTGTCCAGGGTACAGAATTTACAAAGAGACACATGGAAGCAGAATTTACAAAGAGACAGATTGGTTGAATGAGAAAAACCAGTTTCCTAGTCTTCCAGCAATGACAAGTGCTCCTTGTGTGGTATTTTCAGCAACCTAGACAGTGTCTGGGACACGGTACCTTCTCATTAAACAGATAGCCCTTGCTAAGGATCCCTTGGTAGAAAAGGGATCCCCTCTGAAAAGGGTCTGTGTGAGGAAAGGGATTGGCTCTGATATCTGTCCCTGAGGAGCATTTATAGATGATTCTGCATATCTGAATGAACCTTCTCCCTGCATCGCTATCAGCCCCTGATGACAAGACTCCGCACAGAGGTCTGGGAGTGCAGAAGGGGTGGGAAGCTGGCACTGGATCTGCTCAGAGGTGGAGCAGGCAGTGTGGTGGATCATCCAGGCTTCAGAGGATAGGTGGAATTGCATTTTGAAAGAAAGAAACCAATAGCAATAGTGTATGTCTTAATTAATGATATTCGATATTTGATTAAGATAAAGAAAACAGAAAAATGTTCTTGTGTACAAATGGATACTTGTTTTATATTCCAAATTTACCTCTTCCCCAAATGATTTTTCACTTTCAAATGAGCTTCCAATTTACTTTTTAAGTCAATTAAAATTGTTTGTAGATCCAAGTTATCGCTACAATTGAAACACACACACACACACACACACACACACACACACACACATACCATCTATGTGTTATGTTGTAAGAGAAATTACTCTGCTATTTAACATTAACTGCCAGAGCAAACTCTTCTTTATATCAAATGCAGTAAGTGATTTTTGAGAAATATAAGCAGCGGCATTTGATATAAACAATACAAATGTAGTGGTTTATTTTGTTTTTTTGATGAAAAAGGGAATGTGTTGATTTTTCCTTTATAGGTACAACTTATCTATGGCAGCTCCTGAACCATTTTTTCTTCCTTATTTATAACCTGCTATCACCCTAGTTCCCCTCACCTATCACCTCTACTACTACCACTCTGGTCAGAGCCACTATCATCATCTTACTACAAGAGCCTCACGAAAGTCTCTCTGCTTCTGCTCTTCCCTTCTTCAACCTGTTTCCAACGGAGTAGTCTGAATGAGCATTTTAAAACAAAAGTCATATCCTGTCACTCCTCTGCTTAAAATCTTGCCATGGCTCCCATTTCACTCACAGTAAAATTCAAAGTATTGACCAAGGTCCACACAGCCCTTCATGATCTGTTTCCATCCCTCTTACCTCCAAACGCCTCCCTGCTTCTCTTTCCTCATTCCTTTCCTGCCCCTTTGCTGTTCCTTGAACTCATCAAGGGCCTTGTGCCTTAGGGCCATTGCTTTAACTCTTTTCTTGGCCTGAATCAATTTCCCCTCTTGGCAACTTCTGGGTTCACTCCCTTTGCTCAAATCTTTGTTCTCAGTGAGGCCGGCCCTATCACCCTAATTCTGCAATTTAGCATCCACCCTTGCATTCCTGACCTCCCTAATCCTCTCTACTTTTTTTCTTTCTCATTATTTATCACTTTTTAACATACTTTATAATTTACTCATTTATTATATTTATTGTCATTGTCCCTCTAATAGCATGTAAACCGCACAAAGATAAAGGTCTCCATTTTGTTCAAGTGTCTAGAACAGTATCTGGCATGTCATAGGCACCCAGTACACATTGTTGACTGAATGAGTGAACAAATGCATGTTTTCAGTGCATCTTAGTTTATCTAGACCTTTGTCATCCTTCTGTGTAACATATCACAGGCTAGTCTTTTTGCTCATCATCTCATTTGTTCTTTGGGCACCTGTTACTATCACATTTGATCATCTTTTATGCAAATGATATCAAATATTCCTTTTTTGTTGTTGTAGTTTTGCTTTGAGAAAAGTTATTTCCATATTCACCCATGTAGTTGTGCTTTCTTTTTATAATTCATATAGTTCAGTGAGGCTTCTCACAAGAGCCTCTCAGCCAGGTCCTGCTTTTGGGCTAGTGAAAATTCAGTTTTCCAATGAGTTTGCTGTTCTCATCTTCAGTTGATTGTTGCAGCCAAGTTCCTCCTGCTGTTAAACTTGTGGCTCTCTTGCTTTAACTTCAGTCCTGAGTTTTGTATTTATTCTCTCTAGATATGGATAAAAGATGTCTCTTCCCCAGAAGCTTTTCATGTAAGCTGAAGGAAGTAAAACTACCCCTCAGTATTCTGCTCTATAAACAAAACAGCCCTAACATCATTAATCTTTCTCCAGGGGATATATATTTTTTCCTGAAGACACGTCACTTTAATAAATATATTTCAGAAGGTGGCACACAATTTTGTGCCACGACAACTTACTGAATGCTTAAATTTAAGTGGTGAGCAGAGATTGCCTTTATGAGGAAACCACAATATAATTTAGTTTAAAAGAATTTTGCTTGGTTTAAATCGTAAACTGTTGAGAGAAATACTTTCTGTCAGAGTGCTGAGGGGATGTATCGGCCTGTGACTACTGGCTGTAACTATATCTTGCTTTCATAAAGGGAAAGCTCACCTGAGAATGGCACTAGCAAAGAGGGAAGTAAGCAAAGCCACCAAGAAGTCAAGAGAAATGACACCTGCTGACATCAGAGAGCACCTAGTTATTCTGATTAAGTCCAAGTACTACATCACTACACTCTTCTCAAACTGGAGGATGCACAGCTCAATTCTGTACAGGGAGGATGCAAAACAAGAGTATCCAATACATCTGTCTGAAGCATCAAGTTTATTACAAGATTTGGAAGAACAAGTACTTTAATGAGAACCACCCACAAACATGGAAGAAAAGAATAGCGGGGGGAGGACTAGGGCCCCAAGTCTCTGAAGTTTCAGCCAAGTGGGGGCTGAGTGGTGGACCTGCAGCTAGGCTGATTTCCCTCTTATCCCCCAGGGGGCTCCAGGCCGACCTTCAAGCTCACCAGGTTTTGGGTGCAATGCTTTTGAAGTCCACAGTGATATCAGGTACCCTCCTGATGTGAATCCTAAGCAAAGAAAGCCGCAGCAACTGGCACACCTTCATCATCCTCTGGACCAAGTCCTCTTACCCAGGGGTCCTTGCACACACAGTGAGTATTTCTTGCACTGTCTCCACCTGCAGTTGTTTACATCCAGCCTCCGGCCCATCTCCCCCACCACGTGGCCGGGACCCCTAGAGTCAGAATCTTCGAGTTCAGCATTTAAAATGCAGGAAGATTGGCTTGACCTTCCTGGAGTCTTTGGTCGTAGCCCTACCTTGGCCGTCCACGATTCAAATGGGCCCTACCCTGCTCCATTTGCCATGCAGCTTCTTGGACAGCCTAAAGCAGAGCTTTCTCAAAATAAAGTCCAAGAACCTCTGAGCCACTCCTTGCTGGCCCTTGCTGGTTACCTCTGGGATTTCACTGCTGCTGCTGCTGCCATAGGTGCTATAGGTGGAGGGGGAGTCTCCAAGGTTACACTGGGGGTCTTGGGTGAGGGCTGGCGATTCTCGATCCAGGCTGGGTGGAGGATTGGCAGGCCCTGATTCCTGGACCTCAGGCTGCTGCTCTGCCTGGCAGAACCTGGGGAACTCTGGCTGACCCTCCTCGGCTGGGGAGGGACCACAGCTGTTGAGATCAGGGGAACAGAAAGGCCTGACCAAAATGGTGCGGCCTGCCCTTGTAGGTTTCTTGGTGCTCAGGATGAGATATGTGGCCATCATGCTATTGTATCTCTTGCTTTTTAATGAGTCTTGTATCTGGTCCCACTCAAACCCTAGGTTCATCAACTCCTCTGTCACCCCAGGGTCCCTGTCATCGCACGGTGACTCATTGTAAGGCCTGAGTTCCTCCTCTTGGCCCAGTTTCGCCACAGGTCCTGCATGATTTCTTTCAATCTTCCTCAGTCTCTGGGGTTGAGAGTCATCAATTTTTTAAAATAACTTTTCCAATTCAAAAGAGATTTAAAAAAAAAAGGCATATGGTTTTTTCCCTCTTCATACTCACTGCTGCAACTCCCAGAAGTTCTTTCCCATAAAAGGCAGGGTCCCAGTGACCATCTTATTTGAAAGCATTCCTAGGCTCCATATATCTGCCACAGAGCCATCATATTTTTGGCCTAGGAAAAGTTCTGGGTGGCATAAGAGGGGCTGCCACAGAACTTGCTCAATTTATTGCTGCTAAACTGAGTGCTGAGTCCAAAGTCTGCAATTTTGTTGTTCACTTGAGCATCATAGAGCATGTTCTATGGCTTCAAGTCCCCTGTGGACAATGCCCCTCTGGTGGCGGACCTGCATAGCATGTAACAGCTGTCGAAAAACTCTCTGGGCCCCATTTCCAGTCATGCAGCCATGGTCCTGCATGTCCCTTCCACTAAGGTGTTCCATAATGAGGAATAATGTTTCCTTTGTGTTGATCGCTTTGAATAATTTGACTATATTCGGGCGATTCAAGACCTTCATGCAGAGGACTTCCCGCAGTGGAAGTCTCTGGAGGCTGGAGGATCCTTGTTGACTTATGACTTTGACAGCCACCTCTGTCCCGTCAGAATGTGCCAGCCCAATCTCACTGGGCAAAGCTGCCCTGGCTAATGGTGTTCAGGAGCTCGTAATGGCCAATACAGGGCTCCTGGTCAGCAGAGACAAATGCAAGTTCATGTGACATGGTGACTCGCTATCTACACTAACTGACAATAGTAACAATGCTAACTATGCCGCAAACTATTCTAATAAGCTATACTAACTGTGCTAACTAGATATACCAACTATACCAACATTACTAACTATATTAACTGTATTAACAATGCTAACTAAAAGTACTAACTAAAAAAGTTTAAAGAAAAATGAGAAAAACAAAAAAGAGAATGAAAAAAGAAAAAAGCAAAAAATGAGAAAACAAAAATCGAGAAAATTAAAATGATAAAAAAAGAGAACAAAAGAAAAATAAAAAAGACAAAAAGGATAAAGAAAGAAAAATGGAAAAAGAGAACAAAAAATAAGAAAAAGGAAAATAATAATCAAAAAAGAAAAATGAGAAAAAGAAAAGAATAAAGAGAAAAAATAAAATGGGGAAAACCTCAGGCTGTTTTCCATAGTGACTGTACCAATTTGCAATCCCACCAACAGTGTATGAGGGTTCTTTTTTCTCCACATCCTTGCCAACACTGTTATTCTTTGATTTATTGATGATAGCCATTCTGACCCATGTTCATGGCAGCACAATTTATAATAGCCAAGATGTGGAAACGACCTAAATGCCAATCAACATACGACTGGATAAAGAAGTTATGGTTCATGTATACAATGGAATGTTATTCGGCCATTAGAAAAATGAAATCCTACCATTTGCAATGACGTGGATGGACCTAAAGGTTATATGCTGAGTGAAATAAATCAGGCAGAGAAAGATAAATACCATATGATTTCACTTATATGTGGAATCTAAGGAACACAAAGGACAAACTAATTGAAAACAGTCTCACAGATATAGAAGACAATCTGGTGATTGCCAGAGGGGAGGGGTTTGGGCTGGGAGAAAGGAATAAGAGGTTAAAGAAGTACAAATTAGTGGTTGATAGACAGTCATGGGGATGGGGAGCACGGCATAGGGAATACAGTCAGCATTAATGTAATGGCTAGATGTAGAACCAGAGGAGAGAAAGAACAATCAGGGAGATCGTTTTATAAACTATATAAATGTCTAACCAATGTACTGCATACTTGAAACTAATAATAAAATAAAATAAAATAAAAAAAGAAAAGAATTCCATTAAAGGAAAAAAAAATAATAAAGTGGGGGAAAAGGGAGAAAACACACTAAGAGGTCCAAGTCACCAAAAACCAGCTTCCTGGGCTACGATGAAATACCTCAGCCCTACCGGGGCCTTATATCGGAGTTTTGTTTTGTTTTGTAATTCCATCATACCAGTGCTTTATAAGATCAGAGCAAAACACAAACCAATCATAGCTGAAGATAAACTACAGAGGTTTTCTCAATTTTTGGTATCGAGACCCCTTTATTAAAAAAAAAAAAAAAAAGGGATCCCAAAGAGCTTTTTGTTTATGTGGGATATTAAAGATTGGCATTTACTTTATTATAAATTAAAATCTAGAGGATGCTTCATTTATAATTTGAAAATCTAATAATTTTTGTCTTTTATAGACCTTATAGCGTCTACTGTTAAAACATTCAATTCCTTATCCTTAAACGCTGATTGGTCTCAAAATGATGCTATATTATGATACTATATGATATTATGATACTATAAGAAAATATTCTGTTGCATAACACATGATAAGGTACGTTATGGACATCTATAAACCTAAGAGGAAGATAGCTTTCATTATATTTTTGCCAATAAGATCATGAGCAGGTTTCTCTTCAGAAGTTAGTGGGTTAACATACTCAAAGCGTTGAAGAAGAAAAACTGCCAATCTAGAATCCTTGATTTTGACTATGGCCATGTCACCCTGAATGCGCCCAATCTTGTCTGATCTCAGAAGCTAAGCAGGGTCGGGCCTGGTTAGTACTTGAATGAGAGACCACCTGAGAATACCAGGTGCTGTAGGCATTTAAAAAAAAAAAAAGAATCCTTGATTTTAAAGGCAAAACTAGGCTTCAAAAATGAGGGAGAAATTAAGACATTCTCAGATAAACCAAAGCTGGAAGAGTTATTTACCACTAGACCCATTCTTCATGAAGGGAGTCCTTCAGGTTAGAAAGAAAGGACATTGGACTCAAAGGCTTATGAAGAAATAAATATCTCTAGCAAAATAAATACGTGAGCAATTATAAAAGCTAGTACTATTGTAACTGGTTTGTATCTCTGCTTTTTGTTTTCTACTTGATTTACATATTATCTAACATACTAAAAACCATAATTGTTATCTATGATTTCGTACACACAATACAACAATGTGTGGTTTTTTAACATTAATGACTGAAAGGGGATGCAGTCAGAGCTATACAGAATTGAATTTTTAAATTTATCTCAGCTTATTTTCCAGGGACATTCTCTTATTGATTTAATTTATTTCACTGTCAAATACGAGCCCAAGTTCTTTTCTATTGTATTGAGGCCTAACTGGTCCTTTTCCATATTGCACATGTATTCTCGATTGGCTTTTCTTTTCTCTCTAGGTATATCATTTTATACTTGCCCCGATTACATTTCATCCTGTTTTTGTATGATCATTAAAAATCTGGTCAAAGAAATTTCGAATTTACCTCCTCTCTTTGTAGTACAAACAGCTCCATATGATTTAGAACCAGTCACATATTTACTAAGCCCACGTTTGATTTCTTCTTTCATTTGTAAAGCTAAAGACAAGCAACCTCGCTCCTAACCCCATTCCCCAAACTATGTAACACCACTCTATCTGTTAGTGACCCTCAGCATTAGCAACTTTGGCCTTAGCTTCTATGACAGCCCAATAAAAAGAAATGGCTATTTTCTTTGGATGTAGTTTATTGCCTGGTTTATACAAACATCTCATAAAAATACATAAAGCATGGGGGTCAGGGGAGATATAAACAAGAGTTCTTAAATGAGTATTTTTATTTGAAAAATTCTTAACTTTTAGATGGAATAAGAACAGGAGGTGTGCTTTCTTCCTATCTTAAAATTAAGAAATAATTCAGAAAAACTTTGGCAGATGAGATAAGCTGCCTGCAAATTTTGGGCCCCAAATGCCATCTGTAGAGAGCTGAGGAAAGGGTTTCTTCCTCGTAGGGGGTTTATTGTCCTTCCTGGTCTGACTAAATCCTCTGGCCTTTAGAATAGCTTACAGATCTGCCCCTTCTAGATTTTGAGGATCATTACTGTAAAGCTGATATTTTAACGAACGATTTTTAACTGCTGCTGCCTTGTCATGTATTCTAATTGAATATTCTCAATTTTGTACTTATATCCTGAAGCAATCTAATCTACTAGGATACAATTTAGTAAACTGAAAAAAATTTTTTTAAAAATATATAGTAATGAATGGGACTAATTACCATTGTGTTCCATGCAGTGGAATGCAGCCAGTAGATGTTTAACAAATACTAATTTATGATCATAACAGTTAGCCCTAGAGGCAGGCGACATGGTTTTCCTTTTTTCTGAGTCACCACGCAATCAGAGAAAAGGCACTTTTGTACTTCAGTTTCACAATCCACTAAAAGAAATAGTTCTTGTTCATCATTATCAACCCAGGATAGAGAAAGAAAAGCAGAGGGATTAACTTAATAATTATCTTTGTGTTTGAAGGTGGCATCTGGCCAGGTGTTCTCAGGCCCAACTGAAGAATTAGAATAAAATGTGTTTGGATTGGGAAGATTAAGGTTAAATGATGAAATCCTGGAGTGCCCTATCTAGACACTTTTTAACTAGGGCTTTTCTTGCTTCACATGGCAACCACAGGAGGTTGGATCAGATGACCTCTCCTATGGTCTTGCCTGTCTAAGTCAATTTTAAGGAAATGGTTACTGGCCAGAGGTAATAAACTGCAAGGGTAGTTCTTTTGCATAATCTCTTAATAATTATGTGGTCCAGGATGAAACTACTGACCATTTAAATGCCTGAACTCAGAAATTTAGCAACTAGAAAATATGGTTGAAGGTAACTATCAAAATTACCAGCAGCTTAACTGCTTGTGTAACCTTTAACCCAGAAATCCCTGGATTTCTAGAGCAAACTGGAAACCAGCCAGCCAGATCTAGCCTGCTGCTGACTTTGTACAGCTTGTGGAACAAGAATGGATTTTACATTTTTTACATGGTTGACAAAAATAAAAAAGAATAACATTTCATGACCCATTGAAAATTAAATAAATTCAAATTTCACTGCACATATATAAAGTTTTATTTGAGCACAGTTATGCCTGTTCACTTATGTACTGTTTTTGTACTATGTCAGCAGAGCTGAGTAGCTGACATAGATACCATATGGCCTGCAAAGCCAAAAGTATTTATTATCTGTCCCTGGAAAAATTTGTCTATCCCTGATCTAGAGAATCTATCTAGATTTGTCATCTTTATTTCTGGTTTTTTTTTTTTTTTCCTGTATGATGTTTATGTTACTTACGTATTAAAAATATTATCAAAAAAAGATTGACGAAAGCATCAGAGTATACAATAGGACAATGAAACAGCTCTCTACAAAACTGAAACTGCCCGGTGGGCCTGGCAGAGGACCCCCACACTGGGGACTGCATCTTGTTTTGCTCGAGTACTTTCTTAGCCTTTATCTCCTCCTTTACCACATTCTTCTTTATAAAAGAAAAGAGCAGGCTTCCATTTAAAATTTTTCCCATTTTCTACCTCCAGGGACCAACCCAGGGAGCCAGTGGGCATGAAAGACTTCCCTTCATTCAAAATAGATAGTCAAGCTTATTTACCAACAGTTGTGCATCTGAGGAAACTGCTACTCCTCTGAAGATATTTAAGTGATGTTCTATGTCTTTCATGATTACCAAAGAACTCACAGCTGAGCAAGGTTGAGTGGGAGGTTTTCTGAAGTAGAGCACTGCTCCTTCTCACCTCCCTCAGTCAGGATAATGACCGTTAATTACATTACACTGCAGTCTTTAAAATAATAGTATCACCATTCCTTAACATGGCTTTTTCAATATTTCAAGATGTTAGAATGAAATTGATAGTAAGGGCAATATATTCTTAGGATTAACTATGTGGCTGGCAAAAAAACACTAAAGGAAAAGGCACTAAGAAATTATTATATGCACATAAGGCTTCCATAGAAAGATGAAGAATAGAAAATTGCCAGAATGATCCAAAGAGTCATCTACCTGTCCCGGTGCTGAGGCCGTCATGGCAGTAGCAGGATGACCTAGTAGGTGTATTTTGGGCAAGCACTGGTGGGTGCTGCACATGAATAAAATGATGTTGGCATTATAGATGGTCTTCTTACCTCCGGATACAGTCAGACACCAGCGTAAGTGGGGACTGGAAAACTGAATTAAATTTAATAAGTATTTATTGAACACCATCAATATCAGGGTTAAGAAGTAACTGAAGACGGTGCTGTGTTCTGGGTGGCAGGAGGAGGGTGGTGTGGAGGGGCTGGGGCACTGAGGTACCCTGGCTGTGATTCAGATACAAGGAGACGGTGACAGTAGAAAAGAGGAACAAGAGGAACGTATGAGACACATTTCAAAGGAAAAGTCTCTGACTTGGTGATTGATTAAATAGGGACATTATATAGAAATTTCCCTGAAGGCAGAGTTTGGGCCTTAGACATGCCACAGTGGCTAACAGTACTTCTCATCTGTGTAGCAAATGAGATTTGAATGAAATTGGTTGAAGGATTGTTGTCATGCCCAAAGAAATGTGGTACCATTAACAAGATTAAAGATAAAGAAAGATTTTTTTTAAAGAAAGATTATGAGCCTAGTTTTGAAAAGAATAATTTAAGGTAATGATGGGTCATTCAACATCAACTATCTAGTTAGCTGATTGAAATTAGGGGAACTCTTGAAAAGTATTCCTATATTCAGCTAGCATTTCTTTAGTTTTCAAACTCCCAAAGAATTGATTCTGCTTTTCACTAACAATTTCTTACTCTTTGTTTCAGCCTTTTAAAAGTAGAGGGCTCTCAGTTAATATGCAAATCAATGTTGTCCATTATAATTGGCTAAATTTGGAGTAATGACAATCACTTATAATGGAGAATATTTGTGAGATATATGAATGATTTTCTCCATATTTTTAAAATTCTTCCAGAAGCACCCATTTGCCTTGAGAGGATTTAAGAATGTTATAGAAGGAATATAAAGGACAAGGAAAGGTTAGCATTTAGCCTCTGACGTCAAAATAAGATTTTCAAAAGTCAATGGTCATTTAAGTCAACTTTTGTCCCAAAAGAGTTTTCTAAATTTTTTTAACTATCAAGACTAATCCATAAGAATTCAATACACAGATTTTCTTCCACAGTACAGAGAGTAATAGCCCTTCCCTTTAAGATAGCTAAGTTACAAGGATGGCTGACAAAGAAGAAAAGACATTATGATATAGAGTAAGTAGAGAGGCTGAAGCCCGTCCCTCCTGGTCCAAGGGAAGGAAGACAAGCAGTTTGAGGAAGTCAGATATCAATCTCTCACCCATATCTCTCATGTGAGGTTGAAAGCTCAGTGAGTAAGGTTTTAGAAACATCTAGATAGGTACGTGGAAACTGAAGGATGTTTGGATTAATGCCCTACTTTTCCAAGGGTATTGTGGAAGAAGCTGTGGCTCCAAGAAAAAGCCCCAGTCTTTGGCTTGATGCACAACCAAAACGGCATGAGAGAGATGGCATAGGGGTAGCAGTGTGGGTTGAAAAATGAGTGACTGATTCCTCCTGCCCACATATGTGTCCATAAAGGGGACGCTTGGTGAGGGAGTTTCAGGGATACAAAAAAGAGCTCATAGACCAGCAGAGGCTTAGGGACAGAGAGGAGAGGCTAAAGAATATAAAGACTTAGAGGCAAATGAGATGGACCACAAACTTCAACACTAGAACTCAGTTTTCACCTTCAAAAGCCAGATAGCACCTGTCACACCTCAGCAGTCACCAGTCCAAGAAGCAGCCCTTCCCCCTCTCCCCCACAGCATCTCCCCTCAGCTTCTATAAGGATACAGTAACCTCAGTAGCCTCAGGCCCTTTTCCTACACCCGGAAGGAGTGAGGTGGCTTCTGAATGTCTGAGCACTTATCTGAGGTCATCCAAGCAGAAACTGAATTATCGGAAAAGACTGCAAATGATTGGACAGGATTAACATCTGCAGATTAACAAAATATGTACCCACTGGCTACCCCCACACTCCTCCAATTCCCCACAATGTGGGGACTAATGCAGCAATCTGAAAAGTTATAATGAACTAAAGAAACTATTTCTTTGTATATCTGAGTATATATGATGTGAATGTATATTTACCACTACTACACATCATTAAAATTAGGAGTTAAATGAGGATTGACTGCTATAAATTATTCTCAGCGTAACTATAAATTTAGGATAAAGCTAAACTAAGAAACCTGTCTTCAAATGTGTGGCATTAATTCCAATTGTTCGAAGTGAGAACTGTCCTACGCCATTTTCCTCCAATAACATTAAAAGCTGACTTTGGAATACAGTGCTATTTTAAGAGTCTTCATGTATTTACCAAGATCCAAACAAGTGAACTGATTACCACTATTAAAAGCCTTTCAAAGCATCAAAGCACTATAAGAAAAATCTATATCAACATCCCTGAATTGTATGCTTCACCTCTTGTTCTCTAATCATCTATTGTCCATACTCTAATTTTTCTCTGTGGTCTGTGATTTACTAATTCCAAGTAAGCCAGAGGAAATTTGCTTCAATTCAAAATCTGATATTTTATGTTTGGAATTCATTGAATAAATCGTTATTGAACAAGTCTCTCTTCCAAGTTAGGTATTTTTTCCCTCATTTTGACCCCACTTATTAATCAGATGGGGGAGACTGAGACAGCTTTGCTCATTCAATGACAGAAGTAATAATAAATGTAAGTGCTCATCATTCTTCAAGCATTGTATGGAATTGTAATTGTTTTATGTAAATTATCACATTTTATCATTACAATAATTCTACAAGTTGATATTATTTTTATCCTTATTTTACAGATGAGGAAATTGAGACATAGAAACATTTAGTATCTTGCTCAAAAAATCATACAGCTAGTAAGTGGCAGAGATGAGATTCAAACCCATTCAGCTTAATTTACTAGATTCTTCTTCTCTTAATAGTGTCATTGTACAATAAGTCCTCACTTAACATAGTCAATAGGTTCTGCGACTTCAAGCGAAACGATACATAACAAAATCAGTTTTACCACAGAGTAATTGATATAAACAAGAGTTAAGTTCTTACGGCATCTCATCAATGTTATAATGAAATGACGCTGAATGAAAGGATATGATTTAAGGACCTGTCACATTCTAGTCTGGTTGCCCTACTTTTCTATCAGAGCACTGTAGATCATACTCTTGCTCCTTAGTTGTTGTGGTACATTTCTGGACTCCATTTATTCATTTATTCCACGTGTCTAAAGTATTCCCTAGGTATACATCACAGCAGTAGGCACTAGGTGCAAGCTAGAACACACAGATAAATTGACAGCTTAGTAGAGGAGATGGATTTGTCAACAACTACCATATGAACGATAAAATTAGTTCTAACTTGAGGTTCAAGGAATGGAAACGACAGTGAAGATGATCGAATTCTTCTCAGGGAGACTATTGAAAGTTTCCTAAAGGAGTGGAATCCAAAGTATAGTTTGGAGACCCCTGGAGGTCCCTGAGACCCTTTCAAGGAGTTGACAAAATCAAACTATATTTTTAATTATACTAAGAAATTATTTGCTCTTTTTCTGTGTATAGTACTGTCTTCTCAGAGGCTACTTGATGTGTGTGCTATCACAACACAATGAATGCTGAAGCAGTTATGAGAACGCAGGTCTTTCTTCAATCTAGAGATTTACAAATATTTTAAACAGGGCCCCATTTTTACTATTTTTTGTTTTAGAAATTGTGATTATTTTTATTAAATAATCATATGAGCTTTTAATTTTGTTTTCAAATGGATTAGTAAACATTTTAAAAGATCTCAGTTTTAACTTTTAATACAGTTAATATCAATATATATATAACCTAGATAAACAAAATATCTTTAGGCTTCTTAATAATTTGTTGAGAGTTTAAAGGAGTGCTGAAACTAAGCCAAACTTTTGAGAACCACTTAGACAGAGGAAAGAATATTGGATTTGGTGTCCAATATTCTCCAGCTCTGGCTCTACCATCTGCTGTTCATCACCTCTGTGCCTGCGGGAAATGATCTAAATACACCAAGTCTTGGTTTCTCACTCGTATAAGAGGATAGCAGCCCCTACACTCCCCTTAGGTGTAGATCAAATGAGATAAAGTATGTGAAGTTGCTCAAGTCACGAGAGCCTCTCATAATATTTGATAGGTAATTGATCCTGCTTAAATCCGCGTGAAGTATATCCATCCACCTTAGAATTTTAAAAAACATGTATGAAAAGAATCCAAAGACATGGTAAAAAAAATCCAAATATTCCAGAAGAGTTTTATTTTTGTGAAAAAATTTTGGGAAAAAATCTGGCCTTTAGCCCATCACTCCCACTCCCCAGAGGTAAATATCTTCCTTTATCCATTGCTGTTTAAAGTTCCTCAGAGTTATCATTACAACTCTAAACAATAGGCTTACTCCTCTATTTCTTGATTCAAAATTCTAGTGTTTAATGGGTCCCTGCTGTGAAAGATGAGGATATGGCTCATTTGTATTCTCCCTAATTAGATGCTAATATATCATTTTAAATATAAACAAGATAATTAGGCCTGTGTTTGCTGTCCAGCTACCTTCCTTCTCCAACCTTCTTCTACCCCACTGTTTAGACAGTCTCTTGATTCTGTGAAAGAAGAGGATACGGTTCTATTAGCCTCCCTCCGTCTTTACTGCTTCTTTTCTGCTTCCTACTTCTGACAGTGTACCATTCACATTGTCAAGGCTGATAGCATTTATTTTTCATCCTGTCAAATAATTTTTCCTATAGCTGGTCTATATGTTGATTAAACTATCACTGAACAGCATTTGCATTACTATGGCTTTATAAATTCTGTTCACTGCATGTTCTTCTCTATGGGCTCAAAGCCAGCTGAAATTTTTGTGCTACTTGAAGGAGAAGGTTTCCAGCCTAAAAGGCAAATGTGTTTTCAGCATATCCTCAAAAATATCTTGCTTTTTAATTATTATATTACAAGGAATCTACTTTCTTTACAGATATTTCTCACTCTCTCATTGTCTCTCTGAATCATCTGACCTCTTGTTTTAATTTGCTGTTTTGATAGCTTCCAAACCTCATTTTATGGATGCAGTAGCTTCATCGATAGCCATAAGGATACTGGAATAAAAATGTTAGCCAGTTCTCTTTTCTGTTTCCTAAATTCTCTCTGTTCCTTTTGAAGGTTGTTCATTTGGATCCTTCTGTTTTGTGCTGTTGATTTTACTTACACGTTCTGTGATCCTTGGTTGCCTGTTTGTACTTTGACAAAGGGACAGGATATAATGACTGACAGGCTTCTGGTGACTTCCAGCTTCTAGAATTGGGGAAATTACTCTGGAGCATGACTTGCCATCCTAGGAATCTGTTTGCTTCATTTCTTTAGAAAGGAGAGTGGGGATAAATGTCAGGGTAGAAGGAAGAGTATTGTTTGTTCTGCATTGAAAAGTGGAAGCGGAGATAGGGATGATGGGTATAACTATTCTCTAAAGAGATCCTTAGTTAAGTCCCCACTTTTCAGGTCCACTTCTGAACTTTGTCCTCTATACCTGCAGATTAGCCCAGAGCCTGCCTAGAACTGTACCCTGAATCTAGAACCCTTCTTCTTGGAGACAACCAGGTCTGTTACTCCCTTCAACCTATTCCTTTCCTCTTCCCCAAATCCAGGTATTTGTCGATGTCTTTCATATGCTAATGATTCCTTCCCTTTCTCTTTACCCTTATAGGCTTATTCTTTTCTTTCTTTCTTTTTTACTTCTTTATGGCCATTTCAATAGGCTCTTAAAAAAGAGAATAGGCAAATACACATGCTCAATCATTATCTTGTATCAGAAGTTCATGATATGTATTTCTCTTAGAAAGCTGTTTTATGGATTGATGGACTAGCCATAGTATCTTCAAATTTTGTTTCAAGAAATTTGGAAGCTAAACCCCAGTACATTAAAATATATTGTTCTGATCATTTTTCTTATTTCTTTTTGTTATTATGTTGACTGTGGCTCATGTATGTGGATAATTAAACTTATATAGTGTCTTCAAGGATGAATGAAGAAATGAAGATTTATTTAATACCATAAAACTGGTAAACAAGGAAAAATTCATTTGCAGCCATCTCAAAAACTCAAATGAAATAAGAAATACATGCAATTTCTGTATTAAATTCACAAATTTCTTTTCGTAGGACTTGGAATGCAGAGCTCTCACGGTTAAAAGCATCCTCGGAGGAAATGGCCAGGGTTTCTGGGTCACCAAGAAAATTAATTCACCTTGTTTACAGTCGGGTAAAGACGAAGTAACAATAAATCAGGTAACTCCCTTGCAGTTGCCATGAAAAATATTAGACATTATTTGAAAGTCAAATTCACACTTATTACACATACCTGATCTTTAAATACTATCTTGGTTAAATATTGATTGTTCTTTAAGCTCTACTTGAACTACACATACTGATCACTACCTATTTTTTTTTTCAGTTTTAACAGCTTTATTGAGGTACGATTGACATATAGTAAATTGCACATATTTAAAGTGTACAATTTAATAAGTTTTGACACATATATACACCCATGAAATTATCACCACAATCAAGATAATGAACATATCCATCACTTCCAAAAATTTCTCTCGTCCTTTTGCAATCCATCCCTTCTGCCGCTCTGCACCTTCCCTATCAACTCCAGGAAACATCTGATCTGCTTTCTGCCGCTGTAGATTGGTTCACATTTTCTAGGATTTCATGGCACCCTATGTAATTTCTCTGTCTGGCTATTTTCTCTCAGAATAATTATTTTGCAATTATGCCATGTGGTTCTTTCCACTTTAGGGCTATTATAAGTAAAGTTGTTATGAACATTTGGGTACATGTCCTTGTGTGGACATAAGCTTTTATTTCTCTTAGGCTGGGTCATATGGCAGATGTGTTTAACTTTTTAAGAAACTTGTACTATCTTGCATGCCTACCAGCAGTGTATGAAAGTTCCAGTTCCTCCACATTCTTAGCATTCTGAGCATCCCTTAGAATGCTCAGTCTTTTTAATTTTAGCCATCCTAATGGGTGTGTAGCAATATCTCATTGTGGTTTTAATTTGTATTCCCCTAACGACTAATTATATTGCACAATTTTTAGGTGCTTATTTGCCATCTACATACATTCTTTTGTAAAGTGTCTATTCAATTTTTTTACTCACTTTTTTAATTGGGTTATTTGTTTTTTATTAACTGTATTTGAGAGTTCTTTATGTATTCTGAATATAAGTCTTTTATCAGTATATGATTTACAAATATTTTCTCCCAGTCTATGACTCATCTTTTTATTCTTTTACCATTTAAATGATTTTATTTTTTGTAGTCTTTATGGGAATTTTTATTTTTTAAACAATAATGATAATTATATCTATTAGTAGCACATATAGCTTGGTTATCTTACAGAGCTATATGAAAGGTTGAGGTAATGGTTCAACCTTGCAAACTTACATTTTAAATAGGGAGTATATTTGAACTGTTAGTTATTATGGGAAATGCAGTTCTATATAATTCACAGAGCTTAATCTTAAAGTTAAAAATTTACAAAAGCTGTAATTTTTATGGGTTTTAAAAAGTGAATTATATTCTGAGTATGAAAAGTGTACTTTAATTCCTTAAATTATAAAAATTATTTTAGATGTAGAAATTCTTTTAGCTCTCTATGTCTCTCCCTCTTTTTATTTGGGTATTTGAACCTGAATTATTCTAATGATATAATTTATTCAGACTCTCTTTCAACTCTTTTATAGATAAAAACATAGCATTAGGTTGGCCATAGAATATTGAGTTATTTGAATCATATTCAGTAAAAATGAAAGGGAGACTATCAGTGATGGCTCTATCCCTTCTAAAAGGCTCTCTAAATTCTTAAAGTGGTATCAAATTTCTGCTAAATTTAATCCTGAAATTAAAACAAACTCTAGATAGGCTGTTCAGGTAGTGCATTTTAAAGTCAGCATCCTAGACTTGGCTATAACCTTTTCTGCAAGCAGTGGGAAGTGGAGCATCACTGGGCAACTCTGCTCAATAACTTCATTATCAAAAATCTTTATTGCTCCTATTTTTGTATTCTCAGGTGCTTGTGCAGATTAAAGGTAGATTCTCCTCTAAAAACAGTTGAAGTTGCATGATCTAGATATTCACTGGAGGTAGCTACTTTATCCTCTGTTGTGGAAACACCATCCCTCCAGTTGCTTAAGTCAGATACTTAGGCACTATTTTCTTTCTCATCCCCGATTCTATTGTCTCTCTGATGGATTCTCACATCATCCCTACTCCTGATTGTCCCTGCCTCAATTCTTTCCCTCCACCAGTTCATTTTCTACACTGTAGCCAAGGGATGCTTTCTAAAAATATAATTTTTTTAGGTTTATATCCTACATATAAGTGATATCATGAGGTTTTCAACTTTTTCTGTCTGGCTTATTGTGCTTAGCATGATTATCTTGAGGTCTATCCATGTTGTCACAAATGGCACTATTTAATCTTTCCTTATGGCCGAGTAATATTCCATTGTATATATGATTCTAAAAATTATTTTTTTAGGTTTATATCCTACATATAAGTGATATCATGAGGTTTTCAACTTTTTCTGTCTGGCTTATTGTGCTTAGCATGATTATCTTGAGGTCTATCCATGTTGTCACAAATGGCACTATTTAATCTCTTCTTATGGCCGAGTAATATTCCATTGTATATATGTACCACTGCTTCTTTAGCCAATCATCTATCGTAGGACACATGATTTGGTTGCTTCCTTGTCCTGGACAACGTGAATAATGCTGCTATGAACATCGGTGTGCAAATATCTTTTTGGATATGGGTTTTCAAGT
>NW_006436288.1:10137939-10146943 GCF_000325575.1 Pteropus alecto
TATTGTAGGACACTTCGGTTGCTTCCATGTCCTGGCCATTGTGAATAATGCTGCTATGAACATTGGTGTGCAAAGATCTTTTCAGATATGAGTTTTCAAGTCTCTGGGGTAAATAGCCAGTGGAGGGATTGCTGGATCTTATGGTAGATAAATTCTTAGTTTTTTGAGGAACCTCCATACTGTTTTCCATAGTGACTATACCCATTAGCAGTCCCACCAGCAGTGTATAAGGGTTTCAATTTCTCCACATCCTCTCCAACATCTGTTATCACTTCTCCTGTTGATTATAGCTATTCTAACAGGTGTGAGATGGTATCTCATTGTGGTTTTGATTTGCATTTCCCTAATAGCTAGCGATGTTGAGCATCTTTTCATGTATTTGTTAGCCATTTGTATGTCCTCTAGGGAGAAGTGTCTGTTCAGGTCCTCTGCCCATTTTTTTGATTGGATCATTTGTTTTTTTGTTGTTATTGAGTTGTATGGGTTCTTTGTATATTTTGGATATTATGCCCTTATCGGAGGCGTTGCTTGCAAATATATTTTCCCATTTAGATGGTTGTCCCTTTACCTTGTTGTAAAAATATAAATCTAAACACATTACTTTCTTGCTCAAATCTTGGCCATAGCTTTCGACTACTTTAAGAATAAAGTACAAATTTCTAGTGTGACTTTGCAAGGTTCTTCATGTCAGACTTTATTCTTGAGAAAATAACAATACAAGAACAGAGGGACAATGAATAAAATAAAGTTTAGATTATAAACTTCACAAATCTTAATGACTGAATGGATATAGGGTTGTAGCATAGGTCCAATGAGGTACTTTAAGTAAAAGGGCTTTGTAAAATATAAAACATATTTTAATGTCATTATCATATTAGTATTATTCCTAGCTGTCTCTCAGTGAATCTCTGAAAATTATGGAGTATCGTAACTTCACTTTTAAGTATCTTGCTATTCCATTCTGGGTTTATGAAACCTTGGCACATGAGATTGGTTGCTACATGGCTCTGGACACTCAGATAAATGCTATATCATTGGACACCTTTGCCTGCATCCCCAGTCCTTAGAGGTGATCGGCCTTGAGAAGTCATACTATCTAGTAACTGTTAAGTCAGGTCATACTGGGAGAGGGACTGTGAAGGTGATATAAGTTCCCCAAAGATCACACGTGACTTAAACCCACTCAACATCACCTGCAGCTTCCCCTCCCACTAAAGAGCTTCTTGTTTTCTCCTCCTCTTCTTGGTCTCACCTTGAAAAGCTGACTTGGGCCCTTGGAGACCAGAAGTTTTGAGGCAATGGGTTCTAGTCATGAATCCTTTGGTTTCAAGGAACAGGAATCCCAGAAACTGAGAACTAGAAAAATCAGGAACTGTAATTAGCTTCTCCAGATTTTAAGTGCCACATGGTCTCTCTTACATCTGCTTCTGACTATATGCTCTGTTCTTTTGCTTTAACCAGCTCTCTCCTTATTCATCTTGCACAAGACCCAACATGACATCATACAATTCTCTATATATCATGTATATTAGGACTGGTGGTCTGTGACATCTACTAATGGCAGGTCTAGTTGCTCATTTCTCAATTCTAGACTTTCAAGAGAGGAATCTGATTGGTCCAAATAATCATTTGAAAAAGGTCTATGTCTTAGTTGACCTATGGATTAAATCTCCTGGGTCGGCTATTTAACAATTGTCCAATTACTTGAGGGTGTGAAATGCAAGGTCACATGTTTTGATGCTCACTTAGTAGACACTAAGAGTGAGAACTGCAGAAAATGATATGGTCAGGGTAACAATTAAGCATTCCTAATACATGAGAAACAATAAAGTGTAGTAGTTAAGAGCATGAACTATGGAGCCAGACCATGTGGGTTTAAATCCTGTCTCTAGATTGTAACTCTGTGCAAGTAATTTTACTTTTCTGTGCCTCAGTTTCCTCATTTATAGAATGAAAATAATAGTAGTACCTTTCTAGTAGTGTTGTAAGGATTAAATACGTGTGAATGTGTACGCAAGTGTGTGTTTAGTATTTGTTAAGTGCTACATCATTATTAACAATCATTATAAGAATAAAAATCAGAAGTATATAATGTAGCAAATTAAGAACAGCTATGCATGGTTGGTTGAATAATAACTACCCAGACATGGTGAAAACCAGCGTAAGTGGGAGGTGTGGGAAAGGAAAGCAAATTAATGAGCACAGTAAGAATGAATTCTGAATTCCTCAGTTGAAATTTGGGGGACTAAAATTTAGGGAGGGTTGGGGACAAAAGAGAAGAAAAGAGAACAGAGTGTGTCTGGCTCAGGTGCAAGCAATTGTCTCAGCTGCTAAGACACAAGAAGCTCAGATGTGTCCTTTAGGTCACAGCATCTGCCATGGTCGTTCCCAGCAAGGTTGGCCCCTGGTCTGTTCTTTTGGTAGCAGTTGGTCTGGGATAAAAACCTGAAAGCCTTCTGAGGAGTTAAAAAATACTAGAGTCTCTACACTAATATGTGCTATTAGTGTAGATATCTGGATTAGATTAATTCATTAAATCATTCACTCATCAAATATTATTTGGCATTCTCTGTGGCTGAGGCTTATGGTGGGGATGGGGGATGCAGCAATAAACATATATCTGATAAGAGCTCAGAAGCTTACAGTCGAAGAGGGAACATGATATCACACAAAGAACCGATGATGACATGGGAACTTTCAAAAAAGGAGCACAGGTACTCTAGAAAAAGGCTTGAGGAGCAGGCTTCCTGAGAAAAACCTGGGAGAGAGAGGAGAAGAGTGCTCTTGGCATGGAGAACAGACTGTTCAAAGGCCCAGCAGCAAGTAGAGAGCGGTATTTGAGGAAGGAGAGGACCCTAGTGTGGCTGGATACAGGACAGCAAGAAGGTGAGAGTAGAGGGCCCCCTTCCCCGCCCCAGCAGAGGAGTCATGTTAAGGGGCTTGCACATTTATACTGATGGCAATGGGAATGAGTGGAAGAAATCAAACTTGTCACATGTGAACTGCATCTCATTCATACTGATGAATCGCCCTCTTCTGTTTTTCTGGGGACAGGACCAGGCACCGTGGCCTGGGGAGTGGGGGCGGGGAACATCGTACTATCAGGACAGAGGAGGATACAAAATTGAGGTGGGCCTACATAAAGAGAAACCTCCTATACGTCACAGTTTTGCTTGGTGGTTCAGTGTTCTTTAACCATCACTAGTAAACAAAAGCTCTGCATGTGTATGTTTTCAGTTTCTCTTGACTGCACCCATATAGCATCAGAAATCCTGGCCTTGCTCCAAAGAGGCCTTACAAAATTGTAAGGTGCCAGCAAACCATATGAAAGGCTTTAGAACAAACAAAATTTCATGCTCCTTATTTCAAGGCTACCTGTTCAAGGAGGCAACAGACCAAATTCAGTTGTGTATCCCTCTTAGGTTCTCTATAAACCCTCACGCAATGTTGCAGTCTCTCTGCTAATGTTCAGTACTTGGATAGTTAGATCCTGATTTAGTCAGACTTGTTGTCTGTCTATCTGTCTGTCTATTATCTATCTATCTATCTATCTATCTATCTATCTATCTATCTATCTATCTATCTATCTGTCTATCTTATCTAACATCTATCTATCAGCTGCTGTGCCATGGTAAAATATTTACATAGGCTGCTGTCTTTTTGTACGAAGAAGTCATAATTTGTCCTGATGTGATAATGTGTGCCCTGTGTTATGTTTTCTGATGGCATAGCAAAAGATTGCTTCCCCAAAGTGCTCTATGCTGTGAAGATTAATAAAGAAAATATCAACTAAAATTGGAGTAGAGAAGGCCTATAGAGGGAGCTTTTATATATGGTCAACTACTCCAAATGGGAAGCTGTCAATTACTCCAAACAAGAAGACCTCAATTATAGACCCCAACAGGAGAAGACATACTTTGCACTCCCAAACAGCAAGTACAGATACTTTACTACTCCAGCAAGAGAAAGGAAGATTTTTCTTTTGCCCATCAACAAGCCCAGCCAATGGAAACACCACAGCTTAACCAATGAGAAACCATCTTCACCTGAACTCTTAACTTTCCTTTAATGAACTTATATTTTTCTCTTGCTGATGAATTCCTTGTCCCACACTCCTTTCTATAAAAGCCTTCTATCTTGTATAACCACTTGGAATATCTCTCTGCTTGCTAGATGAGATGCTTGCTGCTCAAATCATGAATCATTTAATAAAGCCAATTAGATTTTCAAGTATACTCAGTTAAATATATATATTATATTATTTAATATATTATTATATATATTATATAATAATATATATAATAACAGAGCTCTCATACAAGCCCTGTTAGAAAAAGAGAACTTGGCAAGGTTAAGGATGTAGTTGAAAAAAGTTGGTGAATTTATGTTTTATCTTCTTTCTCTGCTTCTTCTCCTGGAGGTGTGAACAAATAATGAAACTGCTAAAAAAAGAAAGGAGGCACACAAGAAGGAGGCCACACAATTGGCCCTTAAAAATTCAGAATCTAGATCATTAGCTGTGAATCTGAGTCGGAGGTGCTGAATATTCATTCACACGACTGTGCACGTAGTGGCGAGATTTCTTTTCTTGACACAATGAGCAGAGTGTCCTGACACCTTTGGACATTAGGGAGCTTGCAGAACCCACTCAGAGGTGACAACAAGGGAATGGACTTTCTACTTCCACATCCCACACCACCCCCACAGTCCCCAACCATCATACAGCATTACATACATAAGCTCATGCTACAAAATATAATTGAAACCACTAAATTTAACAAATTTAATTTCTCCCTGTTATCTGTCTCCTGGGCTTTCTGGGCATATAACATACTTTTCTCCAATCTATAATTTAGCTTTAAAGTTCATGGTTAAATAACTAAGCAATTTTAGTCCAGAGATATATTCTGGAGTGAAAGAAACATTATTTTAAGATACACAGAAACTTGAGAGGTATCTGAGATCTTTTGAGAGGAAAATTAAATCAGATATTTGTCTTTTCATCTACTTCAGAATGCTACAGCATCTCATACATAGTTGGGGATTCAAGACAGTTGAAGACATTCAACAGAATTTATAGCTCTGGAAGGGATGAATTATAAATTTCCAAGGGGAGACAATCCCTATTGTCTGCCCGTCTATTTAGATGTACAAACTGATGCATCCACCATAATCCTTGCCTGTTTGGCTGTGCTCCATTGAAGAAGATATTGTTTGAGGACAAAAAGTAGGGTTAACAGAAAGCAGAATGATTCTCTTATACAGCACAGAATCTCACACAAGTTTTATTTATTTATTTTTAAAGGGGATCTATTTTCTTTCTCACTTTGGTCATATTGATTAAAAAAAAAAACCCCTGTGATTTCTGTGAAAATATGTTTCCTGTCTTAGAGTTTAGTATTCATTTTTTTTTTTAAATCCAAAAAAGCTATTCTCGATATAGTTGGGAAATTTTTCATTTTATCCACTTCTTTGTTTACTCAAATTCTGTGTTATCTTTTATTTGAAGACATGATAGTAGCAAAAATTATGTTGTAAAACAAAATTATTATTTAGGACCAAAGTCCTACTCCAACATTCTGGCTGTTGAAGGGAGATTGGTCAACACTGTCTTATTGTTAGAATTGTTTTTTCAATGGTGGCTTAAAAAGGGGGTGTGGTAAGAATGCATTCTAAGATCGTAATTTCTCTTGATTCTATAGAGCTTACAAAAAGCAATTAGATAGGCAATCAGGCCATCTTATCTGAAAAGGTATGATTATGAAAACAGAGACACCAATTACAGATCAAAGTTTAATTACTTTTTACTTTTTTTTTTTTGCTTTGTAGGAGCAAACTTGTCCAGTGAGATAATGGCCTGAAGGAAACTAGTAAACTAAATCTGACACGTCGATGCCTCTCATTGGAACAGCTACAGGTGGAGGATAACATTACAAAACTTAGAAATATGAACTCAAAGATAGAGTTTAAAGGAACCAGAATTAATATGTAGAAATAAACATGTCCCTTTCAAAAATGTCACTTTGGAAGGCATTCTACTCATGTAGTGTTGCTGTTGTTCTAAGTATTTTTGCTAATTATTTTTTGAGGATTGCTTTTAAACCTCGTGTGGTACATTATGTTTAATACTCTATATGGAAGCTAATAGCATTCTAAAAGGATGGGTTTAACTTTTAGAACAATCGACAGCTGTTTGAAGGTGACTAAAGCATGCGGCAGGATGGGAAGAATTGAATGCTAAGAATGAGTTAACATAGTTTTGAATGACAACACCGCCAACAACTAGTAATAAGATCATGGGCAAGTGGCACAACTAATCTGAGCCTCGTCTGTAAAAATGAGGAAATGGAATCATTCATTCATTCAGTACAGTCTATTGAGCATTCACTATGAGGTGCAGATAACAGGAGTGGAGAGATAAGGTAATTATCTCTGACTAAATTTCTGCCCCAAGTTGATGATCGATCTTTAACGAAATAAAAATAGCTAGGTTTACATAAGCATTAAGTAATAAGGAAGATTATCTTGGGTGGCTCATAAACCATCTTTGATAAAACTTTCCAAAGAAAAGTTCCAAATGTTTGAGCAACTATAGCTTTGCTTAGTAAAAGTTTAACTGCTTTTAATTGACAAAGTAAAGGACCACGCTCATTTCAGATGCATTAGTTGGCACCTGGATTTCTTTCTTTCTTTCTTTCTTTTTTTTAATCTGGAGCAATGCATTGAGATAAGCGATGGATGCTTTGAAAAGTACAGATGCTGTATGCCAACCCACTTCCTGAATTAGAATCTTGTGAGGAAGGTCTATGTTATAGGAATTTAAAAGAACATCATAAGTAATTCTGATACACAATCAGAGCTAAGAACCACTGGCTAATTATAACTCCTCAGACTTTTAGAAATCTCTACCTTTATCTTGCATATTATACCCATCTCTTTTCATAAAACTTTCTTTTAAAAAGTATCTTAGCAGAATCTTATAATGAAACTAAATTCAATTACTGTATGAAGATTTGGTCCAGAGATTATTTCTTTATCTACCAAGTTGTAATATCCTTTTAATTGAGTAAACACTATGTACCTAATTCTCTGTTTGTTTTTAGGTGACTATAAAATAAATCTAAAATCTAATCTCTACCCCTAATGGCCAATGTTGAAAATCGAGGATGATGTTGATAGTATTATGAAAGGGGTGTACAGAATACTCAGATCTACTCCAAACCACAGCCACCCACCCTTCCTCATGAGTTTCTTGAGGGATATGAACACTTAGTGAATGTGGTAAGTTGTTAGCTGAACTTTGGACCCAGACACCATTGATGATTGAAGTGTGATTCTGAACTGGATCACAAAGCCCAGGCTGGCACCCATCCTGGGCCTTATCACAACTCCTCGTTATCATCCCAAATCACACTGTACCCCAAAGGGCCCCACTGAAGGAAGAAACTAGAAAAAAAGAATCAAGGGGCCATAAATAAGTCTTCCAATGAAGCGGCCTCTCTAACTCAGCCTGCTCCTTTCACTTATAGGTGAAAACCTGAGGAAAGAAGGAGCAAGCAAGCTCCTCCTGCTTCTAACCACTATGCCGGTGGGTGCTCTGGATTCTAATAAACCCACAACAACTTTTTGGGGGTGGTAGTCGAGGCGCGAAGTGGAAAATGGTAAGATTACTGCTTCATAGCCTACAGATGGCAATCTGGATGGGCCAAGAGTAAAGTACTCCCTTTCTGGATTTGCAAAGCACTGGGCATAGTTATAAATTGCTGTTATTTATTATACTCTGTTCTGTAATCTGTTCATTCTCCTTGTGCTAACACCGTTCCTAGTACAAATAGGTAACCAACAAGGCTTTATAAATGAAGTCTATCATATAAAAATTTTAGAATGTAAGAGCATATTAATAGAACTTATTTGATACATATAATGCTATAGAAATACAAAAAAGAAATAGTTCAATAGCCTGGATAGCTAGGAAATTATTCATGGAGAATTTGGGCTTGAGGTAGACCTTTATGTAGAGTAAACCTTATATTTACACAGAGGACATCTGACCCATGACAGTGACTGTGGACCCTCTTTGGATGTTGGAGAAGAGGGATAAGTCAGTTATCACTTTGAAAGAGAGTATAAACTGAAAATCTGACAAAAGACCATCATTGGTCAATAATATATAGACCATTTAATGGCATAATTCATTTTTCTTATAGATGAACAGCCATATAAGAAAGACTATTATAGAAATTAGTAAATTAATAGAGATATTTTATCTTATAAACAAGAAGGGAGCAAAAATGTAAATTGTGGAACAATTGAAGTGAGTTTCTTTGAAAACTAGGAGTTTTTTGTTTTTTGTTTTTTGGGTTTTTTTTAACACTGTAATGTAATGTGCCCATTAGAAGACAACAATAGGAAGAAACGGAAAACACATGTGTGTCTCACTGCCCCCAAGCAACCACTTTTAACATCTCGATGAGTTTTTTCTAGGTGCTAGTTTCATTCTTATTAAACCTCGAGAAACTTGCTTCAATAAACATTTCACATTTCCTCCATTTTCTTCTCTTGTGTTGCTTCCCCTGCTCTCTCTAAACAGGATGTTCAAGAAGATTAAATTGTTTTGATTTACAATATGGATTATTAAGGCCATTATGAACAAAAGTTAAAAATGCTTGAACTTAAAAAATACCCTTTCCCAAAATTTACATGATGAATTAAATATTTATTGCAGATTGCTTATATACAAAAAATACGACTAGGTAAAAAATAGATGATGAAGAAAGTTGCAAATGATTGACAGGTAGGAGTTCATGAACTCCAGCAAGACCTTGGTTATTCAGGCTGCTGAGAGAGGGCTGACTTCCCAGGGGCTGGCAGTATATTTGGGTGTTTAGAGTCAGTCAGCTTCTCCTTACTTTGTCCTGGTCTGATTATTCCCTAACTACCCCGGGGCAGAGAAGCAAAAAAGTGAAACTAGAAAGAATTATCTCCAAGGACTAGGCACAGGGAA
>NW_006436288.1:10146956-10184320 GCF_000325575.1 Pteropus alecto
GGTGAGGCAAGTCTGAACCAGTAGGTCTGACCTGACAGATTCCAGAGTCACTTCATAGATGAATAACCACAGGCATGAATAATAACTTTACTATTTCCCAGCTACACAGTCTGTGCACCTTGGATTGTGATATGCTGTAGTAGAGTCACTTCGCCCTTTGTGCCTTGCTGTTCCTTGCACACAATTCTGTCCTTGCACATGAAACACTTTATTACATTTCTCTGTTTATGGTCTATATTCCTCCAAGTTGAATGTGAGCTCCTTGAGGACAGGAACTTGCCTTTTTACTATCAGTGCCTACTGGGTTACTTGGTAATATTAGGCAATAAATGTTTTTTGAAAGAATTCAAGAAAGATTGTTGTACAGGCAGCTCACAACTGAGGAAGAGGTACCAAGAAAAAATAAATGATAAAGTCACAGTTAGTGTTTGAAAAAGGAATCCTTCCTATTGCCTTAAAGGATTGCAAGAGTGTTGAGCTCAGCTTGAGGTATGTCCTGGTCAGGTTCAGGAGTGGGACTTAATCACAAGGATATATCTCAAACACACTAGGTGCCCAAATTCCACCCCAAACATAACTAAATCAGGCATGTAAAAGAAAACATGTTTTGAATGCTCTATGGGTGATTCTGACCTGCATCCCTGGCTAAAAACCAGTGCATGCAAGTGTCTGTTAACATACTATTTAATTTTACATTTTAGGCTAATAAAAGAGCGATAAATGTTCCAGGTATAATCAACTAGTTGAGCATGATGCTCTATTAGTACAAACACACCTAAGCTAAAGGTGGCGTAGATTATAAAACAGCACTTAGCATTTCCCCATATGCCACATTGCAAAAGTATTGTAAATAGAAACCTTATAAAATGTCTAGCCTGCCCTATGATGGCTTTGTATCTTCCTACACAGTTTGACAGAGAAATATCTGTTATTTAATATTATTGTCTTTTTAGAAATGAGCTCATGGTTCACTTGTCACTTTTATATGTTTTTCTTATGCTGTTGCAGGTCTGTAATTGCAGAGATAAGGATGCTTCTGGGCAATACTGAGACTCACCTGGGTGAGTGCATTAGTTAGGGTCCCTTTGGTTTCAAGGGAGAGAAATAACTCAATTAAACAAAAGGAATATCTATTGACCTATTTATTTATTTAAATTCTCAACAAATATTGATTGAGCACCTAATGTCTGCCAAGAACCATGATGCAGTGGTGAACAAGATAATCTCCTGCCTTGCGATGTTTAAAGATAGGCTTGCTTCAAGCATAATTGTTTCCTGAGCCTCAAATTATGTCATAAAACTTCTCCCTCTCCTGTCCCCCATCTTTTTGACTCTTCTAGCCTCTGTTTCTCTTTGCTCATTGGCCTTATTCTCACCTATTATAGAAAGATTCCCTCCAAGTTATGGAAGCCTCCCTTCAAAAAAGGAGAGGGGACCATACCCAGCCCAGCATCCTTATCAAGCCTAATGGAAGGATTCTGATTCATCCTGCTTTGGCTTAGTCCTTCGTATACCTGACCCTCAAACCCAGGGTCGGGGGTAGGGATGCTATGATTGGACAGATCAGGTCCAAAGGGCCACTCCTGTGGTCATCGGGTGGGCAGCAGTCCCACAAGGCCGTGTTGTGGTGATTGAGGGGGTCATTCTCCAACATAAAGAGGGATTTTAGGCCCAAAACAATGACATCTACCATACCATGTGTGATATTTGAGGGAGTATAATATTTGAGAAACGTGAACTTTTTTCTGTTAAGTTTAGCTAATCTAGCTTAATGTTAGAGTATCAAAATATTGTTTTAAATGTGCAGTTCAGTAACTTCTGTGAAATAATTTGAAATAAATTAGGGTATTCAACGGTGAATTTCCTATTTATTTTGATGTAACCTTCACAAGGTGATAACAGAAGATTAAAAATAAAATCACAGTTCTTTTATGATTGGCTAGGGTGGGTAACAGACAGCATTTGAGTCTGGTCACTTTCCTAAAGCAGTGGGTGGAGTCAAGGTTTCTATGGGGGTGCACTCTAAAGAAATAGACAACACTGGAAGAAAGGACTGGGAATCATGTTTTCTAGGGATCATTCTGGAAAAGTCCCAGTTACAGACTTGGATGAGAGTACAGTGGATGGTGGTGAGCAAAAATAAAAATATATTGTGAAGCAAAGCACTAATTCAGTATCTGAAATTTCAGAGATATCAGGCAGTGAATTAAAGCACAGAGAGGGTTATACTTTTCTGTGGAGAATGTAGGAGGAGAAACAACTAGAACAGAATTGCCAAAGTGAAATTGCAGAGAAAGATAATACTTAGTAAGGAAAAAGTGAATAAGAGGGCAGGGCTAGGATAATTGCTAACAATTATTGATTACTTATCTAGGCTGGGAAATATTCTCTGTGTTTTCATAAACTATTGTAGTTATACTTCATAGCAACCTTCTCAGGTAAGTACTTTTAATATTCACATTTTATAGAGAGGAAATCGAGGCTGAGAGAGATGAAGGAACTTGTCCACATCTCATAGCTGGCAAGAATGAGAGCTGAGATTGGAACTTAGGCAGACTAAGTCCAGCATTTGCACTCATAACCACATAAAAATGAGAGAGAGTTCATAGAAGAATGGTTGGAGAAAAAGAACATGGCCTGCAAGGATTTATCTTAGGGTCAAAGATGTTTTTAAGGATGGTGATGATTGCATATGGAACCAAATGCAGGAGATTGTTAAATCTATGGAAACTTGCATATTATAAAAATGATAAAAGATGTCAATCTGGTTTAGAGTCAGATAATGACTCACTTATTCTAATGAAGGAGGAAGATTAGTGGCCAGAGTGAAAATCATATAGTTTGCTTATAAATGCGTAGGATTTTTAAAATGACTTTGTAGTGTTTTTAATGTTATTATTTAGAAAAGTTGATTGTAATTCACCTGAAGTATCTCAGTTGTGTTATTCCTAAAGATAACTCTTAAAACAAAAATAAAAGTGTACAAACAAAATATGCAATTCTAGGATTTTAAAGAAATATTATTTATGTCAGAAATATCCAGATTTAGATGAATCTTGTGTGCAAATTATATTAGGATTTAGGATTTATCAGTATTTATTAAAACCACATAAAGTCCTTTACACTGTACTGAATACTGCGAGACCAACAGTGATTAAGAAAGCCTGGTGTCTGCCCTCGTGGTACTTATGATCTAGATCCTAGACATCACCTGTTCTTGCTACCCTGGAGCGTGGTAGAGATATCTGCATACATAGCACTGTACTCCCTTAACATGTATAATCACCTGTATGTGCAATGTACCAATGCAATTTTCCTATGCAATAAAACATCTAATTTATCAAAATGTATACATCAAATTTGTGCATTTTTGTGTGTGTGTGTGTGTATCAGTTGTACCTCAATAAAGCTAAAAGAAATCTAAGTCATTCAGCTAAAATATAGATAGAAAGAACACTGGACTTAGAGAAAGAAGGAAAAAATGTAACTTCGGGCAAGTCACTTAACCATTCTGAAGAAATTTCAACTTCATTGAGTTTGGTTAAATTTTAAGACATAATATGTAAGAGTACTTTGTAATATATATATAACATTGCATCATATACATTGAGACATTATTATTATTGTGACTTACAGAAGATTATGTTTTTTATTCTTTTAGAGAAACTTTTCAGAAAATGATGCAGTGTTATTAAAACTTATCTATACTTACAAGATAATAGCGGTAAAATGTGCTATGGGATAGGATACAGAAGCAGCATGGTTCTATATCTGAAAACCTGCATCATTTAGAATAAAAATATTGATAACTAATTTATTATATACATATCCTAGAAAAGGCCAAAAGATATAAATTCTCTTAAGTGCCTTCCTCCCATTCCTGCAAACTTAACTGCGTTCTATCTAGTCATATTCTTTCCTTCTGACTAACTCTTCCACCTCAAGGAATTTATCTGATCAATTGTCCAGGAAAAAAGTCAAACTTCTCCTTGATTTTACATTAATTCTCTAGCTTTAGCTTTTCCTCTTTCCTTCCCTTCACAGCTAAGCTTTTCCATAGATTCCTTTACCCATGTTTTTCCCCTTTGTCATCTCCCATTCACTCTTAAACTCACTGGAATCTCGAAATTGCTATATGGGATTGCTCTTGGCAAAGGCAACTAATGACCATCTTGCTACTAAAGTCTATGAACACTTTGTTTATCTTACTTCATTTCTCTGTGGAGCTCAAAGACAGAGTGAATTTGAGGTACATTAGGGACATTCGAATGGAGATGTGAGTAGGTAATGACATTTGCAGATCTAGAGCTAAGGAAAGAAATCTGGCTCCTTAGGTTTGGGAGTCTTCAGTGAAGCCATAGAATGTGCAGTTTATGAAGGAAGAGGACAAAGAAAGGAACCCTGAGGAACACCAACATTTAGGAGACCAGCAAAGGAAGTACAGGACATGAAGAAACTTGAGGAGTTTTAAAACTTGTGGCAGTTTTAAAATATGTTTTTGATTTTTTGATACTCTTTCTTTCAATAGACAGATCTTAATTCTTCTCCCCTTGAATGTGGGCTGGACTCAGTGACTGCCTTCTAAAGAATAGAATGTAGCTCAAGTGTTGCTAAGTGACTTCTGAGGCTGTGTTATGGAAAGGATAGCTTTACCTTGTTCTCTCAGTCTCTGAATCTCTTGTTTTGGTTGAAGCCAGACAAATGTGTTGTGAGGACATTAAAATAACCCTATAGAGAGGCCAATGCATGGAGAGGCCACATAGAGAGGAGCTAATTTGCCAGCCAGATGAGTGATCCACCTTGAAAGCTGATCTTCCTGCTTCGGTCAAAACTTCAGATGATTCTATATCTTTCAGGTGAAACCCCGGAAACTGTGAAGAAACAAACCATTCCTGTCTGAATATTAGACCTACAGATACCATGAAATAATAAGTAATTATTGATGTTCCAAACTATTTATTATATAGCAATAGATAATTAAAATGAAAGAACCAGAAAGGCAGGAGGAAAGTGAAGAGAGTTTGGTAAGATAATTCAAAGAAAAAAACCTCAAACTTTTCTCATTCTATTGTTAATTACCTATGGATATACCTTAACTCCCTGTATTTCTCTTTTTATTACATTTTAAAAATTACATTACATACAATATCAAGCACAGACACTAAGTGTTGTTCAATGACCTCTCACAATTGCTTACAGTCATGTAACCAGCACCCAAGGCAAAATAATAGAAGACTTCCATCATCTCAGTGAGTCCCCTCTTGCTCCTTTTTAGTCAGGTCTCTTGTTCCAAGTCCAAATCATTCTTTTAATTAGATTATCACAGATTATTTTTGCATCTTTATTTTTATATAAATGGAATTATGCAGTATTATTTTGTGTCTGATTTCTTTCACTCAGCCAACAGTGAGATTCGTTCATGTCATTGCCTATTAGTAGTTCATTCTTTCTTATTAATAAGTAGTATTCTACTGATGAATAAATATACTATGATTTGTTTATCCATTCTTCTCCTTGTATTTCTTAATTAAAACAAGTATAGTTATTTCTTCATCATTGTGGACACATGAAAATTACATGGATAAAATTATACAGAAAAACTTGACATAATAACTTCATATAAATAGGTGGAATGCATTAGGAAACTATTGATAGTTTTCATCTCTACAGAGTCTCCATAGAATGAAAAAGTTATAATCACACTGTTGACCATAAAGAGTACACTGCCCATATAACGTTTAACTTGAAAATGTGAGCGGCCATGCAAAAATCATAAATGAGTCACTTTTTTTGAGAAAAAAATTGACCCGTAAGACACATTTAGAAATAATGACTTAGAAATAAAGAAAATAGGAAAAAAAATTTATTTCTTACACACACACACACACACACACACACACACACACACACACAGGGCTCAGCAATATCTCAAGAGTCATTTTATGTGTGAGGCCAATGAGATATATGGGCCAATAGTGCTGCATATCATAATAGAGTTTTTAATTGTTCTCTGTATAGTATTGGTTACTTTAAATCAACTGTAATTGAACATTTTTATATACTTAATTATATAGTAAAGAGACTTGATACAGATCTTGGAACTGTAATAATTTTTCTATGAAAGCTTTTTTGTTCTTGGTGAATCTAAGATCACGTTCCAGATTTCTTAAGAGCATTTTGTTAATGGCACTAGTTTTAAAAAGAGTTATCTTCCCAGTTCTGAATTTCTGAAGCATAAATAATTTGAAATAATGTTGAATTTGTGATATAGCAAAAGTAGTGAAACTAAGTTTAATTTTGTTATTTCCCCCAGAGAATCAAAATAATAGCAAACCATATATTAACTAATCTCCTGCAGCTTCTAATTTATAATATCTGTCAGTTTTGAATTATGGGAACAGCCAATAGAGTATCTGAAAACACTTTGTTTCTACTTTGCCTTTCTTCCTGGTAATATAAATATCTGAAGAAGTTATTGCTTAACCTATAAAACAGAGACATTGTAATTTATAAATAATAATAAAACCTATTCATTTCTGCTAAACTATGTGACGAGCTGGAAATGGTGATTTGTCTCAGTGGAAAGGACATATGAAAGGAAGAGATTTCCATGTTGTACTTTTTAGGACTCTCCGATCCCATTTTAGCCTTGTTTACTCTCTATCACTAACCTTTTGACAATTTTTCTCATCCTGTTCTTGCTTCTACTTCCTCATATCAATTAAGTGACAGTATACTGTTCTCATCACTATAATCTCACGGTATTGCCAAAGACCAGGCCCCCTTAGGTACAGATTCAAGCAAGAAGTTGGGAATTTGCCTTCTTCACTGGAAGCTGAAAATTAAAGTCAGCAGTTGTAATCAGACTAGAAAGAATACGATTTATCTGGGCTATTGTTCACTGCTATTGGTTTCATTTGTCTCAGCTAGGCAATTAAAAGTAAACCTTTATTATAAAAATTTATGTACAACTCTTTTACAACTGTAAGCCTTACTAGTTCTGAAACTTAGAAAACAAACCTATAGGAATATCATCCTATTATTTCATTTAACTGTTCTAACATGTCTAATTTCAGGGTCTGAAGAAAAGGCTAGGGATATTTTATTCTTAACTAAATGACAGCCTAGCAGTATTGTCAGCAAATACAGCCTGCATCTAGTTTATAAATAAGAGATTTTTAAAAATTTATAAGAGAATGGTCTCCATTGACTATTGTATGTATTATGGTGGTAAATCAAGATATTTTTGTGAAGTTCTCAGGTAGCTGTAGGTTCAAAGCTAATAGCTAATTGTATGATAGATAAAATACTAGCCATGATCATTGTTTAAAATCACAACTTAAACAGTCCATCCACTTGTTTGCCTAGAGGAGGTAATTAATGAAACAGGTAATCCACAATTGTTCACTTTTGGTTCCCCTCACCTCTATCCATAACTAGGCCAGTGGCTTAATAATCAGGTTACTTAATAATTCTAATATTCAATTTTTTATCTTTAAAAATGGAAATTATAATTATAATGTGATTCTAAGGAGTAACAGTAAACTATGTAAAGCACCTAGCATGTGCTTGTTGCAGAATACTCAGTAATTGGTAGTTATATTATTCAGAACAACAAATAATTGGAGATAGTCAATTAGCTTCCCAAAACTGTTTACAATATTTACACAGAAAAACGAAGTATTGTTCTGTTTTGTAATTTGATGTGGTCTCAGTCAGGCCCTAGTCAGGTGAGTCTAGTGTTCATATCAATTTTTATTTGTCTGTTCTCCCTAGAAATCTTAATGATGTAATGACCCCAAAGTTGACAATGACTCTACCTCAGCCCTTCTGAAACTCTTGTGAGATTGAGGGCAGCTTCTACTGCTTCTGAGTGGAACACTGGCATGTGCAGCTTGGATTCTGCTTTCTAAACTACTGCATGTGTTCCATGGATCGTATTTTTCTCACTGATGCAGAAGGAAGGTAGAAGGAAAACACTGAAGTTCATAAAATAAGAATGTGTTTTATATTTTTGAAGGTACCTTGTGCAGCCCTGGCTGTTTACGAGGAGAGCTGATGAGAGCTAGTGTATAATTCTGAAAAAAAAAAAAAAAAGAGTATTGAGTTAGACTTTCTTTAAATTAGCTGAGATCAAGCAGTCTAGGAGTGGGCTTTATTCTAGCATCTTGGCAATATCATTTATTTTAAATACAGCTTTCTAAATGTTAAAATGACCATACCAAAGTAGATATAAATACTCTAAAGTGAGGGGATCATTTCTTAGTGGTTTCACTGAAATTTGCTCTAAGTGCTACAGAGGAGAAGTATGTGGGAATAAGAATAATCAGTTTTATTGATTTGTTCTGGGACTTTGGGCAGGAAATAAAACTATCTTGAACATCCTCATGTCCTTGCATACTGTAGGTGCTTTCAAAATATCTCAAATGTGGATAGAGTTAAACTGTCTGAGTCCTAGGTGCACAATAATCTGCCTAGGCACTGTTGTGGAGATTAGTGAAGACTGGCTGGGGACTCCATATAAATGATTAAAAGAGCTTTTAAAAACAAATACATGAGAGAGAGTTCACAATCGGCCCAGCATCTCTAAACAGTTATTTCAAAAGCAAATACCTCAATGGGAAAAATACCTTTATTTGTCAGCTGGATTGCAGAATTCAAAAAGAAAGAGAAGAGCCTACGCCTTTGTTGGAAAATAAACAATTTAGCTTCCGGAAACGACTTCACAGCTTGAAGCCCAGCAATGCCTATTTCGGATTAAACTGTCTATTAATTAATAGACATTTATCACCTTGCATTGCACCTTTTAGAAAACAAAACCAAAACCCCAAACCCCTGAGGTTTGGAGAGAAGACGACAGAACCCTCACCCCGCAACAACATCGCCCCCTCCCCCCCGCCACACACACACACACACACACACACTCACACACTCACACACACACACACACACACAGCCTGTCTAAAGTGCACAGGATTTAAGAGGCCAAGGGACCCGCGCCGACTCTCGTGGACAATTGGGCCCGTGGGCCCAGCAGGCGCTGCGTCCCAGCGCGTTGGCAGTTGGCGACCCCCCTCGACTCCCCCTCTACTGCGGGCTCCCTGTGGCCTTTGGAGGCTCAGCGAGTCAGTTCCAAATGTTTTCCATATTTGTTCAGCCTCCGTAATTCGAATACCAGGGCAGGCTCTGCCCGCCCAGCGCCTTGCTTGGGGCCCAGCGCGCCGCACACGCACCCACCCACCCACCCACGCAGCCGCCATGGGCAAGGACAAGCAGACCCGCGGCCAGCAGAGGCAGGGGGGGCCGCCGGCCGCGGACGCCGCCGGGCCCGACGACATGGGGCCGAAGAAGGGCAAGGGGGCCCCCAAGGAATGCGGGGAGGAGGAGGCCCGAACGTGCTGCGGCTGCCGGTTCCCGCTGCTGCTCGCCCTGCTGCAGCTGGCCCTGGGCATCGCCGTGACCGTGGTGGGCTTCCTCATGGCGAGCATCAGCTCCTCTCTGCTAGTCAGAGACACTCCATTTTGGGCTGGGATCATTGTAAGCATCAAGTCTGTTTTGCCTAAGCGCGTTTGCGGAACAGGAATGCGAAGCCGCATGGTCGAGTTACGACTAACCCAGCTGCATGCGCCCTTCCCCAGCTCCACTCCTCTAACTCGCGCTCTGCTTGGTGACTGATGCCTGCCACACTTGGTTTGACCGGGGGCCAGGCTGGGCGTCGGAGGACTCGCGCCCCCTCTCCTGCTTGTTGCTCTGAACGCCTCCAGTGGGCCTGACTCTAACGCGCTGGAGCTGGGGAGGCGAGTCAAAGGCTGCTTATTTTGGTCAGATTGAACAGCCTCCGTGACAACAGCAGATTCACTTTGGTTTTTTTCCTTATCCTAGTCCCCGGACCCCACCCTTGTCCCTAAATAAGTAATAAATAGTGAAGTAGTTCATTTTAGTAAAGGCAGGTTATGGAAAATCCTGTACTTGGAGTTGCCCCATTGGGTAGTATTAATTTTATTTTTTACATTTGAGGTTCCATCAGTTAGTTTTATAAAATAATGGTCTAAGGCAGGAAACGCAAACACAGCAAGCACAGCCTTAAATCTGCTGGAGTCTAAAGTGGGATAAACCCAGGGCGCCGTGGCAGAAGTATATTTGGGACTGCTAATGGCTGTACTGTTCTAAGCAGAACACTGCTCAGCTGTTTTGAGTGAGTGTTGAGACATACAGCATACTTGGCTTAATTAAAAGGATTCTTTGATGTGAAAGGGATGGCATCTATTGAGCACCAACTGTGTGCCTGTCCTGATAGAGGCCTTACATATATTATTTCTAATCCCCACATTAGTCTCATGGGATAGTTCTTATTCCATTTCTCAAATGAGAGAACGAGAGGGCAGACTCACTCAGGGTCATGGGTAGGCAAAGTTGGCAAATCAGCCAAGCTGATTTCTTTTTGTACCAGACTACATCTGCATTTTCCTCATTGAGTTACACTGCCACTACATTTGGTTTGTAATTTTAATATGGTATGTTAGAGTTCCTTGTGGTTTACTAAAATCTCATTTGATCCATGAAACAACACTTTGAGGTGGGAACTGTTTTTCCTCTCTGCACACAAAGAAACAGATTAAGAGAAATTAAATGAGATTCTCAAGGCACAGAGATTTAAAGTGGGGGCGTCATGCCAGACTAGAGTGGACACTTCTGGCTCCTAGTCTCCTATTGCATCATTACTGTTATTACTGACCATGGGAGCTATAACTCATACAACTCTAAAAATAATTTTGTACGGGGGTAGATGTTAAAAACACCTGATAAATATGCATCGAGGTAGGTATTTTGTAATTAAGATTATTTGAACTCACAAATTCTTGCAGAGTAATTTAAAACTTTTAATTTGTGTACTAAGAATTCTCATGAAATTATCATGATTGGAGTTTTCTAAATCAAGTGATTTTAAAAATAGCATTTCACTAAGATATACTGGGTATTTTAGTCACCTCAGTGACTGTCAAGATCCTAGAGGGGAAAAATGTCCTCTAAGGTAGGCAAATTAATAGAAAAAAGGACCAAAGTTCCTTTGTTCATTGGTTTTGAATATCATTCATGAATGTGTTTTCTATTTTTTCTTTATTTCAACTTTAAAAAACTTGGTACCAAAAAAGCAAATTGATGAGAAAAAATTTTTTCTCAGTGTCTAAGGCATGAACGTACAAATTGTGCAACTCTGAAATTTCATGAGCTGCAATTAGGAACTTTACATGAGAGCTCCTTGGGTGTGATACAAAGAGTATTATATACAGCAAGGTCTCTATTCTTTCCAGTCTTCTCATTTATAATCTAGGATCCACCTGAAGTTTGCTTGTAGTGACACCTGTACTGATGACATTTGTAATCTTAAATGTTCTTTCAATAGGGAATATATGTAATAGAGAACAGTTAGTGGAGACGCCCCGAGACAAGTGAGAGGAGTCTCTGAGGGGCCAGGTGAGGACAGACTCTCATCCCAGTTGGGCCAGAGCTGCAGGCAACGTTTCACTGCCTTCCACAGACACCGTGCTTGTTGTCCTCATCTCTCTGTCTGTGGTTGGTCATGGAGCACTCTTCCAAGCTTTCAGGGAGACAAGATGGTGAAGGGCAGAAGCATAAACACTGCACCTGGTATTGAGCCCCAGCTCAGCCACTGTTCACTGAATAACTTCGGGCAGGTTATTTAACCTCTCTAGGTTTCCATTTCTTCATTGATTAAATCAGGATGGTAATAGTAATTCCTACCTCTCAGGGTTGTCCTGAGGATTAAATAAATTAAAACATGTTCTAATACTTAGAACAGTGCTGGCTAATGGTAAGCATTCAGTGAGTTAGCTCTTTTTATTAGCGATTAGTGAAGCAATCGTTGGTAGTGGCACTCCTCAAATTCAAAGTGGCTCTCTTTTATCTCTCGTGTTGCAGAATGATCATTTTGGACTTGCTACGGTTCTCAGACCAGTTTGTACCCTGAGGAGATATCAGTTTGGCCATCTCACTTTTTCTGTTCTCAGCCAAGTTGCTGTTAGCAATCTCAGTGGTATTAGATTAGTCCAGTACTTTCTAAATCTCTCTGGAGGTTTATAAAAATTCACTTAGAGGAAAGGAGCCCCCTCAGGATCATTTTCCCTAGAAACATGGGGGTGATTCTGGTCTGATTTATCTCCCAGGGAATACTGAAGAGTTGGCGCTACTTAAGAGACCTGCTGGACCAAAGCAGTACAGGTCAATCCCTGGGCTGAGGCAGAGTCAAACTTGCTTCTAGAATTTAGGCTGAATTCAAGCAGGATCCCCAGACTGATGTACCCACCCCATTGATAGCTTTGCATGCTTTACTCTTCTATTTCTCTTTATATGGTTGCCTCTTATCATATGGTACTTATTCATTTTATAAGGGTTACTATCCTATTACCTTGGTATTTGGGCATCACCATTCTCATAATAGAATCTGGGTATATGGACAAATCCAGAGGTTACTTCTTGTTGGCTAATGTTTGGGTGACTTGACAAATATTCAGTGAACTTCTGGTTATAGGCTGAAGAAGTCCTTGGTGATCTATGATCAGAGATTTATTTCCAGTGGAATTAAAAAAGAAAACAAAACAAATAGGTTATTTCTTGCCGATCCATAAGTATAACTCCCCTCATTCTTCATCAGAGAAATGACTGAAGTCTTTTTACTTTAGTAACAAAAGGTTCCTGTAAAGGAAAAAATAGAATGCAGCCACTATGGAGATTGACTAACCTGTAAAAGTGCCATTCTCCTCTCAAAAATTTTTATAAATGGCTTAAAAGTTATAAGTCACACCACAATGACAATACAAAGTGAAACAGGATATTTGAGGATGAACTTGGCTGGGTTAGGGGATCCTAGGTAATAGAAGTTTGTTTTGCATTTTATTCTATCAATGGTTGAGTAGCTAGGACAAGTAACTAGGCATTCAAGGTGGCTCGTCATTCCAGAATTCCTACTGATGAAAAATACGTATGGACTGAAGGAATCTAAGAACTTTGGGGCCTTTACTTCTTACTCAAATTAATACAGTTTTGGTGTATGTGAAGCATAACATGTTTGAATTTTGCCTTACTTTTTTCTTCATTCAGTAACATTTGTCAGGGGTGTCCACCATGCTAGGCATTGGTCTAAAAATAACAAATTATGTACCAGGAGGAGATCTCCTGATGGACATGTGCCCTTGCCATATCTGACAGTAATGAATACTTCCAATTAGAAAATTTAACCTAGCAAATATTTTTAAAAGCCCATTTACCTTTCAAAGCATTTTCACTTAGTGATTTATTGGCATTGGCATCTTTACTCTGAAGTCAATTTAAGAGCAAACTCTTGCCTCTCATCCCCAATGGGGATGCTTAGTACTTGTTGGTCTCTGGGCCCTTGTACAGAATATTCTTTTCCTTGTTGTGGTTTTTAGCTTTCCTCACTCTCTTTCCATTGCTTCCATAACCCACCCAGGTGGAATAAAATTCCTGAGACATATACCACATTGATCACATTAGAATGTTTAAGGAAAGGGCTTAAAAGGAAGGGAAGAATATATTTCCTTTCCTTAATGTCATTCATAAAACTCATCATACGAATCTGTCATGGTTAAAAGTCTTGTCAAGAATAATTTCTGTAACAGTTATCATATGTTAACGTACTCTAAGGAAGTCAAAATGCAGGTGTATTCGAATTTTAAAAATTTATTTTTAATTTGACTTAATGGAAGAGAAATTGGGTGGTTACTTATTTTAAAGCAGAATATACCCGGAAATTTACATGTAGATAAATGACACACAGCAAGTAAAGAACAGGTATTGTTATTATCTATAATTTATAAGTAGAGAAGAAAAGACATGATGATTTAGCTAAATGATTTGATCATGGTTATGGAAAAAATTAGAAGTGAGGAAGATTGGGCATTGGGGTTTTGGGTAGACCAGAAAACAGGTCAAGAAGCTAAAAGTGGTGTCAATTTTCTATACAGCTGTATTGACATCTGAGCAACTTTATCTGGAATTACACTTTTAGGAATATGTTGTATGGTAATACATTATTTTTTATATAATTTAATATAATTCCATAGTTTAATGTTCCCCTTGTGGTACCTCTGAGAAATAATTTTTATTATAGCAACTGTCACAGGCTTGTTAGGAGCTGAGGAATGATAATTACATGGCCTAACTCAATTTATTACAATAAATAATAATAGGAAAATTATCTAATAGGCTCTTCTAGTAAGTATAAAAATAGAATGTAATTGAATTAATTGGGCAAAAAAATTAATTTTAAAAAATAAAAAGGGAATATTAAAGAATTTGGTAACATGTTTTCTGAAAGAATTTTAGGAATAAGGAAGTTTAGTGATTGAACAAAATCATTTGATGCTTAGAATATTAGGAAAAATGTATATTTCAATTCTATTGCTAGCCTCATACTAAGCCAAATACACCAAGATCAAGAAAGTGCTTATATAATGAGTAAGTTATCCCTGAATCATTGATCTCTTTTTAAAATACGGAGATGGGGCAGATCCTGATATTTTCAATCCTGTAGTGTGGATATATTCAACTCAGAAAATTAGTCTCTGGAAACTTTTGAGATTTCAATTATCATTTGGTTTTATTTTTTTATGATAGAAATACTAATGTAAAGAATTTGGGTGTAGTCAATAAAAAATAGAGAAATTTATTCTCTTCAAGTGTACTATGTTTATGGGGCTCTATGTATCTCCTGACACATAAAGGTTACCTAGTATGTTTTGAATTGAATTCTTTCTATTCCATACTTGCCATTATCAGACCTTCTGTTTGAACTTGTGAAAACCATTTTTAAATTATGATTTGCAGATAAATTAAAGTTTATTGATAACATTTTAAAGAACTGTGAGGTAATAATAAGGAATGTGCTATTGCTCCCTTTTCGATTCCCGAATTTAGGACACATTAGCTTAGCATTATGGAGATGTTTAGTTCATATTATAAAATATCTACAGGATTAAAAAATGAGGTCATTTGACTTATTTTACGTTACCCTAATTAGAAAAAATTAAGACAAATTAAGATTGAAGTAGCTGAATGCTTGGTGTCTTCCTTCTGCAAAGAAAGTAATGGTATAGGTTTCCCTAATATTTGGTCTAACAGTTTTATAGATAGCCACTAATAAGATGTCCACTTTGAATTTGTTCTGAGGAAATGGACATTTTCTAGACTTTTTCTTGCCTTTAGCCTTGTCTATGACATTTCTATGAAGATATTCTTTAACTGGGTCTACTTGCCTGTTTTAGCCTGAAAGGCTGGCATCAGCATTAAAGGTTACACACAAGGGTATGTGAAGAGTTCGGTTGCATATTTCTATGTTGCCGTAGGACAGGAATGGAATCTAGTCATTAAACTTTAATTAGATATCATTTCATGCAAAATATAGTTCATTTTTAGGATCCAGATCCTGGCAAACTAGAGAAATGCTGATCAAAAGACCCCATCAAAATCCAGAGCTGGATAGGACCTCATGATGTATTTTAATCCTGTAGCTATTACTTGCTGTGAATATTCAATTGAGGTTTATTACAGTGAGTTCAGAGCTGAAGGTGAACTTTCTTTTTTTAAGTGGATGTTGGGAATAGTATTTAAGTCATAAACTATATAAAAGCCTTTTTTCAGAGGCACATCTTTTAGATGGTTTGGATGCTTCCTCAAATCTCAGTGTATTGAGATAAAATTTGGCAGGAGTAACTGTCAGATGCCGGCAGCTCACTCAGTCACCCCGGTTAATTTTAAAATTCATGTGTGTACACTCACACATATGGCAATAACCAAAATATATTTTTCTTTCTGTCTTAGTCTGCTCCATCATGGTCAGCTTCTGGTGAGGGCTCTCTTCTCGGCTTGCAGACAGCCACTTTCTCAATGTGTGCTCACGTGATCTTTCCTAAGTGCACGTGCTTGGAAAAAGGAAGAGATTTCTCTCTCTTCCTCTTCATATAAGGCCACGAGTCATATCACATTAGGACCCCACACTTATGACCTCATTTAACCTTAATTACCTCCTAAAAATCCTTCCTCCAAATTTAGTCTCATTTTGGGTTAGGGCTTAAACATATGAATTTGAGAGGACACAATTTAGTCCATAGCACTTTCAGTGAAGAATATAAATTCGTACAACCACCTCAGCGATTCTTATGCTTGATTTACAGCTTATTCATAAAGGCCCTATGGCTTGCATGGAACATTTAAAAATTGGAATGTTTCCGATGAGAATTCTGAGCTAGTAAACTGACATGTGGTAGTGCAATGGGGTGGTGTGACTTTGTGCTCATGCCAGTAGTGAAACATATGGAGGAAGTTTTTTTACTGCATTTACAGATTGCTTCCTTTGTCAAATTTCAGTAAAAATAAAATCCAATAGATTAAGCCAGTGAATACAATTCTAAGGCTGGCTTAGGCATTTCTTTTGCTGCGTTAGTTCTTTAAGGCTTAAGAACTACTGTGTAGTAAATCTCTGCCTTTCTTTACTGCCCTGGGAGTGACTTGCTGCCAGGTTCTAACTGAATGACACCTTGGCTTCAGAGGCGAGGAAATGAGGGTGGTTGGCTGAGCGGCGCAGTTGGGGGATGCTCAGATTTCCAGCAATTAGATGAGCTCTCTGGCTTCTGATGGGCAGCGATCTCATGTGTGATGTTTCTAGAACTCAAGGGAAGCCACCGTTATTTTCATTTTTGAAGATGATTCTGAAAATCAGATTCACACTCTTTGTACTGTGGTATGGGTCATAATAAAACCCTGAGGTGTTTCTACCTTGGGCCTCGTGATGCAGCGGCCTCTAGTAGGAGCCTGCATCTCCTTGGTAGATTCTCCTCTTTGGCAGGACTTCAAGGGCTTATCATAGGATCCTGTTTGTCTAACTTAGAAATCCTGAACTTCGCTCTGATTTACTCTTTCGAGGGCTGCATAAACCCAAACCATCCCAGAGGCATACTATAATATCTCTGGTTTGATTTTTGAGCGTATTTAAAGTTGATGCTCTTTGATTTAATGTTGCTAGAGCCATATCCCCTGCTTAACACAGTGCATCATTGCTGTGTTTCCTGGGCACTGTCAAAAGGCCAGAAAGTGACTGGACATTAGAAAGCAAAGGATTTGTCCATAAAACTCAGATTCTGTTGAAGAAGTTCTGTTGCGGCCTGCTTCTCTTGTTGTAGAAAAATGAACAACTCCCTGCACCTTGCTGGGAGTGCTGTGGGGCTGGGAGAGGCTGCAAGAAACCTTGAGGATGCTGTTTTAGTGGCATCCCACTCAACCTTTATTTTGAAAGTGATTCAGCATTCATTGTAACGAGCCATTAAAACCCCCTTTAAGATAGGTTATTATCAAGGCCTCTCTCGGGTGGAAGATAATGACAGCTGACAAGAAAAGAGGGGGAATTGCAAATGTGTTAACTAGACTCTGACTAGGGACAGAATTTTAGCTTTATTACTAGAAAAAACAAAAAACAAAAACAAAAACAAAACAATACACCAGCTACCTTCTACCTAAAGTATCAGGTGTGGCACACATATCAGGCCATTAGGCTCAAGCTGAGCTTTATCTCACATTTAGCTCTCCCTGGAAAGCTATGAAGGAGGCTTTTTCCAGGATAAGAGAAATAGCATTTCAGTCTTCATCATTTCTGTTGCAGAGTGGAGGGTGCTGCTCAATTAGGGAGAAGAACGCAGGATGACTATGCCCACCTTGGTGAAAGGGTGGAGCATCCAGGGCAATGAAAGGACGAGCTACGACCCTATAAGATGAACACATTATAATCAATGAGAGATATTTCTCCATGACTGCCTACTGCTGAGAGACAGAATTCGACAGTTTTGTTTACATGTTATATGTTCAATAAATTTATTTCTCTCATGCTCTCAGCTAGTCAGATTCTGAAACAGAAGGATCAAATCCATGCAGGTTGGCTTCGTCTCATAATCTTTTTGTGAACAAGTAGTTTAAGATGCCTATTAAAGTGTTTTGACCTGGGTTAAGGGCTTTGAGGCCAAACGTAATTTAAAAAATGAACATAGGGTGACCGTAACTATTGTGTTATAGAACCCTCGATAAATAATTCTCATTCAGTCACCGAATCTAGTGCGTCACAAATTTTTCCACCTCGAGACCTCCCTGAAGCCTCACTCCCCTTCTCCTTGTCCTCACACACACACACATCACAAAAAGCTCAGTGTCTAGCTAACCCATGTTGCCATGGAAGGGAAGAGGAGAAATGCTAGAGAGGCTGCAGGCTGCTTGGGGACACTGACCTCATGTTGAAAAGAACAAAACACTTTTCAAAGGAGAAGTAATATTATATATTACTTAACGTTCCATTATATCTTGTTTTGTTGGTATATATATCATTTTTTTTTTGTAAAAAGTGCTCTCAATTAGAAAAGCCACTTGATAATATTTTTTAAAGGTTGAACAGGATGGTTCTTTCATTTGCACTCCTGTTACAATGTTATATAATTGAGTTTATATTGATTCACTGTGTAACTTCTATATACTGTACTATTTCTTAAGTTTTTATTTATTGTACAATTTAAGATATATGAACTCAAGAGCATTTATGTAGAATTATCTCTACAATCATTTCTAAAGTGGGACTTATTTTGAGAACCTACTTAATTATGCCTGAGTAATAAATTCCATCTTATAACAATACCTTTGGAGTAGGCTACATTTATGAGATTCCTTTCCCTTCTAAAGATTTGAATAATACCAAAATGAAACAAGTGAACTGTAGGTTGTTTATTTTTCCCACAAATGTGTAGCAATTATACCCCTCCTGTCGATTCATGAGAAATGCTGGAACACAGTCTTTCTCTTACATTCTTTGAAAATGGATTATTTTGCAAAGTAGGTATTTATAGAACTTATTGGCAATTAGTTTCTGATAAATCACCAGAAGAATGAGTTAGGTGGTTGGTAAGCAACAGAACAGAATGCTAGAAAAGAAAGAGTACTTACTAGTACTTTGTCTTTCCATATGCCAGGTATGGTGTCCCCAGAACTTCAGTGTCTGGGAAAGGACACACACCTACAAATAACGACAATACAGTTTAGAAAACCCAGTGCTAAGGTGGTATCCTAAAGAAGTAACACAGTGGATGGAGGGTGTGATTAACCCTGTCCGGGGAGGATCAGAAAAGACAAGGAGAGGGGACTTGAAATTGTAGGAGCGTCTCCAGCTTTGAAATAGAACAAATGTGGGTAGACTCCTGGATCTACTGATTTGTAGCCATTTTCAAAATTTTTGTTTGATTTTTACTTTCCTTTTTTGGTGCGGGTTTGAGTAAGTATGGGCAATTTTATGATTTTTTTAATTATGAAAATTTCTAAGTCTACAAAAGCATATAAAGAATAATAAAAGAATCTCTTACTTATACCTAGGTTTGTCAAGTTTTAATATTTCGTCATAAATTTTTTTTTTTTTTTTAAGAAAGAAAACATTACAATACATTGGAATCACTCGTTTCCTTTCTCAATCATATTTTTCTACCCTAAGCTCCTTCTCCGGAGGTTCTATTATCCTGAATTTGTTATTTATCATACCTGTGCATGTTTTCATACTTTTTAAATAGGTACATATGTATAACCAATAATTAATATAGTTTCATATGTTTTAAGTTTTATATAAATGGTAGCATATTATTTTTGCTTATATTTCTTTTGAGATTTATTCATAATGGTACATGGATACCATTCATTCATCTTCCTATACTATATTTCATTATAGGAATACACAGCAATTAATTTATTTAGTCTTCCGTTGATAAAAATTTAGGTTGTTTCCAAAAATACATATTTTGCAATTACAAATAGTGTTGTGATAGATATTCTGTTCCATGGCTCCCTATACACATATTTCAAAGTTTCTTTAGGGCATATTCCTAGGAATTTAATTATTGGGTAATAAGATATAAGCATCTTCAACTTACTAGATATTGACAAATCAGTACCATAAACCCAAATGTTGTAAATGAGATAATATATGCCAAGTGGGTAATGAGTAAAGGTAGCCTTTCTGGGTAGAGGAGATCCTTGAGCAAGATTTGAAGACTGAATATTAGTATGTTCAAAATGGTGGAAGGAGGAGTACTACACCAGGGGGATAAAAAAGTAAAAGGTCATTTTAGGTCAAAGGCACGATTCATGTCCTATGACTATTAAGCTCAGTTTTCATCTACGACCAACTTTATTGATTCACAATTCTGTTGTTCATTTTATTCAGTCTTTTGAGGATGTAACTGCAAAAATTCCCAGCAGTTCCTATAAAATACAAATCTTACCATGGATATACGAATCTGTGCGATAGTATTGAAATAAGACCCAAACCAAAGAGACTCATTCTACTTAAATAACTCCACTATAAGTCAAACACTAAGATAGGTGTCAGATTTTCCTCTCAATTTTCTGTGAGTTGGTAAAACACTCAGTTGTGAGATTCATCGATTTAAAATGATGAGCCATTTGCAGTCATATTCAAGTAAGGTTTGGGAACTTATGAATTGTAGCAGCTTTGTCCTGGCACATCTCTTGCAGACTTTTCTGGCTTCCAGCCTTGCTTGGCAGGAACATCAAGGAAAGCACACTCTATCTATAGGTTTGGGAGTCACACTCCCTTCATTTAGCTGCTGGTCACAAGTTGCAGCCCCTTTTTATCAATTTCATCAGGATGGTTTTCTAATATCTTATAAAGTAACATACGAAATGTAAGTGAACCTCTGCAAAGTACAATGTGTGCTGAGAAACAGTATAGTCGCTGAACAAGCACATCTTCCTACTCTCTCTGTGCTTGTACAGATCTAGCCAAACTACACTAGCAATGCAAATTATAGTGCAACACTGGTTTAAAAATTTAAAAAAATATATATATATAATATGTATATAATATATATATATAATACATATATATAAAATACATATCCATGGGTTTCGCATTCATGTATTCTACCAACTGCTGATCAAAACTTTTCGGAAAAAATATTACATTGATGCTGACATGTACTATGTAGTTAGGCCTACAATGGTTGCATCTATACTGAACATGTACAGACTTTTTATCGTCATTCCCTAAATAAAATAGTATAATAGCTATTTACATAGCATTTACATTGTTTTAGGTATTATAAGTAATCTAGAGATCACTTAAAGTATATGGGAGGATGTATGTAGGCTATATGCAAACCCTACATTATTTTATATAAGAAACTTGAACATTTGTGGATTATGTAGTATCTGTGGAGGTCATGGAACTAATCCCTCCTGTAGATACTGGGAGAAACGAGCATATATTTTTGGTTATGGAATAGTTTCAAATCATGATAAAACCTAACACTTCAGATTAGAAAGGATGTATCTTACCATACAAAGGATTTCAGTCTGGTATGTAAATGATCCTTAATGCTCCACACTTTTTTACGAACCAAGCAGAGATTTTATCACAACAGAGCTGGTGAATCGACTCAGTGCTGGCAATTATGTGAACAATAATTTCCTTAAGAATTGCCTCATACGTTCTTACAATTTATTTTCCAAAGAGATCTAGAATTTGCAAAGTTCTCCATGACAATAGGCCAACTTTTGTTTTTCGATTTAATTAATTAGCACATAAATTATTTATTTTGGATCAATTTGAATGTCTTGGAATACTCGCTTATGAAAAGGTCCATACATTTACAGTAATTTAGACATAGACCTGTCAGGTATCAACTCCTCAGGACAATTATAATAATAAATGGAGAATAAAAGGACAATTATAATAATAAAAGGGGAAATAAGATTGTGCAAATATTATAAATGGGCTAAACTTAGATGTGGGTGACCAGGTGTCTTTTCTCTTTAGTCATCTAGAATTACTTTTTCACTGAAAACTTTTCACCTGGATGTCTACCAGCTTTTAAAAAATAATCTCCTAGGTCGTCTTTGCAAAGTAAATATCACAAATTGTTCTCTTCAACCCCCCACAGAAAGATGTGGAAATGAACAAATGCAAATGTGTGTCATAACCCAAATTCTTCCTGGGCCAGGTGGAATTTAGTTCTTGCATGAGAGAGTATTCCTGTCCTAGAGCTCTCTACTGGCAATTTTTACTCTAACAAAAAAATAAAAATAAAAAGAATAAATCAGTGGAGCTCTCAGGTTGTAGATACATAAGGCACATTGGATATTTTCCTGATATATGATAAGCCAAATAAAAAACTCCTTTGCAGAAGTTGCCAGCTATAAAAAGTTGCTAGAGTTTTGTTTGTAGTGGAAAAGAAGCTACTACTTTGGGCTTGGTTTAATAAAACCTAAGAAAAAAATTTTTTTTTAAAATTATAATTGGTGTTCTGGCGTTTAATACCTGTGCATTAATGTTTCTAACGTCTGGAGACAAATAGTTACAGTTTTCCTCCTCAATTTGATGGCCAGCTCTGCCATAAATTCTTTGGTTGATTTTGAATCTTTATATTTACATGCCTATCACTTTTGGAATTTCCAATTAATATCTGTGCGCTAAGTTTGGCTGAAACAACTAAGCTTTTGTAAAAAGTAATATTAATTTTGGATCTGTTATGGATAGGAAATAATTTTAGCTAAACAACATTTTCAGAAATTAAATGCTTCTCTTTGTGAAACCGTTATAATGTAATCAGAGAAACATATACAGCTTGGCCTGGTTACCAAGACTGGTATTTCCTTAGTAGCAGATAATAAATAGGTTTGTAGCAGAAAGAAAATGAAGCAGAAAAAAGAAGTTTTATAACTCTTAAGTGCTTGCAAACTGTTCACGTCAACGTCATTGGAAAGATTTTTGAAAAGTGCGTCCTTGCTATGCAAGCAAAAGTAGCCCAAGTCACTAAATGAAAGGATTTATTTCTTTGACAAATAAGTATTGACTGCTTCATATATGCTGGGCACTATTTCCTTTACATATGCTGTCTTATACAATCCTCATAGCAATTTAAGGAGTAGGCATTGTTGTTATCATTCCACCGATGATGAAACTGAGGTTCAAAGAAGTTAACTTGTATAAGGCCAAAAGCTATAAAGTGATAGAGATGGATTTTGATCCCAGGTCTGTCAGATTCAGAGCTAAGACATATTGCTTCGGTCTCTGTGTTTAGGTATGTGGCCCATTTTGCTGTAAAACTTTGTATAGTTTCCCTCTATTGTTTCTTCTTCAGGGCAGGTATATATTATTTATTTATTTATTTATTTAATTTTTTTAGGTGAGGCAACCCTTGGTTGACCTTACAGATTGCAAAGACCTTGTCAGCTTACAATCCCTTATTTTTTATTTTTTATGCCTACAGCACCTGGTCTTCCTAGGTGGTCTCCCATCCAAATACTAACCAGGCCCAACCCTGCTTAGCTTCTAAGATCAGACGAGATCAGGCTTGTTCAGAGTGGCATGGCCGTAGCCTGTTATTTTTTTTATAGAGCCTGTGAGATCTTAGATAACTTATACGGGATATGAGTTGTTGAAATAACAGAACCACAAGCCTCTCATAAGAAACAACCATGAGTCCACCATCTTTTCTTAAGGGTTTGCTGGGTATTACTGATTCATTTTTAAGGGAGGAAATCTTGCTTTAAAGTCTTATTGTTTGTGTTTTGCTAATTACTGTATATCATGTCTGTGGGAAAAGAAGCCATAATGATAAATGCTATGTTCTCCCCAGCTCTTCTCAACCAATGACACATATCTACTTATTTATTTGGTATGGTCTGCCTCTTCACTTTAAAGCATTGGCCCTATCAAGGTGGTGATTTTTATCTCTTCTGTTCACTGTAGTATCTCCAGAGCCTCAAAGAGTACCTACACGTTGTGATGGGTACACAATGAATAGTTGTTAGTGAACAAAATGAGATTATATGATAGAGGGCTACAATTACATATATTATTCATTTCAGCTCAAATTTCAGAGTAAGTTATACTGGCAGAGTTTTGAGGTCATATGAGATGGAAAAAATAGTACAAACTATAATTCCAGGCACATAATTTATGATCCTTAAAGCAAATCATAAACTATTATTTTCTCCATTTTATATATGACGAGACTGAGTTTCAAAGACTGTGACACTGTCCTGCAGCTTGGACAGTTATTTGGATCTCAAAAACTATGTTTTTCACACTCTTGTCTCAGGAGTGTTACTTCAAGCCAGTCAGCACAGGAGAGGAGCAGATAATGGAATGTTCTCCAAATCTCTGCAGTTTTCACTTCACTCACAGAGCTCTCAAAATTCCATAAGGGAGGCAGCCAGGCCATGTAATGGTTAAGAGCTAGGCTCTGTACTCTGATTGGTACAGCTCTCAGCTCTGGATTTGCTATGTGGCCTTGAGCATGAAAACTTTCTGAGCTTTAGTTTCCTCTTCTATAAAATGGGGCTAATAATAGGAATTACACTATAAGATTTATATGAATACTAACTAGGATAATTTACATAGAAAGCTTAATGCTTGGAACCTATATTCAGGGTTCTACTTTCTACAGTTTCAGTTACCTATGGTCAACAGCAGTCTGAAAATATTAAATGTATAATTCTGAAAATGAACAATTTATAAGTTTTAAATTGGGTGCCATTCTAAATAGAATGATAGTTCGTGTGAGGTCCTGCTCTGTCTCACCTGGCACGTGAATCATCTCTTTGTCCACTGTATCCACACTGTGTATGCTACCCACCCATTAGTCACTTAGTAGCCATCTTGGTCATCAAAACTACTGTTGCAATATCACATTGCCTTCAAGTAACCCGTATTTTACTTGATAATGGCTCCAAAGCACAAAGTAATGCTGGCAATTCAGATATAACAAAGAGAAGTTGTAAAGTGCTTCCTTTAAAGTGAAAAGGCGAACATTCTCAATAAGGAAATGAAAAATCGTATGCTGAGGTCAACAAGATCTAAAGTAAAAAACGAATCTTCTATCCATGAAGAAAGAAAAAGAAATTTGTGCTAGTTTGCTAAAGAGAGGGAGAGAGACGTCATCCACATAACTTTTATTATGGTATATTGTTATAACTGTTCTATTGTATTGTTAGTTATTGTTATTATCCCTTACTCTGCCTAATTTACAAATTAAGCTTTAAACTTTATCATAAGTATTTTGTATAGGAAGAAACATACTATATATAGGATTCTGTGTGATCTGTGGTTTTAGGCATCCACAGGGGTCTTGGAAAGTATCCCCTGTGGATAAGGGGAAACTACTATAGTTACAAACTAATCCCACTTAGTAACCAGATGCTTCTGTAAGAGAAGGGACTCAGAGGTGGCAGAAAATGTGGTAGAGATGCAGGGTGTACTAGAGTATCTCTAATGGGTTTGGAAAGCTGATTTTGCACACCAATTCCCAACTCTGTGCTCAGTGTCTTCATGTTGGTAGCTTGAAATCAGCCATGGTATAAATATCAGTCCCTCCCCCCTCAGCCAATTGTAGAGATGGTCTAGTTTTGGAGGTGATTGCTTTGCTTTTGCTTGGAGCAGGAGTGAATAATGCCTATCAACAGTAGCAGAGTGCCACATCACACTAACTGATGATTTAGAGATGCTTCCCAAACCACCAACCAGACACTGAAGCTACAGGCTCTGGAATGTGGTCATATTTAAGTAGCAATGAAGACAATGGGTTCCCTCAATCTTAAGGACTCCTTCAATAGCATAGACTAAATTTATTTATGGGGTAACTATTGTTACATCTCATTGTGATGTGTAATAAACGACTCTTCCATAGGAAACTCCACTAGTCCACATATCACTTTAGATTCCTAACCATTCAGATAACCCCACACTAAATGCCAGCATTTAGAAAACTATGTCTTTACTTTAGACTAGTGGTTCTCCGTGTGGCCTCAGAACCAGCAGCATTAATTCTAGGTCCCCATCCCAGACCTATTGAATCAGAGATTCTGTGGATAGGATTGGTTTTTACCAAGTGATTCTGAACCACTGGCTTAGACTTTGTCTTGCCTTAAGGTAGTGGCCATGAGAATCCATTAAAAATGCTTAAGTTATACTAAAATGTTCTCTCCTATCCTTCTGAAATCTTGATCCAATAAACATCCTTTAATGGATTCTCATGAAATGTTCTTTTGGATAGTGTTTAATTAATCAGCAGTTCTCCCGAGAGACCTCATTCAATCAACAGCTTGCAATATGTTTATCATTTGTTGAAAATGATTTCTAATATTCTGGCTTAAATTCTAGTAGATGAAAATCCATAGAAATTCTTTTAAGAAATATCTAGAGAAACATATACAGTTTTGCTGTACCTCTTGTTGATCAATGGGTTGTGCAAACATGAGAAGAGAGTTTATCTTGTTAGTATATTGACTGAATTAAAGCACTTTAAATACAACATTGAAAGTTGATTAACTTCCAGAAACAGAGTCACATTTCAGGTACACAAATGACAGAGGGGGATGGAGAGAGGAGAGAAACTTTGAAACGCATTTGACAAGGGAAGGCTGTATTCCCTGGGTAGCCCTGTCAAGCAGCTCTCTCAATAATAAAAGGGAGAAAACAAATAAATAGGAGGTTGTGTGAATGTCACAAGACCAGAATATAAATACATATGACATGGAGAGAAGTAAATACCAATAATTCACATTCTCACAAAATGTTTTAGAGTGATATCTTCTAGCTATGCCAAAATGAGAAATATATATATGTAAGTAAATCTCTAAGACACTTGTCACACAGTCACCTTTTATTCAAAATGACAACCCTCAAAACGTGCAATAGGTACAATAGGCTGAATAACAAAAACAAAGACAATGTGTGACAAGACTCAGGATTCGGACATATAGCAATGGATTTAACATTCAGAGAACATTTCAACTCTGTTTAACTTCCTAACGCACAAGAGAGAATGCAGTCTTCACCTGAGGAGAAAAAGAATATCTTTAGACAGAATGTGGAATTTAGGACTTAAGTATTCTCGTTACCCTACAAAACTGTAGAAACATGCATCCAAAAGTAGGTTAAAATGATGGTAGTTGTCTTCTCTTTTCCAGTAAAAATCATTTCAAGCTTTTTTTATCAACATAATCATCTATCTGTACATGAACTAAATCTTAGCAAGCTCTAAATGGCTAGCAGCTCTTTTAGCATTGGTCTTCCCAATGCCACCCAGTTCATATTTGGCTTTTATCTCAGTAAAACCACCTATCTGCCCCAGGTCTGGGTGTCTGGCCCAAAAGGTACTTTCTTGAAAACCTTATGTAACTGCCTTTTCTCCTGTTCCATGTGCCTCACCTCATCATACTTAACAAAAGCTCTGGCCCAGAATTAGAGAATGATGTTGCAGGTAGGCCTGGTGGGTCTCACTGCTCATTAGTATGAGTTCCCCCTTCACTGCCTGGGAAGCCAAAACACCCTGTCTTCCTGGTACATCCCCACCCTGCCAGCTGAGGTCACAAGACTCTTAATCTGACATGAGAAATCTGTTTTTTTCTTCCCCATGGTCATCAAGCCTTCGGTTTTAAGTATTTGATAAATACTACTCTTCTAGAAGTTGCTTACACTAAACCCCCAGTAACCTCTCTCATAAAGAAGTATTGTTTTATGAGGCACAGATATAGGTAAGAAAATGAAATGAACTACCTCAATGAACTACCTCATCTAGAGCCTATTGAGCCCTATCAGAAGGTCAAGAAATTACAATACGTTGAATTAATTCAAGTTTTATAGCAAATACCTTATGCAAAGACTTAGAGGTGAAACTTCAAAAAAACAAAAAGGATGATGATCAGTTTCATAATATTTAGACATGTCACGTTGTACGACTCAAATTGTAAGAAGTGTTTTTGAGATGCTTTCTGTTCAAAAAGTCAAAGATTCTTCATAACTGGGTAAGTTCCTTGGCCCTTTTCTGTTTTCACTAGACTCTCTCTGGATGGCACAGTGTTTCTGAAGATCTCAATTGCTTCATATATGCTGATGACTGACAAATGCATGTCTCCTCTTTCCTGAATTCTAGGCTCACATGGCTGAACTTTGAGTCTATGTGGGCATCATCGTTTTCCACTGCCATTCTGCTCCTGCTCTTGTATTTCCTGTCTCATTAAATATCAACATCATCCACTTGGCAGCTCAAGTCAGGAAGCTAACACTTTCCTGATCCCTCCCTCTCCTTCAGCTCTCACATCTAGTCAGTCTTTAGAGCCTATGTATTCTGCTTCCTTCCTGTCATTCAAGCACACCCATTCTCTATCCCTACTGCTCTCCATAGATGAACAGCCTCTTAGCTGGTCTTTCCTCCCAATCTATTCTTCACAGCCAGAAGGACTATCCTAAAGGGCAAAAGTGATCACACCCTTCCCCTGCTTTAGATGAAATATAAATCTTCTGTGACCTACTTCCTGTCCCCTGCGAGTACACCTTTTGCCTTTTCCTCTCTCACTCTCTGCACCAAAGTTATAGGAGTCTTCAAATGTTTGCTCAGCATTTCTCCATGCTTTTGTACCTATTAGCACTCTCTCTACTTTTCCTTATATCCTTCTCCTAGCTAATTTATTCTTATCTTTCAAAACCCATCTTCCTCTAGGAAGTTTCCCCAAGTCACACTCAGGTTAATCTCCCTTTCTGTGTATTACAGCAGACATGGTCCTAGTACTCGCACAGTATTGTAACTTCATTCTCCTCTCTTACCCCATTAGACTGAGAGCGCGAAGGCTGAGACTGTGATTTTACCTTTTGATTCTTAGGACCCTGGCTATAGTATGCCTTCAAAAAAGTTCAGTCTATTGACTAGGTGAAATCCTCTATAATGAGGTCATATGCTCCTGTGCAACTTCTTGCTGGAAACCAGCCTAAATTAAGGCTATAATGAAGTAGACACTAGTGTTATGGGGAAATTTGTTCCAGCAAGGCAGAGAGTCAGGTTTCTAAGATGCTGGTCAGTGAGTCCTGGTTATTGGAATGTGTCTCTTGTAAAGACAAAGAAGAAAGTCTTGGCAATTGCCCACGTCAGCACAGCAGCCTCTAGGGGCAAAGACAATAATGTGGGCGAGAGTCTGACTCTGTGCCTCTGCGGACAGACACTAACAAGGGAGCACGGCCACGCACTTAGGGGTTTAACTGTCTCCACAGAAGCAGGTTTAGAAGCCTCCATCTGGTTTGTTGCCAATAAACCACAAAAAAGATCTTTCTTTCATTGTTTCAGTTCTGTAAATGCTTAATGGGAGAATACATAGTAAGCCCCTATAGGCCTTATCAAACTTATAACTCAATTAGACCTTTTTTTAAAATGAATTTTGAGAAAGGACTTCATCTCTGCTTTGGAAATGTAAGCCACATCGTGGACCACGCAAACAACTTCAGTACCATTATTTCCAAATCTACTAGTCTTCTGCTGAAAAGCTGCCTCCCTGGGTCCCATTAGCTTTGTTTTCTACCCAGACCTGTCCAGTCCATGCCATGCTCACATACTTTAAGATTGTGTCTCTCCACTGAGAATGTTATCTACTGCTGCGAAGCCATGCAGCCAATCCTAATGATAGATAACCTTGCAAACAACCTATACTATAAGAACGCTTGGTTTTTGGTTTCACAGCCCATTAGAAACCCGAACAACTTTCAACTTGGGAACCCATTAGGGCATAAGCAACTTATTGATTTTGTAATTTAGGAGTAAATAGGATAGAGGTGTTACCTTAAAATGCTATGTTGGCTTTGTAAGTGAACAGTTCTGCCACCCTAGCATGGATGGTCTGTGGTTTGAAGCTGGTCCTAGGGATGGGAATTACGAATATTACCAAACTAGTCATTTAATGACTTGTTAGATAACTCTCAGTCATCCTTGCAACATCTGTCTCTAGGAAAACCGTGCTTATCAGAAAATGCAATATTGTTGCTTATGTTTTCTGTCTTAAAGTAGAACTTAGCAACATTTTAAGGTTTCCAAAATTAAGTGTGCATAGATATGTTTTGATTAGAAACTCTAAATCACAGTTTAAAAAACTCCAGTGCACTAAAAAGAAAATCTGGTTTGACTAACCAATCAAGCACCTTTTCTCTCAAAGTTGCCATTCCTCTCATGAGCTTCCTTTCAGCTCTTCCCATCCCCTTTCCATTGCTGACATTCAAGAACTTGGAAATTGCTTTCTATTTCTCTCTCTTCAGCGTCCTCCCTTCAGTCATACTATAGCCAAGACGTACAGATTCCATTTCTGCTACATTTTTCCTCTCTGTGCCTCTTTCTCTGACTTTGCCTGCCATCATCTGAGGTCTGGCACATCTGATACATTAATCTTGCTTAGATTAGTAAAATAATATCCTCATGTTCTCACTGTCAACTCACCTGACACCACTACTCATTTTCCTGAAAGATGTCGTGAATCATGTCATCTCTGCTTATAATTTTTCAAGGGAGCCCCACTACTTACTAAATCAGTCCTACGATACTAGATTTTCAACCTATCTTTTCTCGTTTTGGTATTTTTTCTAGGTAGCTCTATATTCTGTCGTTTCAACTCTGGTTACATGTTTGCTATTCTTTCCACATAATGTATGCAGTCCTACCTCTGTGCTATTGTTTATGCTGTTTCACCCATGCTACTTGTTTTGAGTGCTGGTTCCATTGTTTACTGGCTTTGTGTTTGTTTCTTCATTTATGATATGAGGATCTTAATAGCACCTACTTCGTAGGGTTTTGTAATTATTATATGAAGAAATCCATACAAAGCCCTTAGAAGAACCCCAGCACAATATAAGTATTCAGGAAATGTTAATGATCATGGTTATTATTATCATCCCTTTCAAGGACCATTTCAAATCCACCTCTTTAGTGAAGCCTTTTTAATTGCCCAACTCGATGTTATTTTTTTCTTCTTTTTGTAGTTCTCTGAATAGCATGTGACATATAATGCCATCCTTCAGAAGAGGGTGTGTACTTATCTTGGCCTGGACTGGGCTATACACTTTCTGAGGCTGAGGAACTTTTATTCACCATTGTATACTCTGAAGGACCTTGTAAAGCACCTGGCACATCTAAAGGACTTAATAAATACTGGCTAAATTGAAAGAACTTGATTTTACTATTTTTAAAACTGTTCTACAAGCTGAGAAAAAATAGCACATAAAGATAAGTAAATGAAGTAAAAATCTTGCTAACAAGGATGTTACTGGTGGAAGATACTGAGATTGATGTCATTGGAGTGTGTGACTTGCCCTGATAACACCCTTTCATTTCTGTTCTCCATTACAGGTCTGCTTAGTGGCCTATCTTGGTTTGTTTATGCTTTGTGTTTCATATCAAGTTGATGAACGGACATGTATCCAGTTTGCTATGAAAGTAAGTTGTCAATTTTCTTTCTCTTTTATCATCGCATAGAAAGAAATATAAGTACAAAACAAAGGAGTGCTTTTTAAGGGGTTGCATATCTGATTATTCTAGAAATTGCATATTTAGGTAGGCCAGAAAATGTTTTAGGAAGGCATTCATCCAGACTTCAAATATAATGCTATTTTTTTTTAAAGTCTTAATTTCCATGAACTGGCTTGGCATGGAGCATATGAAGTCTGTCCTTTTATGCCCTTAAAAGGAATATTGAAAATTCATCAGTTCGACAAAACACTGTGCCAGGAAAGGATGCCCATATCAGTGCCCACTTCCATGTCTTGGGGGTTATTTGGAATATTTTAATAATGAAGCAGTCTAAGTGCATTTCCTCTCGTAGGTGGGATCACTGAGACAGAAAAAGTACATTGGGTGCATCCAAACAATCTGCACCAAGAAGGGTCTGAGGGCCCAGGGGGAGGAGAGTTGGGATGTGATGGTTTAGCAAGTGTGTGTGCCTTTGTGTGCATGTAGTTTTTCTCTGTTAGAGACAGTGCATTGGGTTAGAGTCAGTTCAGGTACACGGCCTTTTCACTGCAGATAGGATCCACTCCAAAGGGAAACAGAGACACAACCTTTCAGAATCTAGGGAGATAAACACCCAAGTCAGCAATCAGAGCTTGTAGAAGTAAAATTCCTACATTTTCTTTGAACTGCTGTAGCAGAGAACAAAAAGATGTCTGTAACTTTTTTTGTCCACTCACACCATTTACTTTTCTTCTACAAGAAAATACATAAAAACTAGATATTCCTCTGTTCACTAAAACAAGAAAGCACAGGCATAAAAATAAGTCAACTATATTATTTGGAAATTACGAAGATGCAGAAAATAAGATGTTAGTATATTCTAGTATAATTGAAGCTTTTGACATGAAATATAATTTGCAGATAGATGTTGTAAAAGGGTAATTATTGAAATAAAAAATGTTTACATGATATTAAATAGCAAGAAAATATGGCTACACAAAATGTATGGTATTATCCTACAGAAAAAAAAATAGCTCTTATGAGCTTAGAAAAAATAGTTATCTGTGAGTGGTGGGATTATATCTGCATTTTGTAATTTTTTCTCTAATTTTGAAATGTTCTCCGGTGAGAAACAACTTTTCTAATTAAAATTAATAGGTGCTATTTTTTTTTAAATGATAGAGTTGGAATGTTGGTGGATATGCCTACATTTGGAAATTTTCCTTCTCCTGAGGGTGTTCCTTAAAAAAAAAAAAAGTCAGATAAAGCAGACATTGGTCCATGTGTTTTGTTTAGTTTTGTTGTTGTTGTTGTTGTTTTTTGAAAAGAAAGCCTCGGTGATGATTTTTTTTTAAGCCAGAAATCCTAGTAAAAAATGGCCTGTTAAATTACAAGAATTTTATTCACTAGGTAAAAAAAAAAAAATGCTCTAGATTACATTTATCAATGTATGTAAAAGGCCCTAATTTCCTCCCCAGATAATGCTAGGAAACAGCAGAGGCAAAAGCATCAGCTCCACAGAGGTCCCAAAAGCCATCTCAACATCTGCATGTAAAATAAGGAGCAAGGGCAAAAAAAAAAAAGTCATTGCCAATGTCAGCCAGGTTGAGAATTCCCCACTAGGAGCATCTCATTAACTACCTTTTTATTCCCCCACCTGTGACAGACATTGACAAATTCAGAGGCACTTTTCTCCTGTATATGACCTTTAGTGATGCTCCCTGCGAGCTCTCTAAGATGCCCGTTATATTATTTTCAGTTAGAAAATGAGCTTCAGTCGATCTCAAGGTTTTCCAAAGGTACAACAGGTTACAGCAGACTTTCCTTGTGTTTCTCACACCATTTTGGTGGGAAGGAATAAAAAATATCTTCACATGGTGTTTACACTAGCATAACCACATTTTAGTGTTCTTATATTGATAACCTAGCCCAAGCTTTGTTTGAGAATTTATTTCCTCCTCTTGAACATCAAGACAGCCAGTGAAAGCCATCAGGTGGTGATGGCAGTATGTCATTGTAGCCTACACACACACACACACACACACACACACACACACACACAGCCTTCCTCCCTTTTTCTTAGAGACAATAGCCACCAGGCTTGCCCTTTCATCTCCAGCTAGCAGTCTTCTTCAGAGGCCCTTTAGCAGGCCCTTTAGCAGACCCTGGAGGGCCACCCTGGGCTTGGCTGGGCATTGGGCCTCCTGTCTTTCCTTGTGGCTTTAATTTTCTCAGGGCTCACCTTGATGATTTTCTGAAACTAGTCTGGGTTGTGAGCTTGCAGAGGCACTCTGGAGCACATTCCCCATGAGGGCATTTAAGGTGCAATCGTCTCTTACCCACATCCAGGAGGCCCCAAGGTGGCTGCCGCCCCCTCCTGCCTGAGCACGCTGCAGAGGGGCCTTACCATTCCTGCCACAGGGGAAGGTAATTAAATCGAAGGCGAACCGCCCTCCTCCTGAAGTCACTCAACGTTGAAGCTGCAACCGGGTACCAATTAGAGTCAGCCAGCGAGCCAAGCGGCGCCTGAGCTGTTACATAAACGCAGGGGGCCACCGCGCCTCTGCCGGCTGCCCAGTGCCAGACACATGGGCTGACACAGGCAAGACAAAAGCATCCCCAGCCGGGTTTTTATCAAGATATATTTGCTCACATTCCCAAGGTCATCATAAACACTTTCATTGATAGTTTATTCATGCCGAGTAGGTAAAACAAGCCACTTGATTTTAAATTACAAATTCTAACCCAGAAGCTTGTTGCTGTCAGATGAGCTAAAGAAAGCCATGAAGGAAAAATATTACAGCGCTGCAGATGTAGCCCATGGGCTTTGGGGGATCAAGTCTAGATTTATGTCTTAAAAAGGATAGAAAAGTTGATTCTGTGGCTCACTCCCGTTTACTTGACCTGATGCTTTCATGGAGTGGGGGAAGCAGAATCGTAATGTGTGACATATGCACCACTGAGAATGGTAAGGGGCATGGCTTTCATTTGTACTCTGGCTGGCTTCTAGCACATTTAAGATGCTCAATTAAAACTGAGCAATCTCCGTGTTTGTGTGAGTGTTTACATCCTTTCTACAAGCCAAGTATGCATTGTTACGCTCTCAGCATGACAGAAAATAAGACAAAGCCAGTAGAGTTAATATCCTTAGAGTTCTGAAAACTGGCAGCTCTTGTCGTCTCTACTAATTTGTTTATTTTTCAAATACTTAAATAGTGCTTATAGGTACCAGACACTGTTCTAAGCCCTTTACAGATACCAACTCTTTTGATCCTTATAATAATCCTGTGAAGTAGGTGCTATTATGATCATCATTCCCAGTTTGCAGATGAAAAAACAGGTACACATGGGCCTGCTTAATTTACTCAAGGCCCATAGCTAGCTGGGAGAGAACGAGGATTTGAACTCAGGCAGTCTGGCTCCCTGGTCCATGCTCCTAAGCATCACCCTGTACTGCTGTATACGTCTTAAATGTCTTGGGCAAATCTTTTGATCTCTGTGCCAAAGGTCATCTTTCAAAAACAGAAAAAAATTCTCATTTCAGCAAATGGAGTTTTGTGAATAATATTTTTTTTGCAACTATTCGAATTATTTCCAGATTGAGAATGAGGAATTATCATCATTACTTCTATATATTGCCCCAATGAATGCTATAGAAATTTGCTAAGGGTGTGTGTGTGTGTGTGTGTGTGTGTGTGTGTGTGTGTGTGTGTTAGATGTAGAAAGGTTATTAAAAGATCTTCTTCCCTCCCAGTCCCACCCATCGATGGCAATAAAAAGTGTAGAGAAAACTCCAGTTGGGACCATTCTAGTAAGCAGATGACTCTCAGGTGGAAGATTATCTGTTTAATTTGGGCCTTCCCTGCCGGTAAAGTCGTAGATGCACCATGTTCCCAGAGCAAGTAATTCCCAGTTGTGTGCTGGCTACACTGGAAAGGCAGCTAAAATAGGCGCATGCACACAGCGTAGCCAGCACAATTTAATTTGGTCCTCGGCATCAAGAGTTTGAAGTCAATCATCAAGCCTGCATACTCCAGAGCAACCCAGAATATGCTGCTCCAGTGGCCCCTCAAAATAAAATATCTTAGCTTAGCACTCCGGGGTTTCAGAAAATATGGCCACTGAAAATCTTGGGGACAAGACCAGAGCAATGACATTCAATATCACAAATTAAATATTTTCTTTTTAAATTTTGTAATGGTGACACTTTGTTTTTATCTGGTTCCCTTTCTCCAAGGGAGACTAAACGTGTTGCGTTTAAGTTTTCTTGTTATATCCCTGAAATATAAGATGTCCGATAAGCTGTTTCACAGGTGAAGAAATGTGGGTTATATGTGACACTCCTTCAGATGATTTGAAAATGAAAAATAGTGTGTGTTTAAGATAACTTTGATGAGATCCACAGGATCTATGCACACTTTTGTAGTCCAGCCATTTGAAGACGAAATGGCGCTAACCAGTTCTGTTGTCTTCCTACACCCTCAGATGTACAGTCAAGTGTCCAGGCAAACTAGACACATGCTTAAGGTACCAGCAGGTAGTGTGCACACACACATGCACACGTACACACATGCACACACATACACACCACTCAAAGAGAAAAAAATACATTTTAAGTATTCTATATTTAAGACTTGAAAACACTTAAAATGGTCAACATGTGGAAAATCACTCATTTGGAGGACATTTGTACACATATTTCATAGTCATATGTATATATGTTTTTATTTGAATTATGTATAGTTGAAGGTAGAGAGAGGGCATAATCTTTTCAGTTACTTTCATCTGAACTTAGACATGACTGAAGGTAATTTTACTCTGGAGAGTTCACATTCACCAGAACTGCTCCTTGTAAGGGGTAATTTTTGACTATGGTAATATAAATCTTGCACTAAGAACTGTGTTGAGCATACTAGTCCCAAAACCTTGGGACTCTTTTCCTTATTTAGACCCTCAGTAGGCGGGACCACTAAGAGAAACATGTAAGTTTAATGAGTACAATCACAAGAACATTCTTGTCTGTAAGATGGTTTATATTGTGGCCATGTCAATGAACACTCACAATTCTTGATAAAAATATTTCAGGTGTAACATAAATGTTTGACTGGTTCAGGAATTTCACATTTCTTGAGCAGCAGAGTTAGAACTTTAACCACACTTTTCTATCCCAAGGCTAACATGTAGGCCATCAGTATTCAGAACTTTAGTGGATGAGGGACCATTTAGAATTTATTTTCATGCTCAGGAACTACATAGTCACAACTAGATTTGGGATGAAACTTGTAGGTGGTGAAGCTGACATCTAGTCACCTACCTACCTTCTGGAGCCAAAATATTTTTTTTCTCCTAGTAACTGCTTACTGGCGACCCTGGCATTTCTGGACACAGTTTGGCAACCACTACTTTGAACATAATCTTTTTTTATTCACCCGTGTTGCTAGTTGACCAGTTATTGCCAATTTAGGCCAAAACAGTATTTACATTGCGGAAATTTGTTCTTTACTTTCTAGTCTTGTTATAATTTTTATATCAGCAGTTCTTGAGGTCAAAACAAGCAAAGAACGCCCTTTGGGGATGGCTCCTGTGTTTGGGATTCATCTAAGCTGCTTGCTACAGCCATACACAAACATCCCTCAATCAAGCTAATATTGTTGGCTCAGTTCATGAAAAGCACCCAACATCTGTATGACAAATGAAAATATAATCAGGGCTTAAGGGTTGCTCCCTGACAAATAAACATGGAGCCCTTTCCACATCTTGAGTACTGAGGAGAGACATCAGGGAATGTCCTGGGAGAGAAGAAAAAGGACAGCTTTTATTAATTAGCTTTCTCAATCGTCATTCAATGTTTTTTTGTAACCGGAAAGGTTTTCTTCTGCTTTCTTGCAGCTGTTGTACTTTTTGCTGAGCGCCCTTGGCTTGATGGTCTGTGTGCTGGCCACAGCGTTTACTGCTTACCACTATTCACAGCTCACCCAGTTTACCTGTGGAACCGCACTCAACTCCTGCCAGTGCAAACTGCCC
>NW_006436288.1:10184338-10191907 GCF_000325575.1 Pteropus alecto
TGACAGACTGTACCAGCATCACTGGCACTTTCAAACTGTTCTTACTTATCCAGATGATTCTTAACTTGTTCTGTGGCCTTGTGTGCTTGTTGGCCTGCTTTGTGATGTGGAAACACAGGTACCAGGTCTTTTATGTGGGTGACAGGATATGCTCCCTAACAACTTCCGAAGGCCGGCAGCAAAAGGTCTAACATTCTTGCTCAAAGGTGGGAGAGAAAACAGCACACCTACTAGCTGAGGTTAAGAGAAAGGGAGAAAGAAAAAAAAAAACTTTTGACAATAATTGTTCTAAATGAATATTCACTGTTCTAAATGAATATTTTTATAGTTGTCAGGAAATGGAAAAGCATTGATTCAGGTTTCTATAGTATTTTTACAAATTTTTATGGGAAAAAGATCCAAATTGAATTTAGGATATTAAAAGAACACTGAATAGGGAAAGGATTGCGTAGATCTATCTGTGCAGTTGAGTTTATTTCTAATACTCATTTTATCCATTACTTTTATAATCGTCTTTCCTATTAGTCTAGTTTGATAGTACGAATTGGCATTTCAGGCCCACTTGCTGAATTTTGTAGAGTTTTTTCCAAGCCTTCCCACCCCCAACCAGGACATCCTCAGTGTGTCTTGGGGAAAGGCAGGGGGTAGGGGAAGAGCTGAATGGACAGATTGACTGGTAGAGATGTCTTCAAGGCAGGAGACAACCTACAGGAGCAGAGAAGAAAAGGAAGAGACTTTGCAAAAGGCTAAATAATTATAAACACCTGTGCTGGGGGCCAGCCTTTTCTCCTCAGCTCCCTTAGTTTGGCTCCGAGAGCAAATCACTTGCTGAGTGATTCGGATGATTGTCTGCCTCTCAATAATTGAAAGTTGGTGGTAGTTGTATTCTTAATGATGTAGAAGGTTTAAAAATAATTACATTATGCTTCTATTCTATCATCTAAAACAAATCATTAAAACCAATTTCTAGCTAATTGTTAATTATAATTATGCTCAGAAGTCTATTTAATGAGCCCTGGCTGTACTTATATAGCACAGTCAGTATTAGGAGAAATTACTCTCATAAGAGAGGAGGTTTTTTCTTTTTTCTTTTGAAAGCCAAGCTTTACAAGGGAGAAAAAATTTTTTATTAATAGCTCAGGTTAAATATACTCATTTAAACAAAAACAAGAGCATTTGTCACGGGAATGTTTATACAAATAGCACATTTGTGATATGTTTTAAAGTGTCTCTCTTGGCAGCTAAGTACTTTTAGAAAGATTGGGTAACACCAATGTGTTCCATTCACAAAACTATTTTCGATATGAAATCTCATTATTGATTTGTATACACAGTCAACCTGGAGATTGAAATTAATGTTTTGAAGTCCTGTATTTGAGCATTTACATATTGACTTGGAAGGTAATTTTTGTTTTGTTTTTAAGTGACTGTGACTTAAAAAACACAAGTGCCCTGTGGTGGGAGACTTTTCTCTCTTAATATTATTATTATTGAATTTGGAACAATATCAATGTTTTAAGGAAGGAGCTCAGAATGCAAATTCATGCAGCATAAATTTTATCAAGAACTTTCTTAGTATGCTCTGTTGAAAGTAGAAATTCAGTATAATTGAATTCAGTTTGCCTCTCCACATTGCTTATTGATATACTTTATTAATCATGAAATTCTACCCCAAAAGAAAAACATTTTCTTGTTTGCCTTAGTAGATGAATAATCCCATTGATTGTGATTATAGTGTTGATTTCTACACAATATAAATACCCAGATAAAAAGGAAAATGTTAAATCAGTTAGTTGGAGGATTATAAATGTCTTTTATGTCCTCTAGATAAAACACCTGATTCACAGATGTTAAAACCTTTATATGTATTGACTTGCTTTAAAAATGGCCTTCCTACACACTAGCTCAGGCCAAGAAGCCACATTGGAGAGCATAGATGATAGGACACTAGAGCGGATGTTTGATCACACACAAAGATTACATTGACAGAACACCACGCATCCTGATGATGACCTGAAAAAGACTTTGTGCCCTGTTTAAAAAAATCCCAAGAACTGAATTCATTTTGATTTGGACAATTGTCTACATAAAGAAGAAAATGACTGAGAATCTGAAATGTCATAGGCTGTTCTTTAAAGAATGAGAAAATAGTGCTTTAACGCTAATTAATATGAATCAGGAGCTACTGGAAGCACACCCTGCATACCTTTAACAACTTTTTATAGCAAACACTACAGATTTTTATATTAGAAAATTAGAATTCTACACATCACTAAGGTGCTCTATGCTTTACAAGTGATTCACAGGGTATTTCAAATAGTAGAAAAACTTTAGCTGATGTGCTTCTTTTTAAAATAATGCAACCAGTAAGAACTGACATGGTGATAAGCTTGATAATATATATTTATGATTTTGCTATTGTATAATGGAATCATTCTTAACTCCCCAAAGAACAAAAAGATTGTAAGTAAAAGAAGGAACAAAAAGGAAAAAAAAAAGAAAGAAACAAGGAAAATATTTCTGTTATGTGAACTCACTGCATATTGATACATGTAAGAACTGTGTTGAATGAATAACAAACTGCTTTGGACTGGATCTGAAGTATTTTGAGTTTGTAGTTTGCAAATATTGAAGTTACAATAACGGCAACAGAAAAGGAACAGATACACAGCTTTACACTTAGCAAAATGTTACATGTAAAATCTGACAAGGAGCCAGGATGGTGACTATCTTCTCTCTAAACCATAAAACAGTAAGATTTGCGCAATCCTCCTCCTCTTCCACCTCCTTCAGGAGAATTAAATGAATCCAGACTTTGGAAAGAGGGAGAACAGCCGAGACTTGGCAGTACTTGAAAAAGGAGGAATACAGCAGCCTAAATGTACAGACTTTGTAACCGAGCCCACTCAATCGGTCTGCGCGTTCACGTGACCACCATCTGTGCCTCCTTCACGCCATCCAAATTTGTGTAGGCAGTGCCTTGGAGCCACGCCTAAAAATATAGCTACACCAGGCCCTAGAAACTGTAGTCAAGTAACAGGCCTAACTTTTTCCCCCTCTTTGGATTAAAAGTCTATATGATTTCTTTTCAGGAGTTTCTAGCTGCACACATCAGTGTGTTGTTCTGACAATGAGGACCCATCATATGTGTGTTTTCTATTCATTTCCGGGACATTAGAATCTTTTTGATGTTATTATACTCCCCCTCTTGCATGCAGTATACCTGGAATATGTTAACAGAGTTTTAGTGAAGGGTGGGGTAGAGATTCTGAGGGACAGTGGTGAGAAGTTATTTAAAGATTGTCAGAAAAAAAAAAACCCCAAAATTGTCCTGGAAAACCAATCAGTTCTTATCATGAAGCATACCTTGACATTTTCTAAGAATTGCCCCTGAACTATTGCTATGTAGCCATAAATTTCTGTAAATCATGTTGGCTCTCAGTTCTTACTACATTCAAACTACCATGTTTTTTAGATGTACATTGTATATTCAGGATAGTAATGTTAAAAAGAACTGATGGCCAGGTATGTTGACTCACAGTAGAAACGTTCATTTGAATGAAAGCTCAGTGGTTTAGCCTGTGAAATGAATACCTTGATGCGTTTCTTCTGATTTTCTAGTACTTTATTATCGCAAATGATTATCCCCTTTAAAAATATTGGTCTATACTTTGGTGTTGTGGTTTGATTCTTCCGGCACTGATGAAATAGTGAATAGAAAACACAGTTTCCTATATGTTTGAGGTGGTTGTTTTTAAAGGGGATGTGTATCATACAGATCTCTTTGTTAATAAAATTTTCATAATCTCCAAAAACACCATGTTTGGATGTGATTTAAAGTGATGGTATGTTACACTTGAGCTGGTATATGTAAAATCTCTCAGATTCACATTTACTTAAAAAAAAAAATCTGATTTTGGAATAGATGAAAACTAATATTCATTTCGACTCCTTTGTTCCAGTGACTGTCTCTGTCTTGGTACACTGAACTTATGTAGATGTCAAGTTTGTAAATACTCTCCAGGCAAAGGAAGCCTGAGCTGGAAAGTATCTTGTCAGAGGTACTGAGAATGCTGATCTTAATTTATATCCACCGATGTCAAGGAAAGCTTGGTTTAAAGAATGGGATACATGTTGAGTGTCATATGTTCAATCACATTCTACATTTAATTAGATGGAAAATCAGACCGCCTATTCCATTTCAAATCTGAATGCAAGGACTACTTTTTACCATTTTTAATCATTGATTATACTGTAAAATGCAATGTTTCTTTTTGTTTAATTTAGTTTAAAAAGCTTGTCGAATGCAAAGGAAAGGAATAATGATTTAGGATGCATGCTCTGAGCTGGATTTTCTATCCTTATTTGTAAGGCTGTAGGTCTTAGATTGGAAATCTGCTGCTTTTCTGGCTGTGTGACGTCAGATAAACCATTTCGTCTTTAGCTTCCTCATTTGTAAAGTGGAGAAAAACGTCACTGCCTCACAGCATCATGGGAAAGTTAAATGAAATGGCACCTAACAAAGTGATTAGCTCATTGAGGAAGCTTAATAAACATTTGGTTTCTTCCTTCCTTAGCTGAGTTCTACACAGCTTGTGACGCTTACCATGGATGCAGGCTCCCGTCCCCATATCTAATTAGAAAAGGTGCTCTGCTTTGCTTCCCCTCTGTGACTTCCTTCTTATAAACCAGAAACATTATCAAATGGACCTCAAACAGAAATTCTACTTTTAAAAGAAGATAGCACCAACTCTTACTGATAATAGCAAATGGGTATGTGCTGGCTGGATCCCCATTTGTTGGTTTACACATCTGGATGTTTCTTGAATATGACTGTCTTCTCTCAGTTCTTCTCCCAGGCAGAAGTAGAAGCTGAGACATTTCTCCTCACTTCTAATTTAATGTAATAGAGGCATGTTTAACTTCGACTTTTAAAAAGAAAACTTTATTGAACTTTGGTAACTTCTCAGTCCACTGTATATTAGGTTATAATATACAAGCTCTCATTTATTTAAAAACCAACCATCAAGAACCTTTGTTATGCTTGACTCTGTGAGTCACTGATTCTCATTCAAGAATCATAAAAAGATTTATTTTTGAGCATAGTCAGAAAATACCACTAGAGAGTCATTCTCCAGGCTGGATATGAAAACACTCACATGAATCTTTAAATCTGTGGCAAATTTAATTATTGAAATTATACAGCCAGGAATCTACTTTTTCCCTTGATAGAGTCCATCTATCTTTATAGTTCATAATAAATTACTGTAAATTATTTTTTCATTTGACACATTCATATCTTTTATAAGTTAGTCTTTATGAAGGTGGTGTGTTGGCCACAGTGTATTGGTTATAAAAACTAATATTGGTTATTGTATTCTTTTAAATTCAGATTGTAAGCAAATGAAAATAAAACTAATGTATGGGAATGCCAGCTTGGAGATAATTCATTCTTTCATTTCTCAATCCCTTTCAAAGCATGAGTTTTTAGAGGAAATCTTTTTCTGTTTGGGTAGGTCACCAGAAATATCCTTTAATCAAAGGGATGACGAACATATGCTCATCTGTGATTCTTGAAAAAAAGCAGATAATAGGACAATAATCCAAATGCAAAGATTTCAACTGAGACATGAAGTCTTCTGTTTAACAAGGTCCTCTGACTAAGGGAGGGGGAGGAGGATGAAGAAGACCAGAGATTCATTTGTGAGACCTGTGTTTGCTTTCTTCTTCCACATGGAAGCCTGCTGGAGAGGGAGGCAGAGATTTCTGATGAGGCAAAGGCCCACCTGCTGCTGCCAGGAACTGTGGAGGAGGCTTGGATAACACCTGATGAGGGGGCTGAACAATTAAATGTCAGAGGGCACACTGGAGTTCCTGAACCTACAGACTTTGGTCTACACATCTCTTTGGGTGGAGCGTTCCATTTACTGTTTGACTTCCTATGCAGACCATTCTCCCCAGAAACTCTCACTGAGTTGTCTTTGCTTGACCAGGTATGATTGCAGACAGCAAGAGGAAGACTCTCAAGGACTACAGAGGACAGTGGCACTGGTGACCAGAGAAGATGACTGTAATCTCAGGAAATGTACCTCAGACTGGTCTCCCTACATCTTCCCAGTCATGTGTTTATTAGAACATTGATTACCCAGGGTACATCTGAAAGTGGTGTGTTGGCCACAGTGTATTGTTGGAAATAGAGGAATCAGAGTCTGAAAAGTATGTGATCATAGTTGGCTCCAATCTCAAGGTGTTGTCTATTCTTTTTCTCTCAAAATATAATTGATGCACTATAGACAATGTTCCCTCAGATACCTTTATAAGCAAGTGTAAACTTTTAATATTTATTAAATATTTTTTTCTAGATTGTAACAAAAGTAACGAAAGCATAATTACACAATTGAAAAAAGAGAGAGCTCACATCATTTTAATTTAGAGAAGCTTAAGACATGGGACATTGAGCTTCATTATATAACCAATGGCTGGGTATGTGCACTTAGGCAAATGTAGGGAGCAGTGACTTCATCAGTACATTGGGGACTGAATAAGATGACCATACATGAAAATCTATATTCTACTTGGCTTAGCTTGGGTTAGAGTAAGAGCAACCAGTCTGGTAAACCCCTCAACCCCTAGATTTCAAAGTCTCTCTGGACAACTTCTGGTAAAATGATCAAATATATATAAATGATCAGATATATAAATTGGGATTTATATGTCTCTCTCCTGGGCTCTTTCTACTCTTTCAGAGAAGAGACTGCCACTCCCCCTTCCCCAATTCCATTCCACAGCTAAACCTGCCCCTCCTTCATCCCCTGTCCCATCTGTTTGAGACTCGACTATGATATCATTAACTCAAGTGCTGAGGGTGAAGACTTTAAATACAGTTTTTCAGTTCAATAGGATATTCCTGAAGATCAGAAAACTTTTCAGGCCCAGAGAAATGAGGCATGATGCCAGGGAGGGGAGACCTGCCTGGTAGTCCTTCAAACCCAAACATATAGGTATCCACTCACTCTGTCTGATCAGAAGAATTAGTTTCAGAGATGGTGAGACTTGGAGCGCATTTCCCATAAGCCTCTGCTACGGCTGCGGCTTGGGAACCCGTGTGGGTCTGCGGCTAAACAGGCTGCTGGTTACAGCTGAGCAAATCTCTGCTCAAACTGGTTGAAGGGAAGCATCTAAAAGTCTGAGGGAAGGGATTTTTCTTCCCACAATCTCAGAGGGCATTTTATTGTGGAAGGCAGAATGAGTAAGAAAAGGGAGGAATTCATGCAGAACCTCTTTGCCCCCAGTGTCGGGCTCCCTGAGCATTACTTGTGACAACTCACCAAGGTTGACTAACTTTGCTCAGACCCCCGGGCTTCTTTATTCATCCCACACAGAACACCCTCAGAGACTGGCTTGGCTTCACATTGCTGCCAGAGGAGGACGTGTCAGGCAATAAGCAGGAAAAAAAATGCTCATTTCTTATTGAAAAAAGTCCCAAATTGTAACTTAGCAGAGTGAACTTTTTTCTTTTCTTTCTTCTTCTTCTTCTTTTTTTTTTAATTTCCAAAATGTGCTTTCCCC
>NW_006436288.1:10191992-10230341 GCF_000325575.1 Pteropus alecto
TAATTTCCAAAATGTGCTTTCCCCCAGAGTCCTTGAGCACAGACCTGTGGTTTTTCTCTCTCCTGGGTTTTACAGTCTATCTGCCTCAAGCCAAGAGACTTGGCTCTGTTTCCCCTGAGTCAGAGTCTCGGCTGGTAGCTGAACCCAGGAAGCCCAGGCCCCACATCTCTCCCTGGAACCACCAGACCACACAGCCTCCTGTACTCAATCCTTTGGCTGGATGTCCTGCCTCCGCTTTGTTTGGAAAGAGATGTCTTACGTAACTGCAGAATCTACTAAATGCTTCATTGTCTTCCACTTGGGAGAGCTCAGAATAACCCATTAGTGACTTATGACTTATCGCAAAGATAGAATCTATTACCACATATCCACAGCCCCCGTGGAGCGAGCCTCACCTCTCCTACTTAGATCAATAATCATCAATGATTGTGGTCTTTGGGAATTTATAAGTTCAGGACGAGGTGCAGGAAATACAAAGCCTAGTTCATCATAGGTCACAGTACTTTGCTCAAGCAGCACATGAAAGTCATTTGTAATTCAAGATTAAGATAAGCATAAACAATTATGATCTGATTATTCTTTTATTAATCTGATTTTGATAAACAGCTGATGAAAATGGAAGGTGTCACCAGAGAAGAGATACCCAGGCAATGAAACCAGTTTCTCTTATCTCACTGAGCAGAGATTTATTCTGAGGCTCGTATTAATAGCTTTCAATGCCAAGAACTGTGATCATTGCCCTGGATTGCAAGAGCCTTCTGAGTAGAATGAGAGAAACCCATTGGGTAAGGTTTTCTCCTCCATCTTTATTTTCTATGAATCTCTGATTAGTCCTATTGGGACTTCCAGTAATTACTTTAAGCTGGCACCCCTAGAAGAAAATATACCTCTTAGGATTCAATTAAAAATGAAAAGAACCTCTTCATGGTGTTGCCAAGGAGCTTTTACTGAATCAGGCAGGGTGCAGACCAGGAGGAATAAAACACTGTGCATTAGATGACATTTCCATCTGGTTGTGCTGTCTGAGCAGCCCTAGGGAGAGAAGCTAGGGAGAGGGGGTGGGGGAAAGCCTGCTCCAGTCTGCACTCTCTTCCCCATGGACCTCATAGTCTTTCAATGATCCCTCAAGGCTCCTCCTTATTTCTTTCTACAGGAGACATTTTTTCATCCGGGACCAGCTATGTGATTAGTTTCAGTAGAGGCATATTTCTTTCCCTGCTCAGTGACATGTGAGCCCTCGGCTTTCAGAAAGGGTCTCTCCTTGAACTTGGTGAAGTGCAGCCATTTCAAGTCTACCTGAGAAGCATGGAGAAAAGAGGTGAGGGGCTATCTCCCCTGTGACAGCAGCCCTGCTACTTCTCTATGCCTCCATTTCATACACCAACCCACCAAGTTCAACGCATGGATCTTTGGACAGCAGCAACCGAGTGTGTAAGAAATTTGGGGGTGTTGTTTTGTGTGCCAATGTAGCTCAGGACTCATCATATTTAGTTCACTAAGTTAGAAAAAGCAGAGAGTAGAAGGAGAATTCTATTCTGGCTTTAAAAGTATGGTTTCCCCAAGGATCTCTGAAGCCTAAGCATCTTGCAGGAGCTACTTGCCTATATAACATGGTAAAATTTTAGGTCATGGAAAACTCTACCAACTTTGAAATACTAAGAAAAAAATCTACTTCTTTTGGTTTCCTATTTTTATAGACAAAGTGGAGTTCAAGTCCACCTCAAATGAGAAAATTGAATAGTTTCCAATTTATTTAAATATTATCTGCATCCAAAAATGGATGAGGACTACTAATACTCAAAACAACTCAAAAGGCAGTGCTTAATGGAAGTGTCATTATAAATGAGCAGTAGCTCATGGAAGTGTCATTATAAATCCATTTTCCTATATAATGCTAACTGTTACGTAGGAAGGATTTAGAATAGACATTGGGAAGAAATTCTTAACTACAAATATGCAAGATATGGAAGGAATCATCAAGGGAACTTGTAGAAACCCTATGCCTACATGAAATAATCTTATCTGAAGATTATTAATAAAATAGTACGCAACTCTTTTTCTAGAATGGCTTCATTCAAATCCTACCCAAAAGCTATGAGAAAACAAATTCTTCCAACTGAAAATCATGAAAATTTACCAAACCAACAGACTTCTAATTGTGTCGTGTTCCCTTCTTATGTGTCCTCTGACCTCTTCTATGTCTAAAAATACTTCTGGCTTAGGGAATTCTGGAGACAGGCCAAAAACAGGGAAGTTTAGGGACAGCAGAAAGTAATAGAATTGAAATATCAATAAACTACCATTTCAAGGTAACAATAAAAAAATTATAGTAAAAAAAATTTTAAGAATAGACTACATTTTTAAGCATATATATGAAAATATGATTCTCTTTAGCTAGACATGGGAAATCCTAGAAAGTTATTTTAAGGAGCTTTTGAATTCAGTGTCTATATGTATTTGAGAGGCTATATATTATGGTCATTAAGAGTATGGTTCTGAAATTAGATTGCCTGGGTTTGAATTCCACTGTGTGGCCTCTGCTTATCCTTTCTGTGTCTCCCTTCTTCAGTTTCTTCATCTGGAAAATAATAATAGGGTTTTTGTGAAGAATGAATGAATGAATGATTATCTGTAATAGATTTAGAACTGTGCCTATGGTAAGTGTTTGATGATGATGTTGTTGATTAGTGTAAACTGTCAACAAATTGAAATTCAAGGGCACATCAGGAAACCAGAACAGTGGGGGCACCCAAAATTCCTATAGCAAAGCATTCTACAAAAACACAAATGAATAGTTTTTATTTTCTGGAGCCTAAGTACAAAACAGTAATCCCTCTGTCTTGGACAACCTTAGAAGTGCAATACAGATGATTTTCTTGTGTTTCTTCTCCAGCCATAATTTCTATTCAGTGGGCAAACTGGATTAGGGCTTCAAAGTCCTGGCATCTGAGAACTCTGAGCCTCTCTGACAGGGAAGAATAATATGCCAGGACCAGAGTAAGAATTTTACATCTCAGAGCCATCCCATGGCCTACTCCTCTGCTCCCATAGATACAGGTGACTCCAGGTTATAATAAATGCCTCATACAGCCTTTAAAGGGATAAAAAAGTCACAAAGAGCTTCAATCAGTGAGCTGTATACATTGAGAAGGGCAAACCCACCAACTCTCCTTTGGAGACACTGGTGGGTTTATGAATTAGCTGGCAGAGTTATTCTCTTCCTACCCGTGCATCAGCTCTTAGCCTCTGCCTCATAACAGCAACTCGGGCAACATGCTGGGGCAGAACCTTGCAAAGCCTTGGTAGGGACCTCTGTGTGACAATAAAATAGCTGATAACAAACTGGAATCCTTGAATTTTACGTATCCATGTCCAGATAGCCAAGGTCAACACTAGAATCCAAGAGATAAACTCCGCAGAGGGCTTTTCCAAAGCTGTCCTTAACAGGCTGTGTTGCATGCCCCAGAAGCCCTTTGGAGCACGCAACAGCCAGAAGTGGGCTTAAAATGCAAGATGCCTCTGTCCAAACCTAAATACAGAGTCCTATAAATCAACATCTTGAGTACTCCGAAGAGCTAAGATAAACGAGATTTAGATTTGCAACATGCCTGTGATTAAAAATAGAAATTAAATACAGACATGAGCAAAATATCCTGTTAGGGAAGAGGTGCCTTCCTTGCCTTTAGGAGAAATGTAATGGGATCTGATCTGACCACCAGCAGACACTCCAAGCCACATTTATTGCTCCGACAGTAGTAGAAATATGAGGTCAAAAAGAGACATGGCCAACACCGTGCTAGACCTCAAACCACCTCCCCTCTTGCCCCAAGTTTATTCTCTTTCTCTGCTTTTCTTTCATGCAGAGGAAGAAGAACCACCACCAGAGGGAAGGACCAAGGACACATTAGCATGAAAGCCTTGCCTAGCTGCCTGCTGAGTATTGTATTCTTTCTTTCTATAACACAAAAGCAATTCTGGATGAAAAAGAGGTGGACTGTCAGAGGGAATAAAATGTGAAGTACTTAAAAACAAGTACCAGAGTTTTCACACTGTATTCTATGGAACCTAGGGTATACTGAAGGTTCATATACTCTTTTGTAAGAGGAATTAAGCTTCAGGTGGGGTTTTTTAAATAAAATTATCAGATTTTAAAATGTTTTTTAGAGATAATATTTCTTTTTTAACCCTAGATTATGTATATTCCCATTCACACTCTACATTTGTGCATTTTCCTCCAAGTGCAGTCATGTCCCTGACATAAAGCAAAAGGGAGAAATGTTTTTCTACTCTGAAGTTTTAAATTTCGAGTCTTGTTTTTACAATCAAAGTTATTTATTACATTTGTTTTACTATAATAAGGAAACACGCAAAAAGGGAAAGGAAAATGTTTTACAATCTCTCTTAGTTTACCACCAAAGCTTTCTTCTTGTTATTTACTTCTTGTGTTAAAACCTTATGTTAGAAATGGAAGAAATCTTTCATGTACAACTTGCTCATTTTACAGAAGAGCAAACCAAGGCCAAACAAGCATTAAGTGACTTGCTCAGGATTATTTAGATCTCTCTCTCTCTCTATCTTTCTTTTTTAACATAAATATTTGGCATAAATTCTTCTTTTTTCTTTATTCTTTCCATATTACTTTAAATATTTTACTGTTTGATTGGGATCTGCAATTACACAACACTCTCATTTCAGCAAGTTGAAAATCTCTGGTTAATATTCTCAAGGAGGCTAAGCAAGTCCTGTTGGTCCCCCCCGCCCCACCACCCCACCGGGACAGGGAGACACTTCACATTCATTTTGCTAATATATTCCAGGACATTTCTTCTAATCTTTTTTTTTAATAATAATAAAATAAATTAATAAAATAAAAGTTACTCATCTGCTACCAACCTCGATGATTCCAAGTGAGCAGAGAAATGGAAAAGGTGATTCAGGGGGACCCAAGAGCCTGTTTGAAGCAGAGTAGCTATAAGCATGACTAGGAAATACTGAGGGGTAAACCAAAGCAGTCCCTTTAAGATTGTACATTTGGCGATGTTTGTCTGACATTGGTGACTGGAATTCCCAAGGGAGCTTTCTGTCTGCCCTGTTAAAAACATAGACTCTATAACCAGTCAGATTGCCAGGAGTCCAAGTCTAGGTTTTGCTACCATTTACTAGCTGCAGACACTTGGAAAAATTCATTAACTACTCTATACCTAAGTTTCAAATTCATAAAATGGGAGTAATAAGCACACCTATGTCATAGGGTCGTTGTGAAGATTACATGAGTTAATATCTGTAATGTGCTGGAAACAGTGCCTGGAACATTCTAAGAGCTCAATCTATGCTTATCATTAACATCGCTTAATATCAATCTTAACTCCCAGCCCATCTTTGAATCTGAAAATATGGGCCAAAGATGGATAAGGAAGGGAATTGCTTTATTATATTTGACCAGGTGTTTGGAAAACAGTATGGTTGTGACCTGACAATGAAGAACTCTTTTCCTATCCCTAAAACCAGTAAAGCATACTTGCTCACAACTAACATTCAGAATAAAGAGCACTTTCCAGAATATGCTTTCTTAGAGAATTCTCTAAGAAACTTCAGACTTTTAGAGTGAAGTCTGGTCTCTAGTTAATATAACAAGCCTCTCTATAACTAATATGAACTGGATTTTCTGATTGTGGCACCAGATCTGCAACAGAGAATGACAGTCTCACCAATTCCAAATCTTCAAATATAAGGTTACTTTTAGACTCTTCTCCAAATGCTTCTACTGTCAATAAGCATCGGATATTCCTTCCCAGTCACCTTCTTGTGCCTTTGGTGATGTCCTTTTCAAAGCTGGACTTATCCTCTGGGGAACAACATGTTGGTAGTTCTAAAAAGTGCCACGATTTCAGAGCCAGCTCTTCTAGATGCATGAAAAGATTTGGTGTGCAAGTAATGAGACATTTCTTATCAGATCATCAATCTTTTCAGTGTTGTGTCAATCCTTTTGACTTTAAGAAGGTTGCAATGGACCTCTCAGGAAGTGTCATGTAATTATCAGCAACAGGAAAAAGAAGGGAAGCGATCTAAAGAAAATTTCCAATGGCAATTAATTGGCCTAACGCCGATAACATTCCGAAGACCATTTTATGCTGAGAAGAAAAACGGTGATCTGGGAGTCCTTAATAATGCTAATGGGATCACGCTGTAGGACAACCTTCCACTGTTTCTGATTTTTTTTTTTTTTTACCTGTATCTTTTGTACAACCACCAGTGTAAATATACAACACACAAAACAACTGGAGAACCTGGTGGATTGCATAAACTCCTTCCAAAGCAATCAGGTCTCGTCCCTCCCACTGTGTTAGAGGAAGGGATGAAAAATGCAACCTACAGCTTAAAAACATTGGACGTTGGAATCCATAGGTAAAACAGAAATAAGCACCATCACTGGTCACACTGCCAGAACAGTGAGAAACATACTTCACCTGCTCAACTTGGAACGAGGACTGGGCTCCCACTTATCTCCTGTGCAGCAAGGGACTAACGTGAAATCAGCCGTGGAGAAGCCTGCCATGGCCTCAGAACAGGCTCTGCCACTCCGTGCGGTGCCCTTGGCAACATCACAGAAGCTGGAGGAGCTGGGAGAGGCTGGACCGAGGAAAAGGAAAGAATGGCATGAAATATGATGCAGCTGCTGAACTTTCTTTTCATTAACTTTAAATTGTAGCTAGTTCTAGACTTTTGGATACCTGAAAGAAGAAAAAAGACCAAAAAGACAATCTGTTTGTTTTCAGCTTAACTCAAAATGAGCAATAATGAAAGTAATTCAGCCTAGGGCAGAAAGATAGGACCTCCATCTCCCTGCTCCCTGCCTTCCAGTTCTGTTTAGCTAGAAGTTTCCATTTCAGATCTCCTCCGCTGGAGCAAGAAAAACATAGCTTCAGAAGGAGGTTGTCTTTGCAGCTGTCTCCTCTGTCCCCCTCACCTGGAACCCAGAGTGATTCAGCAAAGTGGTCCCTTCCAGGGTAGGAACAGAGCAGAGCATTTGTAATGTGGCTGTAGAAGTGGGTGCCATCTTTCCAGCTTGCTTATTCACGCTGTCCCAAAGCACTTCTATTAGAAATGGCCAACAGCATCTGGATCATTAAATTATTTATGTACTCTATTTTCCAAGTGTCCAAGTGACCAAGAAGATGTTTCTTGGCTGTGCTAGGCCAGCAAAGACCAGCATGGATGGATGGGAACATGAGGGGCAGGTGTTAGAACTCATCTCCAAATCCTGAAGTGTTCAAGATCCTAGCACTCCAGTCCCCTCTCTGATCTTCTGCTCTGAAGTACCTTTATTACAATTGGATCCATAGATCTTTGAACTCTCGTACCTCTTGGTCACAGGATAAAAACAATGACAAGACGGAAAGGAAATATAAAAGATTTAATACTTCAATACGTGTTTATTGAGTACCTATTTTGTGTTAGTCATCTTTCTAGAATCTGGATGTATAAAGATCAGTGAAGTTTACATTCGTGTGGGAGAAACAGACCATGAAAATATGAGTAGATAAAAAGAACATTTTAGATAGTGGTTAAGTATTATGAGGAACAGAGTCTTATGGGAGAGAATGAAGGGGCAGGGCAACATTGAGATGATAAGAAAAGGTCTCTTTCAGGACATGCCATTTGATCTGGGACCTCAGTAATGAGAAGGAATGACCCATACATTGATCTGGGAAAAAAGCATGCCAGGTAGAAGGAACAGCAGGAGCTAAGGCTCAGGAATGAGGTTGGGCAATCAGAGGAACGGAAAGAAGCCTAAGAAAACTTGATCAGAATGTCGGAGGGGCAAGCTGCCTACCAGATAGGAATGAGGAGATAAGTGGGGTCAGATCATAGAGGGGCTTATAGGCCATGGGGAGGAGTTATGGAACCACTGAAGTGTTTGTAAGCAGTAGAGTAACATGAAGTTTATCCTACCTGTTTCCCATTCCTACATATGACATATGTGCACACACACACATACACACATGCAAACAGGGAAGATATGTGATTAGGGTGAAACAGAGTTTGGATTATGAAAACATTTTATGTTTTATAATTGAAAGTTACTTCAGATTTTGATATTTAGAAGGATAAACAATTTGTTAAAAATGCAAGAGGAAAGGTTAGGTTGAAAAATAAGACAAATACTTCCTTGAAGATCTTTTATAAAAGTAATACCTGAAATGAAACAGCATCATCCACACACAAGTCATGCAAGACATTATACTTTCAAAGCCAACTTTTAAAATATTTTGTCATGGCTAGAACAGGTACACAACAGGAAAGAGGAAGCTGATGGCTTCCACACGAAATCCCCAGGACTTGCATATCCATTCAGAGAAGGCACGACTTGGTTTAAGAAACCAATAGCCAGTAGTTTACAAGTGGTGTGGTTTGTCCATATTTGCACAGAGTACCAGGTCTCCCTCCGCGACCCAGACGAGAACTCTCAGTTTTGCCCACTTCTTTAACCACAATGGTGTCTCTTTGTTCCCGGACACTGGAGCACTCTGGAATACCCAGTCAGTGGAAGGACTGGGACAAGTCAATGTGCTGGAGTGTTGACCTATGAAACTCCTTCAAATATTTTTTTTCTATGTGACTTTCTTTCTTGTCTTCCTTATTTCCTTCCTTCTCTTTCCTTTCTTTTTTCTTTCTTTTCAAGAAAAGGAAAGAAAAGGAAAGATTTCAAGAAAAGGAAAGAAAAATGTTACAGAAAAGCGAAATGATTTTTATTTTGAATTCCGTGATTATATCCAATACAAGTAAAATTACATAATATTATTCTTGTAAAAGGATGGAGTTTTAAACACCTAGTGATTAGAGGTGTTTTTCAGACTACAGGTAAATAGAGACTGCATATCCACAGAACGTCTTGTTGTTTAAAGCAAATATGTACAAAAGTCAAACAAATACCTTAATAAAAAAAACAAAGTTAATGTCTGAAGAAGACTATGACTTGAGCAGAGTAGTTATTAATAAAAAATAAATAAAAACATGAATTACTTGTAGATGTATTTTTATTCAGTTCATCATATTTATCCTCTTCCAATTTACAGACATAATGTAATACAAAATATTTTAAAAGACTAAAAAAAGTCAAATATTAAATAAGATAGAGAGAACATAAATAAAATAGTAGAAGCTACTATGATTAAATAAATACTTAACTCTGAAAAATATAGACACTTTCTGTCATATATCCTACTTTCACAGTTATTCCAGAGCCCTAAATAAATTAGATTTGAAATTTTCATTTTTACCTCAAATCATTCCTTCACTTGAATAAACATTGGAAGTAAGCTCAATGATTAAAAATCTAAAGAATAAAAGTATAGGAGGCTGAATATTGGCCTCCTAAAAGGTATCCATGTTCTAATCCCCAGATTCTTTGAATGTTTCCTTGATAGCAAAAAAAATGACTTTGCAGATGTTATTAAGTTAGGATCTTGAGATGAGGAAGTTATCCTGGATTATCCAGGTGGGCTCTAAAGGTAATCACATGAATTCTTATAAGAAAGAGGCAGAAGGTTTGACACAGAAGAGGAAAAGGCAATATGACCACTGAGGCAGATATCAGTGTGATGTGGCCACAAGGCAAGGAATGCTGACAGCTACTAGAGTTGACATAGGCAAGGAATGAGTTCCTCCTTAGATATTCTGGAGGAAGGTGGCCCTGCCAACACCTTAGTTTAAGCATGATGAGACTGATTTCACACTTCTGTTCCCAAATTGTGAGACGATCAATCTATTGTTTTAAATGATCCAGTTTGTGGTAACTTGTTACAGCAGCCCTAGGAAACAAATACAAAAAATTATTCTGAATTAACATGTACTGACATCTGAAAAGGAGTAAAAATATCTGTGAGGGAGCAAGATAATTTTTTTAAATGGAGCAGCATTGAAAATTATTGATATTTTTGTATCAAAGGAGTAAAGCACAGTACTTATTTTATTGTTTAGCACACAGGTCTTTAAAGAATAGCAGATAATACCCAGCTCATATTGGCTGGTAAAATTTTAGTACTAACCATATAGGAAACATTGATTCTTCACTTGTTGAAGCAACTATAAACTCTTAAATATTTTTTATAGGTCAACATAATATGCGCACATAGTAAAAAAAAAAAAAAATCAAATAAGTTAGACTGAGAGCTAATTCTACTCTCCCAATCTTCACAGCCACACTCCTCCTCAGAAGCAGCCACATTCACTCTTTCTGTCTCCATTGCTTCCGATAATTATATCCATAACTCTGAATAACATGTTTATACCTCTATTGTTTTACTTTATCAACTTTATCAACTTTGTTTTTAGCATTTAAAAACAAAAATGCTAATTTCCACTAAGAAAGATGAAGATTTGTCTCAGCAGTTTTCTACATGGCTGCATGTTAAAATCACTTAAGAAGCTTTAAAAATATGTCTATAACTAATCCCCACCTGTAGAGGTTCTGATTTAATTGATCTTGAATGGGACCTAAGCATCAGTCATTTCTGAAGATATTCAGGTGATTCTGCAGCAGTCAGGGCTGAGAACTACTAATTCAGCTCAAACTCGGTCCCCACATTCCTTCCCTCTTTTCTCCCAGTATTTACTAGTTATATTACATATTTTCTTGCTTTTTCAGTCATTCTTACAGTTATGCATTATTATTTGTCTTAATATTTATTCATTTAATCTTTATTTTAAATAGTATAGTTAAATAACTATTTCCCATCTACTTAGGATGATATTTTCTGATTCTTAACTGTACTAGACAGAATTCTAAGGCAGTCTCCAAAATTTCTACTCACTAGTAGGCACACTCCATATAATCCCCTTCCCTAAGTGTGGACAGGACCTGTAAATATAAAGGTATAGCACTCCAGTGATTAGGTTACTAATCAGTTGAATTTGAGACATCCTGGGTGGGCCTGACCTAATCAGGTGAGTCACTTCAAAGAAGGTGAAGCCACAGAGAGAGTCTTTCCTGCTGGCCTGGAAGAAACCAAACAGCCATGTCATGAATTACCTATTGAGTTTTCCATGGAAGTCATAAATCTGACAACTAAAAGGAACTGAAATCTGCCATAACCAATGAGCTTAGAAAAGAAGGCCAGCCTAAAATCAGATCATAGTCTAGCCAACTCCTTGATTTCAGCTTAATGTGACTCTAAGCAGAAAACCTATCTAATCCCTGCCAAGACTTCTGACCTACAAAAATATGAGTTAAGAAATGGGTATTGTTTTAAGCTGCTAAGTCTATGGTAATTTGTTATGCAGCCCCAGAAAACTAATATACTAACCAAGCAAGGAGTCACTCTTACCATTTCCTTAACATCACTTCTCTGTTTCCTGAAACTTAGTTTACATCAACCATGTACTTATTTTCACATTTTCAAGGTAATAATATTTACATTCTGTTCTATAATAGTAATAGTGTTGTGGTTATAAGAGGAGTCTGCAGCAGACTGGCTACATTTGAACCTGGTTGTACTTAACATTAGATAATTAAATCTGGGTAAGCAAAGTAATCTCTCTATGGCTGTTTCTTCATCTGTATTATAGAGACAAAAAAATGGATCCTACTTTATAGTGTTGTGAGAAATAAACAAGTCGATGCATGTAAAGCACTTAGAAGAGTCATTAGCACATCATTAACATCGTCCTGAGTACTCAATAAGTATAGCTATTTTTATTACTATTGTTATTATGTTTAGATTTTTTTATTTGAATATGTTTATTCTAAAAGTAGAAAACCAATAAATTGCATTTACATAAATAGGACTGAGTATTTTTCACAGCAGTGTAAAATAGTATGTTAGTATTAAGTATCCTTAGCTACAAGTCCAGTGTCATAACTTCCAGAATGTTCCTACCATCAAGATCAAATAGACACTATCTTTTCTTAGATGTCACCAATTCCTCAAAAAAATTGTCATATTTTAGTTTTCATTGTATTTGATAATAACTTTCTTATTTTTTCTTTTCCTGACAAAATATTTTTCTTTTATATCTCAAAATTATCCAGTCTTTTATAATTCAAAAAATTGCAAGTTGCAAGAAACTATTTTCTCTTCAGAGATATCCTTCAGCTCCAATCTGGACTGATTCCTAGAGATGTGAAATATCAGTCAACCTGGGTTTTTGTGGTAAATACTTGAACATTTTTTTTTCTATTTATCAGAAAAAAATAAACCAAAGATAGTTGTATAAAGTACATTTCCTCGGAAAATTCTGTCAGTATGATAATCACAAATTGGTAGCAGTCCCATGAGGCAGAGGACCAGCTTTGAAATCAGACACTCCTGAGTTCTAATTCTACCTCTACTATTTCCTCTTTGTGAGAGATTAACTTTTCAGAACCCCAGTAGTAACTTCATCTTTAGAAAGATGATAATGCCTAGCTGACAATTCTGTATGTGGCAGATTAAATTAGATAGTGAGTATAAAGCTCTGTGTGTGATATTTGTTACATAGTAAACTTGTACTAAATGAGAGTTCTAATAGTTACTAGTCAAAGAATACAGCTAATCACCCTCTCAGAACTTAACTTATTTCAAGAAAATTATTCATTTTTAACTTTTAATTTCTGGAATATAAAACACATAATAAAAAGCACATAAAAATAAATGCCGAATTTAGCTAATAATAGAAAAATGTATGAACAGATAACGCACAGATTTTTTTTTAAATGCATTGCCAGCATCCAGAAGCCCTCACTCCCCTCCCCTTTTTTTCTCTTCCCCATCAAAAATACTTCCTTCCACTTTAAGAAAAACTGCTATTTAATTTTAATTTTCTTAACTTATATGATGAACACTTCCCTACTTTTAGTTTTATCACCTAAACAGAGATACCTCTAGAAAGTCTTAGATAACTTATGAGTTGCCCAAGAAAGCTTGGTGGATTGATTTCATATTTATTGAGAGACATAGTGTGCAGAAACTGTACAGAAACTAATAAAACGGTATATTGTTTGCTCTTCATCAGCTTATAGTGATGAAAAATAAAGCTATGTTCCTGACTACCAGATTGCCTGATGGCCTTTATGCTACTTTCCTAAGGAGTATAACAATATTTACTAGAAACAAAAGTAATACTAGGAATTGCTCTTTTTAGAATTGGTTTTCAAAGCCAGCTTTGTGCTCACATCCCATACCATGAAGAGAAGGGGAACTTGAAGGAGGTTAATATTTATTGAATACCTGCTATATTTCTAGCAATGTGGTAAAAATTTTCCATTTTACTTATTGTACAACAATCGAACATGGCAGATATTATTAACCCTATTTAACTTGTAAGGAAATTGAGGCAACAGCTAAGAAGTCAATATAATATAATCTTAAGAATGGAAAATGGTATGACTTCCTTGACACTACATTAAAAAGATATAACACTAAATGCAACTAACAATACCGCCCCAAATTGCATAAAATAAATTCTAACAGAATTAAAAGAAAGTAGACAACTCAACAATTATAGTTGGACATTTCAACACCTCCTTCCCAATAATTAATAGAAATACTGAACAAAAATTAACAAGAATGTAGAAGACTTAACAACACTATCAATCAACTCAATCTAACTGATATATATAGAGGAATTCTACCCAACATCTGCAGAATGCATTTCCTTTCAAGCACACATGGTTAGACCTGGACCTAAAACAAGTCTCAGTAAATTTAAAAGGATTAAGATTATATAAAGTATGCTCTCCATTCACAACAGAATTAGAAATCAACAACAGAAAGAAATTTGGGAAATTCCCAAATATTGCAAAATTAAACAACACATCCTAAATAACTCATGGTTCAAAGAAGAAATCACAATGAAAATTAGAAACTACTTTAACGAATGAAACCAAAATATAACATAAAAATTAAGAGATGCAGCTAAAGTAGTGTGCTTAGAGGGAAATTTATACTTTTAAATACCTATATTAGAAGAGAAGAAAGTCTTCAAATCAATAACCTAAGCTTTCACATAAAAGAAACTAGGAAAAAAGCAAACAAAACCCAGAGTAAAGAGAAAGATATAAATAATAAATATTAAAGCAGAAATCAACAAAATAGTAAACAGAAAAATAGAATCAGTGGAACCAAATTTTTTAATGATCAAGAATATTGACACAACTTTAGCTAGACTAAGATAAAAAGAGAGAAAGTACAAATAACTAAAATCAAGACTGAAATAGAAGACATCACTACCAATCCTACAGAAAAGGATTATAAGGAAATATCATTAACCGTATGCCAATAACTTAGACAACTTAGACGAAATGAGCAAATTACTAGAAAGTCACAGATTACCAAAATAGACTCAGAAAGCAATAGAAAATTGGAATAGATTATAACAAATAAAGGAATTGATTTAATAATTAAAAGTCTTCCCATAAAGACAAGCCCAGGCCCAGATTGCTTCACTGGTGAATTCTATTTAATACTTACAGTTGACACTTGAAGAACATGAGTTTGAATTGCTAAGTTCCACTTGTATATGGATTTTTAAAAAAATTGACCTGAACAGTTTAAATTCGTGTTGTTCAAGGGTCAGCTTCAAGGTTGAGAACCTGAGTATGCGAAGAGCTGACTGTAGTTATATGTGGACATTTTACTACTCGGAAGGTCGGCATCCCTAACATCCATCTTGTTCAAGGGCAAACTGAATAGAAATAAGAGTCCTTCACAAAGTCTTTCAGAAAGTAGAGGAGGGAACAATTCCGAATTCATTTTATGAGGCCAGTATTACCCTGATAGCATCATCAAACAAAGACATCACACACAAAAAAATCTACAAAGAAATAACCTTCATGAATGCAAACATAATAATCATTAACACTATTTTAGCAAGTTGAATCCAGCAACATATAAAATGAAGACAAAGTAGGATTTATGCCAAGAATATGAAGTTAGTTGAAAATCTGAAAATTAATAAAAAATATAAAATACAAATACCACATAATCATCTCAATAGATACAGAAAAAGCATTTTACAAAACACAACATCTATTTATGATTTAAAACTCTCAACAAACTAAGAAGAGAACTTCTTCAACCTGTGAATGTGGTAATGCTCAATTCTCTAAATTTACTACAATCATTAATTGTATATGTACAATAGGTAAATTTATTATATATAAATCTTACTTCAGTATAGCTATTATAAAAAATGAAAAATGTCTAAGGTGTTTAATTCTTTTCAGTAGAAGTCCCTAAAGACAAGAAGTATATCTTTATAATGTTCTCTGGAGCGTAGTTCATTAAAGTCCCTCAATCAATTTTTAGTAATTTATTCAATTGAGCTTTTAAAAATTAATCATGTTCCATGGCAGTCAAGTCGCTACTGTCCTTATCACAACTCACTCTCTTTTGTCTACTCTGTTTCCATCCAAGTGGCCTTTTGCACCCACTTTTAATCTCTGTGCCTTTGCTCACACTGTACCCTTCATCCACTAGGTGGTACTTTGGGCACTTGTAGCTTCGATGCTATCCAGAAGACCTCGGGGTAGTTTGAGAGAGAAAGATACATTATGTAAACAGGCCATTTCTTAGTTGAGTAGTCACAAGCAGAAGAGGGACTTTATGAGGTATAGATAACTTTAACTCACATTCATGGAATAAATCTTTTTCTTTTCCTCAGCCAAAATTGAATAGAAAGGATCTCATGTTTTAGAATTTTTCCAAAATGTGAGTTCCTTGGGCTGTCTATACACAAAAGCCACTCTTCTGAGGAAGCAAGTGGATAGCTGCGCAAGTAATAGGGCTTCACTCATTAACTCTTCAACCAATATTTATTGAGCGTCTGCTCCATGCCAAGCATTGTTCTAGGTATTGAAGGTACAGCAGTATAAAAACAAAGTTCCTGTCCTCATGGGGCTTACACTGCAGTTGGGCAAGAGATAAATAAACAAATAATTGCTGTTGTTTATTCTGTAAGGGCTTTGTAAAGACCTGAAAAGCAGAAAAGGGGAAAATGGAATGGTGGCGGAGGCAGTTACTATTGTATGTGGAGTGGAGAGCCAAAGCTTTTCTAACAAGATGACACTTATTATACCTGAAGGAAATGAAGGAGGGAATCATGCAGCCAACTTGATAAAAAAAAAAATGGCCCAGGCAGAGAGAAAACAGAATATACAGGGACTGCAGGCAGGAGCATTCTTGGTTTATTTATGTAAGAGCAAGAAGGACAAGTGTGTGTGTGTGTGTGTGTGTGTGTGTGTGTGTGTGTGTGTGTGTGTGTAGCACAGAGTGTAAGGAGATGCATGGTAGAGATAAGTTTGAGGGTATGGCTTGTGTGGCTTGCAGGGCCCTTGAGGGGGCATTTTAAGGCCTTTTGATATCACTCTGAGTAAAATGGGAGTTACTGAAGGATTTTGAACAAAGAAGTGACACAATCTTACTTCTTATTTAGAGGGGTTACTCTGGCTTCTGTATTGAGATTGACTACAGTAGGGCAGAGGCAGAAGAACAAGACCAATTAAGATGCTATTGCAACAATCCAGTCAGGAGGTGATGATGGCTTAGATCAGGGTGTTAGCAATTGAGGAAACAAGAAGTGCCATATTTTGTTTATATTTGTAAGGAAGAGCCAACAAGATTAGCTGATGATTAGATATAGGTTGTGAGAAAAAGAGAAGAGCCAAAGATGATTATTTATTTTAATTATTTAACAAAAGTTTAGGTAGTACTAACTATATGCCAGGCACTGTTCCAAGTTCTTGACAAATATTGACTCATTTAATCTTTGGAATTGTCATTTACTGAGAGCATGGAGAGCAGATTCAAGCAAATATGTTAAGGTTGAGAGGATTGAAACAATTGTGTGAAGATGTTAAACAGGTGTTTGGTTATGCAAGTCTAAAGTTAAGAGTGGTGGTCTGGGCTGGAGATATTCACTCAGTGGTCCTCTGTGTAAAGATGGTTTTTAAAACCATGGAACTGGGGGAGATCTCTAGGGGAGTAGACACAAACAAGAAGAGGACCAAGGACCATGCTGGAGGCCATCTAACATTTATATATGAGGACATGAGGATGAACTACCAAAGAAAGAAGAATGGCCAAAGAGCTCAGCATCCTGCAACCAGGTGAAGAAAATGTTTGAAGGAGGAGGGAGCAAGCAACTGTGTTAAATGCTACAGATCGGTCGAGCAAGAAAGAACTGAGAATTTATTTATTGGGTACTTTGAAAAGAGCTCTTTCATTGAGTGGTAGATATGAAAGTTTGAGGGCAGTGGGTTCAAAGGAAAACAGGAGGAGGAGAAAGGAAATGTTGAATAAAGAGAACTCTTTTGAGGTATTTTCTATAGAGAAGAATAGGGAAATAAAGCAGCAGTCAGAGATGAGTATAAAGTCAAGAGAGGATTTTTGTTTTGTTTTGTTTTGTTTTGTTTTAAAGATGGGAGAAATAACAGCATGCTGATGGAAATGGTCCAATAGAAAAGGAAAAAATATTAATACATGAGAAAGATTAGTGATCATGAGCTGAGGAGAGAGAATGATAAAGCACAGGGCTTGGACTTAGAAGCAGAGACAATTCACCCTCAATAAATGGAGAGAAGACAAGACATGTAGGACAGATGTACTTATGTGAACAGATGTCATTGACATTTGTGGAAGTTCTCTTCTGAATGCTTCTATTTCTTCAGTGAGATAGGAAAAAGGTCACAAGCTGAAAGAGAAGTTCAGGAGAAGTATTGGAGTTTTGAAAAGAGCAAAGTTATGAAATGAACATCTAGGAAAATGGAGACTATCATACAAAACATTAGCCCAGCCACAGGTCATTCCATCATTACAGTCTTATTTGGGTCTAGAAAAGTTTGGTTTTCAAGAGGCCCTTATCAAAATTCAAATACTTAGAGGCCCCAGTGCTTTTCTGCTGGATTTCTTGTGTTATAGAGGTAAGAAATTGCTCCAGATCAATAATACATTACAATTATGAGTGCATTCTCTATGTCTATCAAACCTAAGTACATGTTGTTTAATTAATAACCCCTCCCAAATTAATAAGTACCGAGCAGCAACATACTTAGTTGTTCTCTCCTTTACTATTATGACCAATAAATCTATATAGAATTTATTTTTAAAAAATGCCCAGATTGGGTCACTTACAGGATGGCAAGAGAATGCTGTACATAAGGAACATGGGCTCTGGCATATCTCTTATGCTTGAGTTAGAATAAGATGTGACCCACTTCTACCACATTTGAACTTTATTATACTGGGAAAACTGTCTGAAATAGTTTTTCTTTTATAAATCATGGGCTACTGATGAAGGTACTTGTAAAATTAAATGAAGCAATGTCTCACAGTAAATGTGCAGAACAGTATCTGGCGCATAAAAGGCTATTATTATTATTTGTATGTTGTTAGACTCTTAGGTATTATCCTTGCTCATACCTGGAGAAACATCTAGAGAACTTCTGTTTATACTCGATCCAAATGCTCAAATACCACTAAACAGAGGGCAGTAAATGGAGAAGAGTTAGGAGGTGGGGAATGTACAGGCTATTTTTTTGTTTGTTTTTTCTTAGAAATATTTTTATTATGTGTTCTGTTTTTTAGAGATGGATATGGGACTAGATCTCACTTTAAAAAAAATTAGATAGAATTGACATATAACGTTACATTAGTTTCAGATGTACAACATGATTTGTTATATTTATATATTGTGAAATGATCAACACAATAAATCTAGTTAACATCCATCACCACACATAGTTACAAAAATTATTTTCCTGTGATGATAACTTTTAAAATCTACTTTCTTAGCAATTTTCAAATATATAGTATAGTATTATTATAATATTATTAACTATAAATACCATGCTATAGATTACATCAACAAGACTTATTTATTTTATAACTGGAAGTTTGTACCTTCACCCATTTTGCCCACCAACCACTAGCCTGTTCTCTGTATGAGTTTTTTTCTATTTTATATTCCACGTCTAAGTGAGATTATAAAGTAATTGTCTTTCTCTGTCTGACTTGTTTTACTTAGCATAATGTCCTCAGGGTCTATCCATGTAGTTGCAAATGGTAAGATTTTCTTCTTTTTTATGACTGACTAAATAATATTCCTACATATACATACATATATCACGTTTATTTATCTCATCACCTGGCAATGGACACTTAGATTGTTTCCATATCTTGGATATTGTAAATAATGCTGCAGTGAACATGGGGATGCAGATATCATTTTGAGTTAGTGTTTTTACTTCCTTGGGATAAATATCCAGAAGTAGAATTGCTAGATCATATGGCAGTCATATTTTCAATTTTTGAGAAATAACCTTTCCAGGCTATGTTTTTAATTGTCTCCTTGGTAATGTAAACATATCAAGGACTGCAACATATTTTGCTCATCTCTATCTTGCCCAAGACTCTTGAATCCTTAGGCAACTGAAGAAGAGGACATCTTTATTTTATCATAATATTTAAAAAGTCCCAGAAGGGTGGGAAGAATGTGTCTAACTAAATTCAGTGGGGCTATTTAATAACTCATTAAAAAAAGAAAAATAATATAACAAAAATATGTAAATTTCCTAAGCATTTGAGTTTCAAAGGACTGCAGCCACGAGCTCTAGCTCATCCTAGCTTGGACCTGAGAAGTGAGTTGGTGTGCTGACTGCTGGAATTGAAGTTAGATTTAATGATATTCTCCAACACTGAATCCTTTGCTGATATAGTTGTTTGAAACTTGCAGCTGTTTTGCTGTTGTATTTTCTTATATGATATAGTTTAAAATGAAGAGAGCAGGGAAAATTCTTTGAGCCACGTATGTGCTCCCATGAACAGAGAGTGTCCACGAGCTAGGATGCTTAGGGAGCAAGAGAGCCAAGGTTCTGTGTTCTGCACTAAGCTTGATCTGTGACCTCTGTGTATCAGTCAGCCCAGATTCTAGACACTCTGGCCTTTGGTAAAAGGTTAGGGCCCCAGCACAGCCCACCAGACAAAGCTCCAACAGATAACTGGAACTGTTATTCATTAACCTGACCAGGTGGTTGGGAGTCATTCTGCATCTGACACACTAGTTTACAGGCCACAGCCATGGGCCTATATGTCTTTTACAGCCAGCCAGAATGTGGGGCCACTCCCACACTTGTCACCTGGCCCTTGTCTTCTTGGTAGGTGACTATTTACACCTCTTTCGGTCACTCCAGAAGCTGCGCTGAGGCTCTCAGTGCAACTTGCAGGTTATGCTGTGTAAGGGTTTTTAGCTTCTTTATTTAGCCATGGAATCTCTTCTCCCAACAAAACCTCATGCCAAAGTTCAATACTTAAAACAGCTAATTCTGGAAGTATTTGGCATGAAGTGGAAGTGTATGATCCAAAGCTGGCCATCTCTACCCCTCCCAAATCTATAACAGACACACGCTTCTTGAGGCACCTTTAAAGAATTTCTAGGACTCAGTTCAATAGCCTTATCCTCTCATTTCACGGGTGAGAAAACAAGTCTAAATCCACCCTGTCCAATATAGCCACCAGTCCCATGTGGCCACTGAAAATTTGGAATTCTAGTCTGAACTGAGGTGTGCTATAAGTGCAACACACACACAATTTCAAGACTTGGTACAAAAAAAAAAATTTAAATATATCATTAACACATTTATTGATGACATGTTGAAATGATAATATTTTAGATAGACTAGGTTCAATAAAATATATCATGAAAATCTCGCCTGTTTCATTTTACCTTTTTAAATGTGACTACTAGAAAATTCAAAATTATGCAAGTGGCTCACATTCGTGGTTCATGTCATAGTTCTATTGGACAATGCTGGTCTAGATTATTCTGCTAATGCATTGTTCAAGGCTTCCCAGGTGACTGAGGCAGGTAAGGACTTATGGCTCTCCTCATTCCACCATTCTCACATTATCCACTAACATCGAGACATAATTGAAAGAAAACAGCTGAAAGTGATATCCCTGGGCAGTTTCATTTAATGTGATGGGTGAGCTAAGAGAAAAGAACTTGCAGGCAAAGGTGAAGGTGGGGTAGGATTGGGCTTATGGACAACTTCCCCCAATCACATATGTTGGTGTGGCATCTAGAAGGAAATCTACCCATGGAAGGAACATTGACTTAGAAATAAGAAAGCCTGAATCTTAGACTCTTTGATGATTACACTCTCTGCTTGTGTAAGTCGCCAATCTTCCTGGGTCTCGCTTTTTTTTGTTTTTCTTTAAAGTGAAGGAATAAGTTCCCAAGTGCCCAAAGTCCTCTTCCATCTCTGGAATTCTGTAATTTGTGGTATGATGTGCCCCTGAGTTAGCTCTGACTATTGGTGACCCTATGAATGTATGATGTCCACAATGTCGTGATCTCAACAGCCCTGCTCAGCATGAGTATGCTTAGGGCTTCTTTTATGGAGTCAGTCCATCTCATATTTGGTCTTCCTCTTTTCTTGACGTTTTCTATTTTTCTCAGCATTATTGTCTTTTTCAAAGAACCTGCCTTCTCATGAGGCCTCCAAAGTAGGACAGTTTCAGTTTTGTCATTTTTGCCTCCAGTGGTGTTTTAGGCTTAATTTGCTCTAGGACCCAATCGTTCCTCTTTCTGGTGGTCCAGGGTATCCTTAGAGCTTTCCTTCAACACCATATTGCAAATGAATCAGTATTTCTATCAGCCTTCTCCGATGTAATTTGCCACTTGCGTATTCACCTCTATTACAGCCTGCTAGAAAACAGTTTTTAATGAAGTGTTTTTACACCCACTTCTTTTCCTTTCTCCATAGTCCACTCCTCCTAAAAGCCAACTTTAGCAAAGAGAAGTTGAGTTGGGAAGGGAAGATTATTTCAAAGACAACTTCAAGTACTTCCTTCTACCCTTGACCTTGAAGCAATGAAAGATTAGCTGTGTGCTCTTACCTCTACCCCAGTAATGGACGAGGAAGACGGTGAGGAGTGGATGAAGGGGAGGAGTGAAAGGAGAAGAGGAAGAATGTAAAGATTAAAAAGGAAACAGCTTTTAGAAATACATATTTGAAGGAATGGCTAATCTTCTAGCTGGACTCCTTGGCTTATAAACTTCTAGAAAGTAGGGACTATGTCTTATTTTTTGGAGGGTGGGTGGTGGGGAGCTTGTCTTACACAATTCCCAAGCGCTTGGCTTATAAACTTCTAGAAAGTAGGAACTATGTCTTATTTTTTGGAGGGCAGGTCGGGGGGAGCTTGTCTTACACAATTCCCAAGCACACTGCTGCACTGTGGGTAATAAACATGGAGCAATCTCTTCATTCAGCTCACCGAGTTTGCTTACAGCCCTGCCTTTTATGGCTGGCACATTTATAATAGGCACGATAACGAAGGCAGATGAAACACATAGGTATGCAGAGTAGAAGTCAAATTAAACAAAAAATTTATTAAACTTTTTACCCTCCTTCAGAGCTCCTATGAAGCAGAAACACCCAGACATTGTTTTAAGTCAGGGAGTTTCCAGCTTTGCAACTGAACGCCCTGGCGGAGGGCCAGGCCTGCTGTCAGTGCGTGGGAGAGAGTGGCATTCTTAGCGCTGTGCTGCGAGTTCCAAGTTTGTGAGGCATTTATGTCAGGATTTAGCTGTTACCTATGGGTTCAGGGTTCCATTTTTCCTCTAAAATACACTTCATCTCTGAATTGTGGCACGTGTTAAGACGCTGGTTGTGCTCTGTTTTCTTAAGGAGTCTCCAAATTTTATCTCGAATGAAATGACGGGGCCAGAAGCTTCTCTCAGGCCCCACCCAAACCTGACAGCCCTGAAGGAAGAGCAGTGCTAGGGAAGGTGGCTCTGAGGACCTGTCCTTAGACGCTGGGCGCACAGCGCCCTATTGTCATCTGCTTCACGTAGGCGTTGTAGAAGGGAGAAAAGAATTGGAGCAGCTTTCAAAGGCCGCTCGAACTCAGCCTTTCCTGCCCACACCAGGGACATTAACTGTTGAGTTTAGCTTTGCTGGGAACCAAAGAGCATAAGTAAAATAGGCTTTTTTAAAAGGAAGAAAGGAAGAAGGGAAGAAGGCAAAACCAGAATATTTCAAGTATTTCTGGAATTTAGAAAAGACTAAAACCGGAGTAATTGGTACAGTGGTGGTGGTGCAGGAGGCCCAATCATCAATCCTTCAGGGATATTGTCCTGTTGATGTTGGTGGCTAATACCTGCCTCACAGGAGAGACAGCCCAAAACTAAGCTCTACCAAAGCTCATAGCCGACTATCTGTATCAGGAGGGATTCCTTCATGAAGGATGTACTGAGACCCTCTCACCAAAGCCTGAGATTAGTTTTCCTTGATATACTTGAATAGAGGCATGTGGAGAACTACTCCTTTGGCAGTTTCTTAACTGAGCAGGGGCCGCTGGAGGCCTAGCCAGGCTCAAGGTAAATGGGCTTTAAAGTAGGGTTCCGAGAAAATGTCTGTTGGGTTGAGCACACTGTTCAGACAGTACTGGTTACAATGCCCTGGAGTAGAAGGCCCACATAACTGTTTCCTTTCCAGGCCCTCAGGAAACAGTCTATGGGCTTTTGTTTTTTTCTCAGAGAGCTCAGAAACCCAGTCTTCACAGCTCCATTCATCCTCAGGGATTATAATAGAAGAAGGAAGACCACTCTCTTTGCATGCTGTAGCTTGTCTTCTGAGAACTACCAATAATATGCACAGGCTTTGAGATACAAAGAAAATCGAAGGTCTCCAAATTTAGGGGAATTGCAGGGTCACCATGTATATTACTCTGTGTGTGCATATCTTAACAGAAATTTATTATCTCACAGTTCTGGAGGCTGGAAGTCCAAGATCAAGGTGTCTACAGGATTGGTTTCTCCCAAGGAGTCTCTCCTTGGCCTACAAACGGTCATCTTTTCCCTGTGTCTTCACATGGTCTTCCTTCTGCATGTGTCTGTGTCCTAAACTTTTCTCCTTATAAGGAGACCAGTCATATTGGATTAGGGCCTACCTTATGACCTCATTTTAATTCAATTATCTCTTTAAAGGCCCTGTCTCCAAGTACAGCCACATTCTGTGATACTGGGGGGTTAGGACTTGAACATATGAACTTGACGGGGGACAGAATTCATTCTCTACTACCATGTCTATGATTTTTAGGAAGGCCAGGAACTTCCAGGCAGTCTCCCCACTCACGATGGCACACCACATTTGGATAACCCAACGAGGCTATTCCATTTTCATTTCTTACCAAAATGCCCCCATTTTACTGGCCTTCTTAAGCTCCTTAGGCCAGTCTTCGCCAGAATATCATTTCTCTGTGGTGTTGGGGCTATTTCCTGGAACATTCCCCTTGAGGACTATAGCATTATTAAGCTGGAGGCCAGTGTGTTCCCTCACCCACCAGCCCTCCCTTGCAAGCCCTTCCCAGCTCAACTCAAGCAGACAATGGGCCCAGTTAAGGACTGTGGTCTTGCCCAAGGAGCCAGGTGTACACACACACCCCAACCCCAAAGGGTAGCATTCAAAAAGATAGCTTTCTCTTCGTCTACTTTTACTTCCTGTGATGTCTATAAGCAGGACTTCTCTGTGTGAAACAGGTTCCAGAAATGAATGTTCGAAATTTGTTTTGCTTCTCACCACTCCTCAAAAGTAATTCTCTGGTGACACAGGCTGGGAAAGAGGACAAGATTACTGAGTCCAAAGAAGATCTTGTCCAATCTCTCTGTTTCTCTTGAAGAACAATTTAAAGTCACTTACTTCTCTTCTCCCTGAACCAGACAAACAACTATTTTCTTTACACTGGGCTCTGCAATTCAACTCTATTTTCTATGATCACAGTGCTGAGTTTATGATACAAAAACTGCTCTCCCGAATCCTTAACACGATCGTTCCTGGGTGGTCCTTCTTGGGTGGGTCCCTGGGCACCGAAACCCTATGCCATGTTTCCTTCTCTGCTTAGCATGCCGGGAAGATTTAGCCTCACAACACTCAGCCCCAGCTCATCAAGAGATAGGATCAGAACATTGTGGAAGGGCCATGTTTTAACAATGCAGAAAATACAAGCTATTTCAAACATCAGGCCTACTGTGCAAAAAACAAACCCCTGTAGCACATCCTAGCTTGAAGGGCCCTCTCACAGAGAGGGTTTCTCCCCTTATAAAGATTGGTATCACGGGGTGAGGGAAGAGTCGTGTCACTCCCAGCAGGGCTTCCACTCAGAAAGGCTTCACTTTCAATTACCCAAGAGCAGCTGTAGACAGCTGCTTATGTAACAGGCTCTGTGCCTCCTTTTCTGGAGGAGGATGTGGAACCATTTGGTGTTTGCTGAATAATGAGTCATGGTCAGATTTAGGGAGTAGAAACGGTAAATTTCTCCCCTGCATTGCTTCCTCCGGACCTTCTAGTAAAGAATGATAAGCAGTGAGTCAGTGACCAGCGGGGCTTGCGCTGGGAAGGGAAAGCACCGCAGAAGGCTCTGCCACGCGCCCCTGAAGGGCTCACGTGCTGAACTGCTGAGGGGACTTTGGGGGCATTTGAAGCTCAGCTAAGCTCTCCGTGAGGAGATACACTGTTTATTTAGGCCTGAGGCTGATTGAACAGGGCAGCTGCAGTCTTCATCCAGGCCCCAGACAGGATCCAGGAGTCTCGGGGTGAAGACGGAGGCTTCAAAATGAACAGAGCTTTCTCCAAACCTCATTCTAACCCTAAGAAATGAAACACCTATGGGAAATGGGAGGAAGGGCATCTTTGTATCAACTTAGAAGCTAAGCAGTCTGGTTTCAGCCAGAAAGAAGAAATAAAAAGAAATTAAGATATGCTATTGTTCGTTACATTCTGAGGTAAAACAAACTGAGAAAACAAGATTAAACCCTGTAAGAGAATGGACAAGAGATTATTTGTCGCTCTTCACATTTCTAAGAAATCCAGTCAATCTTTACATATTTTTCACATCAGCAAATAACATCTCCTAACTTGCTTCCTTAACTCCTGTGATGCTTTTCAACATGCCCAGCAAGAAGTCACAGCCTTTATTGTCCCTCTTTAGCAAGTCACAACCCAAATCTGTGTGTGTAGGCAGGGGTCTCTGATGGAGTTGGTGGGTCTACCTTCTGTTGTGGCAGGTGCTGTAAAAATTTCAGGACAACTTGTTTCATAAACAATGTAGGAACATTTTCTTCAGTGCACAAAACTGCAGGAGGCTGACTGCTCTGGCTATGAGCGGTTTCATCACATAGAGGTCAAGATCAAACCGCCTGGGTTTGAATCTCAGCTCTGCTACCTACCGGCATCTATGCGACTTTGACATATAATTAGCTTCTCTGCTAGGTTCCCTTATCTGTAAAAGAGGGACAGTGGGAGTCTCTACTTCAAAGATTGGTTGTGAAGTTTGGGGTAAAATGCATAAAGCGTTTAGAATGTTTTAAAAATATTCAGTAATGATAATGATAGTGACATTAGCATGATCATTACAATTATTATTATTATTTAATGTTAGCCTAATGATCATCTCTAGTGACTTCTACTCAAAAATATGTTAGTGAGATAGAATAGCATGAGCAGGTCTTATGGCCCAACAGATAGGGCCTTTTCATAACTAGTAAAAATTTTCCTTAATATCGTTATCTATAAAATGAGAAAAATATTAGAAATTTATAGTGAAGATTCAATAAAATAAAGTGTATAAAATCATTCAGCTTAGAAAGTATTCAACAAATGGTAGCTACTTTGGTGATTATTATCAAGTTTGCAAATCTGAATTTCTGCTCAAATAAGTTCCAGATTTCTTTATCTCGTGTAGCAAAATGAAGTTCCAACCCCCAGATCAGATACTTCTTTAGAGTATTTATATGTATACTTATACTATAAAATTTCAGAGGGGAGGCAAATTCACGGGCATCTGATTTGACACAAAGCTCGTAAGGGGTCTATTCCAATATTTGGTGGAGAAAAGGAGGGATGAAAGATGAAGAGATTCTTTAGATTCTTTGAGAAGGGCTCTTTTGGCTTGAGTTATAGTGATTGATTTCCTGGCTTGATTTGCTTCATGGTATTTCGTTCCACTCAGCTGACCACAGAAAGCAGATGGCACACCTCCTCTGAGACTGGCTCTGAGTGCTGTAGGATGAGAGGAGCAACCACACAACCGACACCATCACCATCATCACCTCATTTAACCTTCACGTTTCGGGAGCACTTACTGTATGTGTCGAGCACAGCTCAAAGGCCTTTATTTTAATTTTGTCCTTAAGACAACTGTGTTGGCCTGATATTATTATCTCTGTATTTAGGATGAAAAACAGTGATTTTTTAGAGAGTTGCAACCTGCCCATGATCCCATAGCTATATGTGTGCGGCTGGGATTAGAATCTAGGATTCTGATCTTGGAGGACCAGGCTCTATTGCCATTATTGCAGTCGTAGTGTACAAATCATCTGCCTTCATGTTGCTACTGAGCGGCCATCCAGTGACCTGCTGTCCAGGGAAGCTCACAAGTTGTCTGTGTTTGAGGAGAGACAGCAGCCATTGCTGACAGGCTGGAAGATTCGTTGCCATCCTTGAGCTCTTGTTGTAACTGAGACGAACTTGACAGAAACAATGCAATTCCATGGGAGAATGAGATTCCCCATGGCACTGCCAAGTTATTCTGTGGAGTCAGCGTAAAGGGAGGGTGTGCTCCTCTGTACCCATCCTTTGGTGTGGTGGCCTCACATGAGAATGACCCCAGCCCCCAGTGTTTTAATGCAGCTATCGGAGCCTTTTCAGAAGGGCAGAGCTGAGGGCTTGGACGAGTTTTTTTTCTTGAAACAACGCTAATTCGTCCAGTTTTGTGGCTTTTTTATGTGGAACAACATTAGCTCATCCAAGCTTGTGGTTTATTTGAAAACGAAATTCCGGTAAATCTTTCGCACCATCTGGCAGTGCGGTGATTGGCTGTGAGTTAGGAACAAGCCACTGAGCACACAAGAAAACAAAGCGAAGAAAACCCACCCCAAACAGAGGGGCGCTCTGTAATCTCCATGCCTAAGCAACTCCACAGGGCTCTCTGAGGATGGGCTGCCGCCATAAGCAGAGCAAACCTGTTACTCTCGGGCGGGAGCTAGTTTCTCTCAATAGCTGAGGCCCAGTGGAATTTCTTAGGTTAAGCTTTAGCCAAGGTTTTATACTCTTTCTATAGAAACAGATTAGAAGGGGCCCTCTGAGGGTACATACAGAGGATCTAGAAACCAACATGAGTGATCAGGAGAAAAGGGAACTTTAAACATCAGTGGTTGACTCTTTGGAGTGTGGAAAAATGATGAGGCCTGGGTCCCTGAGGGACGTAGAAGATGTTATTTTTACTGATGTGTCTGCCACACCCACCAATCCTGCCCCAGCCTTCATTGCATGTATGACTAGTATTTCTCCATTGCAGACTGTGTGCCTTGCACTGCATTGGGTACAGGGGACAGAACTGTGAACCAGATAGAATGGCCCTCCCTTTAAAGAGCTTATATTCTGATAGGATAGACAGATTGAAAAACATACCATTTAAAAAATAATTTCAAATACAATTGAGTGTTATTCAGGGAACAAATAATGGCTAAGAAGGAGAATCAGTGCAGGGAGCCAGAGATCAGGACCAAGTTTTGATGGATTGCTCAGGGAAGGCTCTCTGAGGAAGTGACATTTAAGCTGAGACCTCATGACAGGATGTTGCTGGCCATGCAATGTGTGGAAAAGCCTAGGGCTCTGGAGGAACTGAAGGGCCAGGCTGATTTGACGGTGAAAGAGAAGAAGGGATGCATGAGATAAGGATGGAGCAGCAGGTAAGGGCCCCATCCATAAGGCTGTGACAAGCTGTTTCCTCCTTTTACACAGAGATAGGCATGATCTAACTTACATGGAGAGAAGAGCACTTTTGTCACTCTGGGGAGAATGAATTGTAGGAGGTCAAATGTGGGAACAGGAAAAACCAGTTAGGAAGTTACTTTAGTTGTCCAAGCGAGAGATAATGGTATCTTGAGCCAAAGAGATGGCAGGTGAAAGGGGGAGAAATAAGAGATTTGAGATAGAAACAACAGAATTTGCTGATGGATTTGATGTGAGGGAGAAAAGGGAGAAATAAAATAAGGATGCTCCTAGGTCTTTTAGCTCAAGCAACTGGATGGATGGTGACGCCATTTGCTAAGATGAGGAAGACTGGAGATGGGAGCACAATATTACGTGGGAAAAAAAATCAAGAAATCTGTTTTAACCATGTTAAGTCTGAGATATCTGTTATATAGCCAAGTGTAAATATTCTAGAATTCAGTGGAGAAAAAATATAAATTAAGATGTCATTAGCATGAAGCTGGTGTTTAAACTCATGAGAATTAATGAGCTGATCTAATAGATGGGGATTAGAAAAGTATTCCAGAAAAAATGTTTGGGGATTTCTTGTGCCTCCTAGCCTGCATGAGCCTCTGGGCAGTATGGGCTCTAAGTCACATTAGGTGAGGCCTTGTACACATTGTGTGGAGACTCCAGACTACTTGTGCACAACTCCCACTCTCCACCACCCACCTCCACACACAGCATCCATTGTTCACTAGTCAAGGATGAACCTGGAGAAAAGGCCCTAGGCCATGAGCTGTTTAGACAGACAGGTATTCCAGGGCCCTAGAGAGTAGTCAGAAGGGATAGTATGGAGGAGCAGTCCCTTCAGATCTGTGGACCCTCACTCCTCTGAGTCAGGGACAGAGCAGAGACCTCTATAGTACAGGATATAGGGCAGGGGCTCTGGCTAAGGGTGGTACTGTGCATGTCATACTCATGGGGTAATTAAAGCAGCTAATAGATAGGCCCTCAGGAATGAGCTCGTATAACTCACGCTGCCAACCCCTGGACTCCTGCAGTATCCGCTACATAGACTCCTACCTGATCCGCACTGCATTTGTCATAACAGGAGTGGGCACCCTACTAAACTTACCCAAACCTATATTGGTGGGAAGCAAGAGAAAGCTAAAATGAAGACTTGAGTGAAAAGGAAGCAACCCATCTGCAGAGGCTAACCTCAGCAAGGTTAGTCACAGGCCCTATGCACAGGGCCCAGTGGGCATATAATGGGTATTGAAACATCAAGTGTGGTTCACTGAGGTGCCAGGAAGAGGCCATCCATCAGGCTGTATTCCAATGGACATTCCAGACCCTTAGTGATGTGTAGGGAGGTAAAGAACAGCACGGTTTTTATTGGACTGTCCATTCCAGGCCCAGAGCCAGTGAGGTTTGAGTGGCCATAAAACAGAATCCATCCAGTGCCCTTTGACCCCAAGGGTTGGGAGTTAGCAAGAGCCCATCAAGGAATTTGAAGGTTAGGGTTGTCTTCCTATCTTAGTACATTATGAGGGTGTTAGCTAAGATAACTCATCTTCGTTTTGTGAACTGGCTCTACGTTTCGAGAGAGGCAAGCGTACTGAGGATAAGATATACTTGGTCATTCACAGTGCATCGCCCACACATCCGATATTAAGACTACTGGCATCATGAGTTAATTTCCTGATCCCTAGTAGAAGGCTAAGTTGCCTGCCTTTGAAATGTTTGGCTCAAGCCAAGGCTGGGCTGCAGGCAGGCCCATCAGCATTCTCTTTTCAAAGACTCAAGGGCTGGCAGCCCTCCCATCAATTCCAGGATTAGTGACCAGGACTTACTCGAGCTCAGAATAATGAAATCTTTAGCTTTCCTCATCTACTGAGCAAATTCGCAAGAGGAGGATGTCAAATACAATAGGGCTATAAAAATAATATAGCTGCATGACACTTTCTACTTCGTTTCTTTTTGCCTTCATAGCAACCCTGGTGTCCCTGTAGCCAGAGAGGTAGGGCTGTCAGAGAAAGATCCTGAGAGCCAGCAACGATAGATATGTCTCATTCCAAACCCTGGTGGTGGCACATTCTGTGGCCTCGGGCAAGTCACCCAATCTGTCTGCTTCTTCCTTCCAAAATGTGAAACAAACTGAAAAGGGGCTAGAAGAATTCATTGGTTTGGTGGAAAGGTTTGAGCAACTTGGTTCCATCAGTGCAATAATGACCTCTTTCTATTTACAAGACTTTGGCTCCTTTCCTCATTTCACTTTTGATAGTCAAGTGGATTTGCAAGTAAATGAGAGCTCTCAATGGCAATCTGCAGAGCATTTTAAAAGCCTCTGGTCTGAGCATCCAGAGAAAATGTCAGGGACTCTTTAGAGTGTTACTTAAGGGGTTTTCAACAGAACGCAAGTCAAGACCACTTTGAAAGCAAGTTTTATGTGGGAATAAAATTATTCTGTATTCCTTTTGCAAACTACGGAAATAGGAAATTTGTATTTTTGAATTGTGGCCTTGAACTTTATATGTTCAATTATCTCAAAAGATCGACTCGCATCTAGTGTATTGCTCTGTGTGTGACATATTTAAAAGCTTAACAAATGTTTTTGGCTAGATACATGGATGAATGGATGACTAAATCATAGTTAGTAAAAAGCCACCTATCATTAAGTTTTACCCTAGCTCTGGAATTCTCAAGATTTAGGGTTCAGAATCCTCAGGCATACTTGACGTTAACTTGCATTCTCTTACTTCAACAAAGGTCAGGTTTTACTTAGATTGAATAAAACCAAAAGCAGATTCACTATCCTGCATTGCAGCCGTGGGAGGACACTAAAACATACTGTTTGTGTAGAGCAAAACCCTATGGTATGGGTATGACTTATAGAAAAAGAAACTAAGGCTTGGAGACCATGAGCATTTTAGTGTAGCCATCTGTGATTTGAACGTCATTGAAAACTCCTTGCCCCCAAACTTCAGTCTGCCATCTTGCATATACTTCTCTTGATGCTCATAGATTCTCTCTGTCAACACAAGAAGTCAATGGCATCGGCAATATGTTTGTAAGATCAATTGCCTCAAATTAGTTTCCAAGAGTCTGAATACAATCAGGCCCAGAAAAGAGACCAGTTAACGTTAGTGGTCACCAGTCCACCAGTTAACCTTAGTGGTCACCAGTACGTACAGAAGCCCAGAATGGCCACTTCACAATAGAAGCTGGGTATGATCCAGAGGGTTCCAGGTAGGCTGATAGATACCATTTCCTCATTCAACCATCAGGTCACTGAAGACATACCTCTCCCTCATACCTAGATACTGTCCTAAGAGAAACAGGGACAGGAGATAAAACTCTAAAGAGCCAAGTACTTTGTGTAAGAGAGGTTGAAGAGTTAAATAAGGAGACTATTTAAATTATAACACCAGACCAAAGCTTGTTGTAGTGTCTAAAAGCCTCACTACTCAAAGTGTGGGCCCCAAATCAACAGCTTTAGCTGGGAGCTCATCAGAAATGCAGAACTCCGGACAGGCTCCAGACCTAATGAATCATAAGCTGCATTTTAACCAGATTCCTAGGTGATTCATTCATATGCACATAAAGTTGGAGGCATGCTGGTCTAAAGAACAGAACCCTTTATTGTCCCTTATTCCTTGTCCAACAAGGGTGATGAGTGCAGCTGTAGTACAAGACAAAACTACAATTTATCTATATATCTCAGTATATCTTAAACAAATTTGTGACCCTATCATAGTTGAATGAAAACAAAGAGCAAACCAAAGAAAACGATGGAAGCTTCTGGCACTTCTTTGAGTCAAAAAGAACAGGTAAAACCATGCTGGCAATTGGGTGTCACATGTCACCTCCCTCTACTGACAGCTGCTGTGTTGAGTGCTGAGCTGAGAAAGCATTCTTAGTCACATCCGAGGTCAGTGGGAAAGAAAGCCATACCAGATCAGTTAGGACTGCCATGGGCGAAGGACAGGAGAGTACCTGGATACTTTTGCCAAGTTTTCCAACTCTGAGGTAGGAGGTGTGCTAAGAAGAACCAGCTGGGAGAGAGCCTTTGATCTCATCTCTCAAAAGTTGCAACAGAGAAATTTTAAGTGCTTTCTGATTACTGAAGAAAGTCGATCAGTGAATCCAGCAGACATATAGCAGCCTCCTCACCACAGGGCAGGCCATGAGCTTCATTTTCTAGGATGCTTCCTTACTTAGGATCCCACTCATTTGGCTTCATACTCATTACAACGAGAGTGACCAAGAGAAAAGGTTTTGCTAAGCACAGCATCAGAGCAACAAATTATCAAGACCATGCTCACAATGTTTGTGAAAATGTTCCTTTCTTAAGTTTTAGAAGCACCTGATTATATAAGATTTCAGTACCCTATGAATTTAAATGGCAAAGGTTTTTTTTGTGAAGTCAGAAATACATTTTTTTGAAACTGCGTTGTTTAAAAGAAATTCCATAATTAAGATTTTAAAAATCAGATTTTTTGTTTTCTTCCTTTTCTTATGCACTATAGTAAAAACACTGGCCTAGGAGTTGAGAAGACGTGGGTTCCAACCTTGATCCACCAGCATATTAGCTATGTCTACAGGGAATTTAATAAATCTTTCTGAGCCTCAATTTCCTTGGTGACTGGTATATAGTAAGCAATCGACAAAAATTTTTTAAAGAAATCAATCTAGCTCCCACTACATTTTATTTAGTTTGAATACAGATTATTGTTAATAGAGTGACTCTTTCATCTATGAAATTTTCAGAGCATCTTGCAGATGTTGGAGGTCGAAGGAGAATGAATCTTTCCTGCTAAAATTATTTCTCTTCTGTCTTGAATGATTTCGTGGCACAGAGCTTCATGGAAGCAAGAGACCAGGCAGGAAGCTCCCTGGTATCTTTAAGGTTATAGGATTCTCTAAATAAATGTGGTCAGGTTAAAGAATATTAATAGAAGTAAAAGCACAATGGTAATTTGCCTCTTAGCCTCCCCTCCCAAATGGCTAAAACAAACAAAAAAAAACCCAAATAAACAAACAAATGAACAAACAAATAAACATAGCCTCCTTCGGATGGCTGTGCTTGTGCCTCATCTCCAGCAGGATCAGAACTGATGAAGCTCACTTCACCTGATCCCTGAAGAGCTGGTCCTGGAGTTCCCAGACAATTTTCTTCCTGATTCTAATGGACCCATTCTAACGTCACTCACAATCAATTGAATTTCCTAGTGGTCTTTAGCAGTTACAATGGCCCCACTCTGGACAGTTAGTTAGCACTAGGGTTAAGTTGATCCGAAGCCCACTCACTTCCGGTGGGTGGGGCAGGAAACGGGGAGAAGGCTGAGGTCCTCTGCTGATTCCCAGCTGCCAGCTCTATTTGGAGGCTGAGAGCAGGGACAGCAGATGGGCGAATGATGATCTCCTCCTGCTGCAGGTGATTCATAGGGCATCCGGGCACGAGGCCCACCTCCAACACCAGTGGGAACAGATTTCACATGGATCCAAAAGCCTCTGCTGGTGCATGAGAACCGCAGGAGGCTGGGAGTGGCTGGGTAAAGGAGTATTGGTTCTCACAACCCAGGTCATCCTGGTGCCAAATCCACCAAATCTTCTTGCCTTTGTTGCCCTCAGAGGCCTTGGTCTATTTCTCCATTAGCATATTTAGGGCAGCTGCATCTACAGCCATATTTGCCTTCAAACTACTCCAATACACTCCCTGCCTCACTTTCACAGGCATCCTACATCTCCACCTCTTTTGGGTGAGTTGTATACCTTTTCCACTGACATCCTCATCCAAAGGTGTCCCACACCTTCTAGCAGGACATAGCCACTTTCTCTCCAACAGCAAAGCAGCATTATGGCCGGGTCCTCTGGCAACTTATTGCCTACATAATTGTGTGAGGCTTGGGGCCCCTGCCTTGTAGTGTTAGGACTCTCAGACTACAGGGAAGTAGAGTAACTAAGTCATTTGGCCTTTTCCCACAAGACAGTCTTCAGTGGGATTTGAACCATTTCCTCCCCTCTTTTATCCTGGCCACAACATGCCTTGGTCAGGATACTTGGCACTGGAAATCCATCATGTGCCAACCAGGAATTGAGGTGCCCTTTTTGCAGAGGGCAGGGCCAGGGGAGGGGGTTAGATCCTGATGCTTCCAGCGTCATCTGAAGCAGACAGTGGCTCCCACATCTGCATTGTCTGAGGGGTTTTCTCTCTTTTGGACACCTTTAAGACAATATAATCACTTTGCCCTTCTCTCTCTTGCTTCATTCTTCTCCATGGAAGGAAATTGAGACTTCTCTTCTCATGTGATTTCTAGTCATGAATATAACCCTGAAGTCAACACTGCTTTAGCAAAGCTTATGTCTGTGCTGCCTGTTATCCTTCTCTATCCGCCTGGCTGGGCATTACCACAGCAGGAGTCTGGAGTCGCTTCCCAGCTTCCAGCATGTGACCCACACATGCCCAGAAGCATGAGGTGCAACATTAACCTTTTAAGAGACTTTCCAGAGCAAATGAGACAATCCATGGAGTGTTATTTATGTCTCTTCTTTCCTCCTTTTGGAAGCAGCCATTTGGAATGGACAGAGTAAAACAGAAGTCAAAGAACTGTCTACACATCCTTTCCCAAGCTATAATTAAGATGGAAGCTCATTTGCTGTCCCGAGGATTGGTGTAATCAAGCATATGACAGAGCAACATTTTGGAACATTTTTATCAGTTTTGGAATTACAGTTCTGTGGCCAAATTTCTCTTCATGCCTCAGATTTCAGAGCATGGACTGACATATCCCATGCAGACAGGCCATCCCTTTGCTCTCCTGCATTAGCTGACCACTATTCACTGTAGCTGCATGCAAGAGGTAGGAGTGGACACATTCCAGTACTCTGGGGTTTGGAACAGTATCCTTCATCCCCAGAGAAGGGATTCTCTGTGGGGGCTGAATTGGCAATGTTCAAGCTTGCCTTGCGGTCAGCACATAGGCCATCAGAAATCATCTGAGTGTCAACCTGCCAAGCTGAGGCTATCCTGGAGCACAAGGATTTATTGCTAACAGAAGAAAGAAAATAAATCATTTCTTTAACTCTGCTTTGCAGGCCACTTACATGTAAAGGGACTCCACTGCTGCCCCAATCAGTTTGATATCTAAATCATCCTGCCTCTGTTCTTCTAGCAGTTCAGGCCTGTCTGCTACCAAGAACAGGTGCCAAATTGAAGAGTGGAATTTTCCCAGCAGGCCCCAGGGTGTGTTGCTGCCAAGGCAACTGTGGTAGGGTTGAAGAATAATGAGCAAACCACAAATCCAGAAAAGGAAGAGGAGGCCGCCCTTTTGGCGTGGGCTGACTCAGGTACAGGCTGTCCCTTGAGGAAAGATGTGGGTTGTGAAGAATACCCCAGTGCCAAGGCTGGACAAGGCCAGGACAGGCAAAGCTAGGCCCAACAGAGCAGCTTCCCAGAACTCGTTTAATCAGACCAAGTGAGGACAACTGAGAGTGGCTGCCTGCTCAGGCCATGGTATGCTCTGCCCAGTAACAGTAGCAAAAAAGCAATTGGTTGCTGGGGAAATCCTAGAGACTTGTGCTCAGTGAGCAAGAGCTGTACCAAGTGAGTGTCTGAGTTGAGGTCTGGAGCTAAGTGGGTGCCAGGGAGAAAGCAGAGCTGTGTGCCATGAAGGGGCAGGCCTGATGTTCATATTAGCAGGAACGAAACCAGTGATATCCAAGGAATTGAAGTCAAAAGTCCAAGCTAAATGAGTAACAACAGAGAAACAGGTTCTTTGGGACCAAGCAGTAACAAATACATATTGGCATCATCTGATAGAGCGTGTTTCTTTTTATGCTTGTGAGGAAAACTCTACTCATGGCCAATGTGATATGCAACACACCTAGACAGACAGGAGACTTGTAATCAGAGCTGCTCGCCTGCCTTTACTCATTCTGGGCTCCACATCTGAGCTGCAATTCTGAGACAAGATCCAAGACTAGTGGGAATGAGTACCATGGTGTGATGCCTGCCACGGGAATGGAAGGAGAGACTGAAGGCACACTGGCCATGGTCATGGTTTTTTCCTTCCCGAGGTTTTGCTTCACTTGGGAATTTCTTTAATTTCATGAAAATAACAAAATGTTTTGTTGGGAATGTCTGAGCCCATAATTTAAAAGGAGAACCACAGTTTTACATTTTATTCTACATTCATTTAAGTAAAATTGTCTACAGCAATTAAGGACATGGGGTGAGATTTGATATGAAAGTTCAGGCCTTCATCACTAAACAAATGAACCCTCCCGCGGTATACCTGATTATCCTGTTCTCATTGAGTTTTGATTCATCTATATTTATTGTTCTTCTTCCAGGTATATACTTTTTTGACAGGATTAAGATTTTCTAGTTTGAAGAATGAATTGGGCTGAAACACAGATACCCTGGAAATTCTTTACATTCTGACATTAAACATCTTCCTGGCAGTAAAAGTTCGAGATTTTCCTTTCTAAACACTATTGAGTAGGTATAGGACAGTTGTTCTAACCAATAGCCCTTTAAAGAAGTGGAACAAAGTTGTTTCCTCCTACATTTTTAAGAGACATAGCTACAAATGTCTAATATTTGTACGGGATCTAAAACTTAGAGATTTGGGATAATCATCTGGTAGGAAGAAAAGTAAACAAATTCTTATTGAGTACCCAGGTGTCATGTACTGTGCTGGTGTTTTCCTATAGATTACATTATCGTATCTTCAAAACCACTGAGAAAGGAGTTTTCTTTTCTGTTTTTATATATGAGTATAGGAAGGTTTAGAGATTAAATGTTACAAACTCATAACTGATAGAGCCGACATTTGAACTTAGGTCTGATTATAAACCCCGCAATGCTGTTGGATTGTATTTTCTTGTTGCAGTTTGAAACATCAGCTGTGTTCATAATGACATAAATAAACTAATATAAAATAAACTGACTAATCAATTTGAAAAAGAGCATGATGTTCTAATTCCCCAGTGGTTACTATTGTTTAATATTGTGTCTATAACTTAAATGTGAAAAATAGTTCAACGAAACTTTTGATTCAGAGGCAGATTGTTCTGCAATGTTTACAGTATATGATAAAAGGCAAAAAATGTACAACATGAGGTGCTCTCATTCATTCCCCCATTTCTATTTGGAGGTTTTAAAAGTTCTCAGATAATTCACGAGCATCATCATTCTTGCCTAGGAACCGGGTTCATTTTCCTCTATCAACTCTTTTTTGTTTTCATTTGCTCTTTCTCCTTCATGTGGAGTATGCAGATCTACTGACCCGGATTTGAACTCTGCAAGGATCTATATTTTAAAGCATGAATAGTTCTAGTATATCTGATGGAAAGATCTCTGAGGTATAAGGACAAAAGAATTATTGACCTATCTCAGAACTGATTGTAAAGAGATTCTCAAAACCCAGACCTATCCACAGGAAACCTGGCTGTTGCAAAGAGAAAACAAAGAGGCAGCATTTGAGTTTGAAAACAAAAAATCAGAGGCTCTACAAAGAGTCTTTAGAGAATATAAATTCTTGAACAACAACAACAAAAATTACTTGGAATACAGGTGCTGTTTTTATCATTTAATTCTATTGAGAATA
>NW_006436288.1:10230356-10250315 GCF_000325575.1 Pteropus alecto
AGATCAATGAGACTGACTGACTGCCTGCCCAGATAGTGTTGATGAACTGGATTTGGATTTGGGGCCCATTGGCTTAAGATACTGGAATACTGGGTTCTTGGCCATGGATGGTTCATATTTCTCATACACAGAAAGAATGTGTCTGCCTGGAGGCTAGACTAACAGAACCAGAAGGCTTTTAACTCAATATAGTGGGGGAAGGAGAAAAACAGATAAACCTGGTAAAAATTTTATCTGTTTGATCAGACAGTGGCAGGTAGAAACACAGAAAGAAGAAACAAACTGGAAAAGGTCATGGTGAGTCACAAGTGTGATGGGGAACAGCATTTGCTATCAGTGCATAGAGCATGGAGAATTTACAAGGGGAGCTGGAAATAATGATACAGGTAGCTGACCCTCTGTACTGGGGCCTGAGGAAACTTTGCAGCAAGTACGTGCCTTAGGTGGGGAATAAAGCAAGAGGCCAGGAGGCAGAGAGGTGGGAACAGGTTGTGAAATTGATCCCAGAATGGTTTGTAGTGACTGGGTTCAAGAAGTAGGCTGTGATATTCTACAGCTAGCCAAGGGTTATTGGCTAATGTATGTGCTTGTGAAGTGATGAGTGGAGTACCGCTTGTTAGAAAGCTTTTGGCTGGGCCATAAATAGACAGTTGGGCTTAATTTCATACAAATCAATAAAATTGGTTGGAATTGGACTCAAGAATTAGGCGGAATTTTTTATTCATTCATTTATTTATTCAACAAATATGAATTGAGTTGAGTGTCAACTTTTTGGGATGCTAAAGACAGAGCACTGAATAAGAGAGACAAGGGCTTTTCAATGATGTACCTTGCTTAAAAATGGGAGGGGTAGACAAAAGCTGTGTTCACCTCTTCTCATGACCATATCAAAATTACAACTAAACTACAGAACAACCATCAGTAGGAGTTGCCTGAAGTCTGGCTGAAGTCCTACAACTGGGGACATACTCAAGAGGCCACCTCAAAACTGGTAGGAGGGGCAGAGACATGAAACAAGCCTGTCCTGTAATTTCATGTAACAGTTGAGAATTAGAAGAAATATCTTGGCTGCGGAGGGTGCCCCTGAGGAGCAAGGGGGCCCCAGCCCCATGCTGGGCTCCCTAGCCCAAGATTTCAGCATCATGAAGGAAAGACCATACACCTCTGTCTGTGAAAAGCAGTAGAGATTGTGGCCAAGTGAGACAAAAGACTGTAGGAGTTGCAGACATTACTCTTAAAGGGCCCACATGATCTTACTTATAGTCAGACTCATTCTCTTTGAGCTCCAGCTTTGGGGCAGCTGCTCCAAAAGCACCAGAGACATATGGGAAGAAACTGAATTGTCTGGCTTCAGGGCGAGGGTGGGACGGGCAGCTTTCTTCCAGACAGAAGTGCTAGCAGAATCCATTGTTCCTTTGGTGAGCCCTCTCCCTCATGGAGTGCAGGTAGGCAGCCATCATATCTGAGTGGCCGTCAACCTGGATAATACTGTTTCTCCTGCCCAGGCGATTCCCTGAAACTCTGACCCTCTCAATTTGTGGTCTCCAACCAAGCTGTCTCCAGTGGCTTCTCCATACAAACGGCCTATCTTGGTCCATGATGAGGAATTTCCTAAAATCTCTCAAAGGTTCAAAAAACTCAAACAAGCAGTATCTGGCCTCTGTGTGTCCCGTTCCTCTTGCTGAGCAGCTTCAAGTCTGGCACTAGCAGCAGCCAGCCTAGGTTCCTAGCTTGGCCTCTCGAGGCACCTATAAGCCCAGCATAGGTGGTGGCCATCTGCAGATTGTCTGGTGACTTTCGCTAGGTGGCTCCAGGCAGTGCACAGGCTTCTGCTGGCAGCAGGGCCCCTCCCAAGAGTCTCTGGAGCCAGTGTGCCTGGTGGCCAGTTTGGACCTGAGCTGGAGCACCACCTAGGGCTGCATCCAAGGACTACACACCCAAAGGGGATACTGAACAGGCATCAGAGTTCTGCTAAAGTGAATTTTGCTTCATAGGGTCAGCCCCTCACCGGCAAGTCCTCATAACGAATCAATTCCTCAAGGATCAATTCCTCTCATTGATGTGCAAAAAGCAACTAAGGCTCAACTATAATAAGTGGGTACATACAATCCAGATGAGGGACACACCTAGAGTACTTGGCTTAGGTTACCAGGGAGATTGTGTCATTGGGCCCCATAAGACACCTACTACATAAACCGACCTTACAAAGACCAAGAGACATAACAGCCCTACCTAATACATAGAAACAAACACAGGGAGGCAGCCAAAATGGAGAGATAACAAAACATGTTCAAAATGAAAGAACAGAACAAAGCTCCAGAAAAAGAACAAAACAAAATGGAGACGAGCAATCTACCAGATGCAGAGTTCAAAACACTGGTTATAAGAATGCTCAAAGAATTTAGGGGAAGAGTAATGAACTCATTGAGAACTTTAACAAAGAAATAGACAACATAAAAAAGAATCAGTCAGAAATAAAGACTACAATAACTGAAATGAAGAATATATTAAAGGAAATCAACAGTAAATTAGATGAAACAGAGGATCAAATCAGCCAGTTAGAAGATAAGGTAGCAGAAAACACCCAGTCGGAACAGCAACAAGAAAAAAAGAATCTCCCAAAATGAGAATAGTCTACGGGGCCTCTGGGACAACATCAAGTGTAGCCACATTTGTATCATAGGAGTATCAGAAGAGAAGAAAGAGAGCAAAGAATTGAAAACCTATTTGAAGAAATAATGATGGAACATTCCTTAACCTGGTGAAGGAATAGACATACAAGCCCAAGAAGCGCAAAGAGTCCCAAACAAGATAAACTCAAAGAGGCCCACATCAAGATACTTCATAATTAAAATTCCAAAGATTAAAAACAGAAAGAATCTTAAAAGCAAGAGAAAAGTAGTTACTTACCTAAAGGGAGTCTCCATAAGACTGTCAGCAGATTTCTCAACAGAAACTTCTCAGGCCAAAGGGATTGGCATGAAATCTTCAAAATGATCAAAAGCAAGGATTTACAACCAATATTACCCAGCAAAGCTATCATTTAGAATTGAAGGACAGATAAAGAACTTCCCAGACCAGAAAAAGCTAAAGGAGTTTATCAGCACCAAACCAGTATTACAAGAAATGTTAGAGGGATTTCTTTAAAAAGAAGAAAAAAATAAAAAGATCAAAATTATGAATAATAAAATGGCAATAATTACATATCTATCAAAAATTACTTCAAATTAAAAAGGATTAAGTGCTCCAACCAAAAGATAGTGTGGCTGAATGGATAAGAAAACAAGACCCTTAATATGCTGCCTATAAGAGACTCATTTCAGATTGAAAGACACAGAGACTGAAAGTTAAGGGATGGAAAAAGATATTTCATAAAAATGGATGTGAAAAAAAGTCTGGTGTAGTGATACCTGAAGTATTGTGAAAAAGATCCAAAAATCAGACCAGAGAGAAACCAAGCAGCACCCAGAGAGTTGGAGAACACAGGTTTGTTAGGCCGGTGGTCCCAGAGCAGCTAGTGCTCTGTAGATCTGGCCCAAGAGCTCAGTTGCAACATTCCTTGTATAGACCCTTTTTGGCATGGCCTGATTGGGTAATTTGAACTCAGGCTGCTACAAAGTGGCAGTAGTTGCTATGGTAGCAGGTAGTTACATTGCGTTGGGGGGGGGTGCTATGGATTACCAGCAGTTACAAAGTGTTACATTTGTAGCTTAGACAGATCAAAAAGAAGGGAAGGTGAGTCTTTAGTCAATTTCAAATACAGCTCATGCAGCAAGCATAATTACAAAAGCAGACCAGAGAGCTGATTAGCCTTTTGAATAAAAATTCCTCTTCATTCTTCCCTTTTGATGCCCATTTAAATTCTCATAGGGCATCAACCTCATCAACCTCTTGATCCCCCTGTGCCAGGGGCTGGTAATTCCACAGCATAAGGATCCTTACTGCAGTCTTTCTCTCCACTGTGAGGGAGGTAGTTGACCAGAGAACAAGAGGCAACAGACAAGGGAGAAGGAGGCAGTCCCCGAAGGAGGAGGAGCACTATCTCAATTAAGGTTTTAAAACCTCCGAAGATAGAGAACCATCCCCCCAAAAGGCTATTGCACAGGCACATATGCCAGCTTTGTCATTTTTCCAACAAGATTCTCAACTGCCCAGCCCTGGTCATCTATCTGTGGTCATCTATCTGTAGGCAACAGTTGGTGAGATTGAATTTTCCATACGCACCTCCTTCTGCTGCTAATAGATAGCCTAGTGCTAACCTGTTTTGGTAGATGGCATTTCTTATCTGTGTCTATTGATGTGCAAAGAGGGTCAAGGCTCTCCCAGTCTCATTAGTAATGACTTCTAAGACTGCCTGCAGTTGGATAATCCGGTTTAACATGTAAATGGGGGTACAGTATCCCCAAGATCCATCTTCTGTCCAAGTGGCAGGCCCATAGTATTGGATTATTTGCTCTGGGGGGCCATTCATCATACTTCCAATCCCCTATTTGGAGTTCTCTTTTTACCCATTGTAAGGGTTGTGGGACTGGGTAACCAAACAGTTCTCCTGTTTTCAGAGGTAAGAGGAAAAAGGAAGGCTTTATCGTGCCAATTATACAGCTCCCTTCCCAGTTTTGGGGGAGGCAGATGTAGGCCTTGTTTCCACAAATCTAGTAAAGCCCACGTGGGGCTATCCAGTCTCGGACCCTGCCTGGGTCCTGCCAGGCTCTAGTTAGCTCTGGGAATCTGGCCAATGGATTTCTCTCTGTCCTGTTTTCTCCACTACATGTTTTGTTTGGGGGTGGCATTATAATATTGTTGGCCTAGGCAAATCAAGTTGCTGACTGACTGTGAGATTTCCTCCACCTCTAGCCAGGCAATATTGTTCTATAATAGTATGTTTTAAAATCCATTGACCATCATCGGAGGTGCGTGGGGCCGTTATATTTGGCATTGCCTTGGTGGGAACTAATTTTATAGTTTCTCACAGCCACCTACCCCGCAATAGAGTTCCCCCACATACATAGCAGGAAGTGACATTCAAGGAGTGAGCTATTCCTTCAGTCATTTTGAGAAATAAGTTTTTAATTGATTGTGCTGGTGGGGGTAGCGGTTCCGTTACTTCCTTGTAGAAGGACTTATAAACCTGAAAGTCTTGAGCTGGATGGTTTAGTATTTGACCTTTGATGTAGATTTAAACATAGGGATTTAGCCTTGTCCCGTCAATGCCAAGTGTTAATACTTCTCTGGACTTCCAACAGGGGTTTAGGGGATTGGTTATGATTAGTTCTAATGGATTGCACTTATGTGTGGTGCAGTTTGATAGAGCTATCCCCCTTTTTAAATACACCTCTTTCTTGATGGTGCTGTCTTTTTCTCAAATAGCCCATAGGACACTTCTTTCACATGTGAAGCTGTGAGGACATATATACTTTTCTTCTGTCCTATTAACTTTTTTCCCAGCTGAGAGATCCACAGGATCTCCCTTCCTCCCATTGGCCCTGACTCACAGCAGCACAAGCATCAAACTTTAGTGGGTAATCTGACTAGAATTTCCTTTCACTCTAGTCTGGGCCAATGTGGGTCCATGTGCCCATCCTCTCCAATCCCCTAAAGCTACCCTTATTTCAAAAACTGTTTCAGTAGGAGGGTCATTTGGGTTATAACATACATAAGGTTGGTTATTTCCTGGGTCACATACTGAATATTGAGTCTGGTTATAGATACAGGTCCCTTTCTGAGTTCCCTGGCATTCATAGAAGCTATAGAAAAGTAAGGTAGTGGAAATTCTTTGACCTTCCTTGGAGACATGGATACATAGTTCATTGTTCTCTGCTCTAATTTCTCTCCCTCCCCAGGGTCCAATTATAAAGAGCCCCACGATGAGATTCCTCAGGCTTTGGCCGTGCATGGACCAGCCAGCTTCCGGTTGGTAGCTGGAGCAGGGCATGTCGTCTTCCTCAGGGTCAATTTACAAGGGTTGGTGGGATTCGTCTGCACCGTCCACAAAGGGGTTTCTGCACGAACCACTGGTTTCAGCCAACTGTAGTGAACATCTGGACAGTCTGGACGGTTGATCCTCAAGCTTCTGCCGTGCATAGACTGGCCAGCCTCCAGGGGTGGCCTGTAGGCTGAGTGGAGCTTCCATTTGATTCCTAGAGCTTTGGAGAAGGTCTGAACTATCTCAGACACAAAGGCCCACTGTCTGATCCTATAGAAAGGGGTAGCCCATATTAAGGGAATAATTTCCCTTAATAAAGCCCTGGCTACTTCCATTGCCCATTCAGTGGGTGTGGGAAAAGCTTCAACCCATCCAGAGTAGGTGCAAACTAACACAAGCAGATATCTATGGCCCCTGTAGGGCTTGATCTCCATAAAGTCCACTTCTAGTTCTTTGAGTGGCATAGTTCCAATTGTTTGCACCCCTGGATTAGACCTCGGTCTTTGGCCAGCATTGTTTCGTGCACAAGTCATACACCTAGCACTGATCTGGGTGCGCAGGGTTGGGAGTTTGGGTGTGAAATAGTAGTGGCCTAACAGGTTTTCTAAAATAGCCTTCCCCAGGTGAGGTAATTCATGGTGTTGTTTCACTAGCTGAACTGCCAGCACAGCAGGAACAAAGAGTCTCTGATCTGGAAACTCCCACCAGCCCTTCTTCCTCCTGGTTCCCCCTTCACTTGAAGCCCATTGTTCTTCTTCCTTAGTGTATTTTAGGGATAGAGGCAATTCTGGTGCCAAAAGAACCTTATAAATTGGCTTAGGACCCATTGTGGCACTTAGCTGGTGGGCAGCCTCCTTAGCTGCTTGGTCTGCTAGGTGGTTTTCCCTACTGACAGGGTCGGTTCCTCGGTTCCTCTCTGGTGGCCCTTGCAGTGAATGACTGCCACTTTAGAAGGTTTTCAAACTGCCTCTAACAGTTGAAGGATTTCTTCTTTGTTCTTGATTTCTTTTCCTCCCGCCGTCAATAGTCCCCTCTCTTTATCAACGGCTCCATGTACATGCAAAGTAGCAAAGGTGTACCTTGAGTCGGTATAGATATTGGCCCGTTTCCCTCCAGCCTGCCGCAGCGCCTGGATGAGTGCCCATAGCTCGGCCCATGTGCTGACCAGCCCTGTGGCAGAACCTCAGCTCCGATCACCTCATTAGTAATTGTTATTGCGTAGCCGGCTTTGTGCTGCCCTTCATGGATGAAGCTACTCCCATCTGTGAACAATACCAGTTCTGGGTTCTGGAGAGGAACATCTGTCAGATCTGGCCTGCTTGAGTAAACTTCATCCATGACCTCCTCACAATCATGGTTGGGAGGCCCCTCCTCAGTGGGCAGAAACGTAGCAGGGTTCAATGTACGTATAGTTTCGAGGTGGACTCATGGATTTTTGCACAGCAGTCCCTGATAATGAGTTATTCTGGCATTAGTCAGCCACTTATGTCCTTGATTATTCATTAATGCAGTTACAACACGGGGACCTTTACATTTATATTTTGTCCCAACGTAAGCTTGTCCACTTCTCTGACCAGGATTTCCATGGCAGCTAAGGCCCAGAGGCATGGTGGCCATCCTGCAGCCACCAGATCTAGCCATTTGGACAAACATACAATTGAGCATTGCCATGGCCCAATTATTTGTGTGAGGACCCCCAGTGCAGTGTGATTCTCCTCATGTATGAAGAAGTTAAAGTCCCAGTAGTCCTAACGCTGGGGTGCTGGTTAAGAGTCTCTTTATTTCTCCGAAAGCTTTTGTTTGTTTGGAGCCCCATTCCAGGGCGTCTTTACCAGACCCAGCTGTGGCCTCAAACAGTGGCTTGGCAATCTCAGAGAAACCTGGTATCCAGATCCAACATAATCTGGCAGCCCCTAGGACTTCATGGACCCCTTTCTTAGGGTGTGGCCAAGGTATTGAGCAGATGGCCAGTTTCCTTTTGTGTTCAAGTGCCTGACATCCTTCTGAGATGATGAACCCAAAGTATCTGACCTCCTGTTTGCAGATTTGAGCCTTTTTCCATGATACGTTGTATCCCATGGTAGAGAGTAGGGCCATAAGGCTCTAGTACCTTTCCAACAGTCTCCTTAGGTGGCCCTAGCCAGCAGCAGGTCATCTATATACTGAAGTAATGTGCAGTTCAAAGTCTCTCCAGAGAAGGTAGCCAGATCTGCTGCCAGCCCTTCACCAAACAAGGTGAGTGAATTCTTGAAGCCCTGTGGCAGTCGAGTCCAGGTCTGTTGCATTTTTCTCCCAGTGTATGGGTCTTCCCACTCAAAGGCGAACAAAGGCTGGCTGGCCGGTGATGATCGGAGACTGAAGAAGGCATCTTTAATTAAGCTCAAGGCATGTGAACCAGCTTGCTTGAGCAGGTAAGAGACTCAGGAGGGTATATGGGTTTGGGACCACCAGATGGATGGTGGCCATTGCATTGTTGATGGCACAGAGGTCCTGGACAGGGCAGTCGTCATTCCCTCCAGGCTTTTTGACCGGCAAGAGCAGAGTGGTCCAAGGTGACTGACACTCAACTAGAATTCTGGAATCATTCAAGTGCTGGATGTGGTTCCGAACTCCTAGGCGTCCTTCCCTCGGCACTGGATATTGCCTTTGTGTGACAGGGAAGGCTCCTGGTCTCAAGTCTGCCACGATGGGTGCATGAATTTTGGCAAGACCTGGGGCCCCCTTTTCTGCCCAGACAGCAGGGAACTCTTCTAGAAGACTGGTTGGATTTGTTTTTGTCCCAGAGAATAAAGACACCATTCGTCCTCCCTGAGCACAGTCACAGCCATCGTTAGAGCAGGCTGGCTCCTCAGGGCTTCCCTAGGGTAAAGGTGATTTGTGCTCTACGCTTTGTTAATAAGTCTCTACCCGAAAAGGGGATGGGGCACTCTGGTAGGTACAAGAACTCATGAGTCACTAGGTGGCCCCTAATTGACATCAGCAGGCTTTACTCGGTCCCCCGTGGCCCTCAACAATAATTGCTGTTCGATCTGTGAGGGGAGCCACAGGTGTGGTTACCACAGAGTGTTCAGCCCCAGTGTCCACCATAAAAGTCATTGTTTGGCCCCCTATTTCTATGGTAACTGTAGGCTCCTGGGGGCCTAGGATCGGGGAGCCTGATTGTTCTTCAGCCCTCCGGATAAGCTCTTGGATGACTGGCTCAGGCTGGTACTTTCCTTTTCGAGGTTGATTGAACTTCTTTGGCTGTTCAGGCATTTTCCTGCAATGAGGACACTCGTTCCTCCAATAGCCAGTTTCTTTGCAGTAGGCGTGTTGCTTGCAGCGAAGTGGGGGTCTCCTTTGGGTTTCTCTCTTCTGTGGGGGAGCAGCAGTCTGCTGTACTGGACCAGGTTCCCTAATGCAGCTGCCAGCAGGGACATCTTCCATTTCATCCATTTGTCAGCTACCTTTTGGGCCTCCTAGTCGCGGTTTACAAACACTTTGTTGCGACCTTCAGTAGCTGGGTGGCGTTCATCCCAGCACAGCTCTCTAATTTTTGAAGCTTGCAGTGGATGTCAGTGAAGGATTGAGCCACAAATGCCACGTTGACCCTGCACTGGTTCTCTCATGCTTCAAGGTCAAAAGGGGTATATACCCGGAACGCCTTGCTCAGTCTCTCATAGAACTCTGTGGGTGACTCCTCTGGCCTCTGGAGTACTTCTGAAATTCTTGACATGTTTGTTGGCTTCCTAGCCCCAGCTTTTTTTACCGCTTGCAGTATGGCCTGCTGGTATCTGTCGAGAGACTCTCTTCCATATGGGACGTTGAAGTCTCAATTGGGCCTGGTGTGCGGTGCAGCCCCCAAAGCCTATGCTGCAGGGTCTAGTGCACCGTCCAGCGCTTGTCCTTGAAGCCATCCCTGTGCTTCTGACAGAATCCGGCATTGTTCCTTGGTGTTGAAGAGAGTTAGGAGGAGTTGATGGCAGTCATCTTAGGTAGGTTGATGAGTTTGGAAGATGGACTCGAGCAGATCAATCATCGCCTGGGGTTTTTCCGAATAGGGTGGGGTGTGCTGCCTCCAGTTGAGGAGGTCAGTTGTGCTGAAGGGCAGCTCGGCTGGAATGTGCCATCCTCTCCAATTTCAAAGGGACCTCGCGCCTCTCGGAGGGGCATCTGAAGGGCCACAGAGCTGAGCTGATTGCGTGGCTGAGTGATGTCACCATGGACTCGGCTTGGTGGTCACTCAGGCTGTTGGGGTGGTGAAGGCACCCATGGCGGAGGGCTGTCTGGCATTTGTGGGTAGAGCGGCTGTGCAGGGACTGGCAGGGCTGCTGAGATATACGGCGGTGGAAAGATAAGTTCTTCCTCAGGATCCCTTTGGTGGATGATTTTAGCTGGCTCTCCCTTGTCCTTTCCCTGAGTCAAGTACCTTACTCTGTCCCGGCCTATTCTCATAGAACCGGACCCAAGGGGGCACTATAGTAGCGATTTGCAAGCATGAGTCTATGTATGGAAACTGGTCTGGATGTCCAGGGGTCCCTGTCCCTACCCGGTACATTGGTCCCTTCCGAGGGCCATCCTACCTCGAAGGCAGGCCATTCAAGTTCACAAAGAGTACGAAGCTTTCCCGGCATCAGCTTGACCCCGTAATTCTCTGAGAAACCTTTCTTAAAAATTTTCAGCATACAGTTTAAGACATTTGGCTTAGAGGATCCTCCCCTCATGCCTCCCATAACAGACGACAATCACTCCACACAGAGGGTTGGGGGATAGGGTCGGAGAAACTTTGGAGGGGACGTCACTCACTTTGCCCGTCTCCTGCTGCACCCCTCACAGGGATATTTCAGGCGCCTCTTAGCATTGATGGGTCAGTATAAACCCCTGACCTGGATCACTGGAGTAGACTCCTCATGGAGATCCAGTGACACCACCTTAAGCCATGTGAGGTTCGCCATGGAACCACGGATTGGGGCTCAACTCTTGCTTCGTGGCAAGGCCACTTCTCAATCATTCAGCACTCATTCTCTTTTATGCAACCTCCCACCATTCCTAACCTGTCCTGTGGAGAGTAAGCAGTCTCTCCTTATAACTTGTGGAGGATGCTTGGTTACTCTCTGGAGGATGGTTGGACCTTTCTTTGCCCAGTGTTAACCAAACACATTCCATCCTGTGACGGTGATGCAAAGACAAACAAGAGTGGGTGCTGCTTCCAAAGAGGAGACATTCAAATGTTCATCTGGCCATGTCCCGAAGGAGCTTAGGTGACGCTTAGCTGTAGCAGACTCAGCTTTGTGACTTACGATTGGAAACTAGTCCAATGCCACCCTGGACTGTATGCCGTACACCATGGAACTGCAGAATGAGCCCACATGGACCCTGTAGCCTTTAGGGGACCTTAAGAGTGCCCAGCTGTGGAGCCACAAACTCGTACCTGATGGATCAAATCAGCCAACCTGCTCATTCCTTCACTCATTCATACATCAGGTTAAAACATTGCTTCCCCCTTTTGGAAGGCCCTCACCTGATGTCTCCCCCACTGAGGAGACCCTGATTTCTCCTCCCCACTTTTTTGAGACCCTGATGTCTTCTCCACTTAAAAGACCCTGACCAATGTCTTCTAACTGAAGACTAGGAGGTGATCAAGCTCCTCTTCCATCCGGAGACGGGATCTGACTGGGGGCTGATCCCGGGACCTTACCTTATCCTGTGGCTATTCCTGGTGGGTTGGTCCATCCCTCCTATGAGTTCAGTCGGGGGCTCAGCCACCCTGAAAGTTGGAGCACCAGTCCGAAAGAGAACCCGGCACACTCATCAGGGGGTGCGCCTCCTCGGTCGTCGCGGAGCCCCTCTGCCCCGGCCCAGCCAAGCCACGGGGCTGGCGGCTCAAAGAGCCAGCGTCATTGGAATCTCGCTAGAGCCTCCAGAAATGTTGCAGAAAAGATCTAAACTCAGAGCAGCGAGAAACCAAGCAGCATCCAGAGAGTTGGAGAACTCAGGTTTATTATACCCGCAGTCCCAGAGAAGCTACTGCCCTGAAGATCAGGGCCAAGAGCGCAGTTGCAACATTCCTTATATAGACTCTTTTTGGCATGGCCTGATTGGTTAATTCGTCCTTAGACCATTACAAAGAGGAGGGGGTTGCTATGGTTGCAGGTAGTTACATTGAGCTACAAAAGGCGGGAGTTGCTAGGGGGTATAAACAGTTATATTTGTAGCTTAGACAGATCAAACAAAAGGGAAAGTGAGAATTTAGTCAATTTCAAGTACAGCCCATACAGCAAGCATATTTACAGAAGCAGAACAGAGAGCTAATTAGCCTTTTAAATAAAAATTCTTCTTCAGTACACCTGAAACTAGTATAATATTGTATGCCAACTCTAATGGAAAAAATATTCTGATTTCATGACTTATTATAAATATACAATAATTAAAATAATTTGTCATTGCAGAAAAATAAATATGTCGATAAACAAAAAAATAGAGTCCAGAAATAGATCCAAACATAATTGGCGAAATGATTTTTAAAAAGGTCTTTCTATGAAGGAAATAAATGTTTTTTGTTTTTTGTTTTTGCTTTTGTTTTTTTTTGTCTTTTTTTCAAAATAATGTTGTAACAATTGAAAAAGTGAACTTTGATTCTTACTCAAAGTTCTTAGGAGTCTTAGGATTTTTAGACCTAAGACTCAAAACTAGGAACCACTCCTAAAAGAAGTAAGGGAACAAAGTCTTTGTGTCCTTGAGACAGGGAAATATGTTCGACAGAATGCAAATGCTTGAATTATTTTTTTAAATGATAAATTAAACTTTATCTAAGTTAAAACATAAAGCTCCAAAATGAGCATCAAGTATACTTTTATACAACCAGGGAGCTGCCCCACCTCAGACTTTCTTCATAATTCTTTTTATCTCTGAGGCTTAGTTTTCCAACACCCAATTTGGTAGATGCTGCCAAAGCAATTTTTGCTCACTACTGACAAGAAGTAATGTTCCTTGAGCTAGGTTTACCCATACATTATGATGTTTTACATTTGCAACTTCTTTCTAAGCTTAATGTTTAGGAAGGATTTTTTCTACTCAATACACATAACATTCTCACAAAGGTTAAACCATATGGCAGTTATCTGCACTGGTAGAGACTGGAAGGAGACAAGGAAGCACAGATTTTCTAGTTCCTTCTGTCTGACCACTTAGCATGACCAATGTGCCTGTCTTGTAGTTCAAAAGACTAGAAGATATTTTCAAAAAAGAGGAGAAGATTGTTCTCCTCATTGCAAAGCCTAAGAATGTAGCAGTAAATGATCTCAGGATGGTCTGAGTTAATATTAGGAGAGTGAAAACCTGAATCAGGTCTTTACACAGCTGGCACATACTCTTGAGAGAAAATTTGTAGTGAATGGTAACATATTGAACAGAATCCTCATTACATCTCTGACACTCTCAAGGTATTTTTGCATTATTTGGCTCAACAGCAACACACAAAGCTTTTGCAAAAGCAATTTTTCAAAGCCTTGTGATTTTTGTAGATGTGTATGTAATTTCCGTTTTTTACTCTCTTTATGTTAAGATTCCAGAACACAGGAGTTTCTGTTTTTAAATAAATAGAATTTCATTGTCAAAAAATGGGAGGGGTAGAGATAAATATAAACAGGATAACAATTAAATAAATAAAAATATTTCATATGATTATTTGTACTAAGGAAAAAAAGTGTTAAGATTGAGAGAATGACAGTGAAAATGTAGAGAGGTGGGCAGCCAACCTCATCAGATGGGAAGATAGTCATGGTAGGAATCTCTGAAGATATAACATTTGAGCGAAGTCCTGAATTATGAGACGGATTCACAGTGGAGAGGCATGGGGACATAATGATCCAAGCAGGTGGAACCACACTTGCAATGACTCCGAGAGAGGTCTACCTGGAAAGTTTCAAATAGGTAATAAGCCATAGTAGCTGGCAAATGGTAAGTGAGGGGGAAGTGGGAAGAAATGAAGTTAGAAAGGTAGATAGGGTCTGATCATGTAGCTATTTGAAAGGAATGGTAAGGAATTTGGATTTCTTTCTAAGTGCAATAGAAAGCCTTTGGACCCCCATTAGACTATCAGTGGGTATTCTACAGGCAATTTTACAGGCAAGAGGAGAGTGGGATGATATATTCAAAATATTAAAATATTAAAAGAAAAAATTCTGTCAGCCAAGAATACTATGCCTGGCAAAGCTGTCCTTTAGAAATGAAGAAAAGATACTTTCCCAAACACACAAATGCTGAGAAAGCTCATCGCCTCTAGACCTGCCTTACAGGAAAAGTTAAAGGGCATTCTTCAAGCTGAAATGAAAAGATGCTAATTAACATTGTAAAAAAATATGAATGTGCAAAACTGACCAGTAAAAGTAAACATATAGTCAAAGTCAGACCTCCTAATACTGTAATGGTAATGTGTAAATCACTTACAATTCTAGTTTAAAATTTTAATAAAAAAAAAACAGTAAAATAACTACAACTATAATAATTCGTTAGCAGATTCACAATATAAAAAGATACAAATTATAATATCAGTAACCTAAAACATGAGTAAGAGAAAAGTAAAATTATAGAGTTTGTATATGCTGTTGAAATTAAGTTGTTATCGGCTTAAAATAAGATGTTGAAACTATAAGATAGTTTATGTAAACCTCATGCTAACTACAAGGATAACTACAACTACAATAATTCGTTAGCGGATTCACAATAGAAAAAGATACAAATTATAATATCAGTAACCTAAAATGTGAGTAAGAGAAAAGTAAAATTATAGAGTTTGTATATGCTGTTGAAATTAAGTTGTTATCGGCTTAAAATAAGATGTTGAAACTATAAGATAGTTTATGTAAACCTCATGCTAACTACAAGGAAAACCTTCAGTGAACATACAAAAGATTATGATAAGGGAATCAAAGCATACTACCATAAAAAGTCACCAAATCAAGGGAGGAAGAAAGTAACAAAGGAATTACCAAATTGTCAGAAAAATTTACCAAAATGACTAGTAAGTTCTTACCTGTGAACAGTTTCTTTAATTGTAAAAAGATTAAGTTCTCCAATCAAAAGATATACAGTAACTGAATGAATTTTTTTTAAAAAAGAAAAAAACATGATCTAACAATATGTTGCCTACACTTTAGCTTTAAGGACACATATAGGCTGAAAGTGAAGGGATGAAAAAAGATATGCCAAGCAAAGAGTGACTGAAAGAAAGCAGGAGCGGCTATACTTATATAAGTCAAAATAAATTTTAAGCTAAAAATAGTCATGAGAGACAAAGAAGGTTATTATATGATAATAAAGGGGTTAACTTATCAAGAAGGTATAACAATTATAAATATTGATGCACCCAACATTGGTGCACCTAAATTTATAAACAAATACTAACATAACTAAAAGCATAAATAAACAGCAATGCAATAAGAGTTGGGAACTTTAATACCCTGCTCTCAGCAATGAATAGATCATCCAGATAGAGAATCAGTAAGGAAACAGTGGATTTGAACAACACTATACACCATACATACCTAACAACGTTTACAGAATGTTCCATCAAAGAGCAGCAGAACACATATTATTCACAAATACACATAGAGCATTTTCTAGGACAGAACATATGCTAGGCCACAAGTCTCAATGAATTCAAGAAGATAATATGGATGGACCTATGGGAGTAAACACAAAGTGTAAAAACCTTTGTATCAAATATATCTACATACCAGGCAGCATCAACCACAAAGCACTAAAATATAAGTAGACAGAATGACTTAGCTAGCTGACATCAGCAAGCTTCTATCTATCGTCAGCCACTCCAGCGCTAGCACAGTGAGAGTATGAATGGAATACCGTAGTAGCATAGTTAGAGGCTATTCATGGGCTCAACAGCATGGGCTTCTGCTCACCAAGGCAGATCTAGACACTACCACTATCAAAGGTCCAATTTGCCATTAACAGAACCAAAGCAAAGCCCTGATATGATCCCATCTCTCGAGATCAACCAGCCACTTAATGGCAAATGATTACATTGGACTCCTTCCACTGGGAAAGGACAGTGGTACGTATTCTTGCTATGGGTTTGCTTTCCCAGGGCCTCAGCCTACACTACTATCCAAAGGCTTATTGAGTGTTTGATCCATTGACTTGGGATCTTGTATAACAATACATTGGATTTAGGAACTCACTCTATAATAATGATTGTCAAAGTGTGGTTCTCAGACCAGTAGCATCATCATCATCTGGGAACTTATTAGAAATGCAGATTCTTGGGTCCCACCCAAGAATTTTAATGAGTCTCAGGTAGAGCCCCGAAGTCTGTGTTTTAACAAGCCCTCCATATAATTCTTATGCATACTAATGTTTGAGAACCACATCTTTATAGCAAAGAAGATGTGGCATTGAGAATATGAAAATAACATCTGCTGGTCTTATCACACCAAGATGCTGCCAGGCTGAAAGAGTGACAAAATGATCTTTTAAAAGGATAGTGCCTGCTTGAAGACACTACTTGTATAGATGAAATATCATCCTCATATAGAATATACCCTCAGTCTTTCTCAACCAGAATTTCACAAGAGATTTAAGCCACATCATAAATTATTTGAGTGACTATTTTCTCAGTTTTCCCAAGGATAGTCCATACTATTCTAGACTCTTAAGAGGAAAGTTAATTCATGATGTATATAATGGATGCATTAAGGCAATAGAGCTTAATTACCATGGAGAATCCTCTTTATGAATAGCTGCCATAAATCAATATCCGTTATATTGTGCTGTGCCTCCAATAGGTAGAATAAATGGATTTAGGAAACAAGGGGGTAAGTAGAAGAGGCCCTCTCACCATCAGTCCCAGTGAACCATTGGGGAAATTTGTGCTTCCTTTCCTGCAACTCTGGACTCAGTGAGTCTAGAAATTCTGGTTTCCAGAAGATGTGCTCTAATACAAAGAAGAAATAAACCAAGAAAGAACAAAACATGTTATTTAGCAAAGAGTGGATTCAACTTAGAATAATGAAGAGAAGACTTAAGATAACTACACAACCTACTTTGAGAGCACCTTGTACAGTTTGGAACAGCAGGAAGGTAGGCTTAGGAGGTAGGTATCCAGACTTAATAGGGTAGGTATTATGGATGGTAATGTGATCTAGCATCCAGAAAAAATTAAGAATATGCATACATAAATTATAAAAGTGAAAATTAGAAATATATATTTGGCTAAAAGTAGAAAAACATGTATAAAACCACTCAGGTAAAACTAAAAACTGTGGGGAAAAAAAGAGAATTGGTGATGAGGTGCCCTCCGCGCCCCAACCTAAAGTGTTAGGGAAGGCCTGAACAGAGATATGAATAAAATAAAAAAGTAAATCATCAAGTTAAGAAGATGGAGTGCAGGGGAGCATTCAAGGCAGAGGCAAGAACAAACACAAAGGAATAGAAAAGGCATTAGTATGTAGAAGGTCAGTGGGAGGGTGGAAGAGTGAGTGTTGGATATTTGAGGAATAAGGAGATGTATGAAAAAAGTCAACTGGCAGAGTGGCAAGCCAATTATTAGAGAAATAAAGCAGTAGTGCCAAGCAATGCTTTGTGCCCATTTGAGGTTTGTGGTCATAAATTGAAAATGAGTCTAGTCAGCATGGTTATGTAATTTTTTTTCCAGAAATGTTAAGACTTAACAATGTAGGCACAATATAGGATGCAATCAGGACCAGAGTTTGAGATGCTTATGAGTTATTCCAATGATGGAATTTAAGCTAAGGAGGGAAGTGGGGACATGATGGATAGTGAAAGTTTTCTAGGTTCAATCAACTTTAAAAAGACCTAACCTATAGGAGAGGATGCAGTTTAGCTGCATGTCAAGAAGATGTATACACTTGTGTGGAAATGTATAAATTTGAGGATGAGAACACCACACAGACATATAGATGGTTTTAAGGAGAACACACTTGGGGCCAATTGGCAGAGAAGATACTTTCCTGACCCAGATCTCAACATAGCTTAGAAGCCTACTCCAACCAGGAGAGCTTCTATAGGGAGTCTCATTTGGCTGAAAGTGGAGCAACTGACAAATTCTTGTCTTACTCTGCTGACAGAATCATCAGTCAGTAAGTGGAGAAAGAGACAGGGGGACTTCTCATTTAATAAGAAAGAATGTCTTTGTGAAAGTGAAATTGATGGGAATTTAGAGAGAAATTGTCTGATTCTCTTAACTGCTATAAATGAGCTTAATTCTTGGTTTATGTGATCATTGAATCCACTATTGATGAGTTTTGTAGAACTATAAAAAAATAAAATATTGGCAATAGTTAAATGTTCTGACTTAAAGAAAGAAGCTATCTTTTTTTCTGCAAAATAGCTAAAGGGCTACTACAGAAAAACATGGTCAGATGGAAAAATAAATAGTTGTTGGCTTTACCCAAAGGATGAAGATTAATTAGCCCATGAGAAGAGATTTCTGGTGGCAGTTAACAAGAAGCAGGAGTGAAGGGTTAACATAAACTATAATCCCAATTTCAAATGGCCCCAAATGTTGATACGGTGAATCTGCCAATGACAATAAATTCACTTAAAAAAAGAGCTGTTGTGTTCTCGTGTGGATTGGCATTTGTATATTTCATTTCTAGTCCTTAAAGCAATTTTGTAAGTGGAATTCTTATCTTATGCAAATGAAACTGAGGTTAGACAAAGTAATTGACTTCCTTGAAGTCTCATAGAGACAAGATTCAAAGCAGGTCAGTCTCTCTCCAAAGGTCATTCCACGATGTCAGTTGCATCTGAAAAACAACTCTTGATGTAAAATGTGCATGAGAGAGCTTTGCAGTGAAAAAGTGTTTTTAGCTGACAAGAAGCTATGGTTTGGTCATGACAAAAACTAACGTTATCTTAGTTCGTATCAACATAGGGTCAGAATTTTGAATAGTCACCATATATCTCAGCCACATTGATAGTATTGTGTCCAACTAAGGCACCAGGCTCAAAAAGAAATATAGACAAACCAGATTATATTTGTAAAAGAATGACCAATATAATGGAAACTCAAAATCATGTTGAAAGCTCATTGAAGGAACTAATTACTTAGAAAAGATAATAGGTAGGGGGAATATGATATCTTCCCTAAAATATCTGATGGGCTTCCTTGTGGAAGAGAGAAAAGGCTTATTCTGTATGATAACCAAGTTATAGAACAAGAATTAATTGATAAAAATCAGAGATCCAAATAAAATAGGGGCTACCTAAAAAATGTATTAAGTCTCTCATTCTGATATGTTTGCCAACTATTGAGCACACATCAAGCTTCAGAGTGGTGCTTATGTTATATGCCTTTTATATTCCCTTTCAACCTTAAAATTCTATGATTCCATGACTTCTCATTAAAAAAAAAAGTTTCTTTATACATACAACTATATAGTTTTATAATGTATAAATGTTGTTACATCATATCTAATTTTTAAAAATGCAGTCTGATGCTTTTCTTTTTCTTTTTTTTAAATTGGATTTCCACTCTTAGTTTCCCCACTCTACTCATTTCAGCAGCTGCACATCCTCAAGGGTTGAAACCTCAGCTCTACCACTTACTAACTGTGCATCCTTGGACAAGTTACTTAACTCCTCTGTAATAATCCTAGTTAATAGGATTATTGCGAGGATCAATGAGTTAATACATGTGAAGCACTTAAATGCCCAACATTTAGTAAGCACTAGATAAATCTGAGCCATTATTATTCCCCATGTAAATCTTTTCGTGTCAACTGACGGAAAACTAATTGACTGTAATGGCTGCATAATATTCTATAATTTACTAAGTCTCTCTTCCTTTCACGAATATTCTCTTTTATTCCAGTTTTTTCCCCTCGTACAAATAGCATTGAAATCTCTATGTGTACTTATCTTTTTTGTAGTGCTGTTTTTATTTCTGTGAGATTAAAACAGGAGTTGATTGCTGGATTGAATGCTACGCGTATTTTTAATTTTAAGAGATGTTGCCATTTTGTCCACACCAAATAGGACTGTAAGTCTTTATGTTTTCTGAGATAATATATGAAAGT
>NW_006436288.1:10250359-10269411 GCF_000325575.1 Pteropus alecto
AGAACTCTTTTTAACTTTTGCCAGAGTAATAGATATAGTTAAAGTGATATTTCATTGTTTCTTTAATTTCAATACCCATAATTTAAAGGAACGTGAGCACTCTTTGATATTTGTTAGCCATTTACTCATTTTTCTGTTGGGTCATTTGTATTTTTCTTGTCAACTTCTAAGACCTCTTATATAGCGTATATATTAACTTCTTATCTGACTTTTCTTAAAACAACCTTGGTTTTAACCATGGCCTAGCCATAGTTAGCTCACTTTTGCACTGTCATTTCTATCTGAATCATTCCTCTTCTTCTTTTCTGGGTACCTGGGATAGAAACTGGCTGGTGAGGAAGTAGAGCATCCAGCAAGAACAGAGTGGGGCTCCACTACAGAGAAGCACATTACCCCAGAATTCATGAGTGAGGAGAAACAAGGACTAGATGACAGGGTGAGCAGGATGAAAGACTAATCTGCAGAAGCCAAAGTCAAAGTCTGGCCCCCAGAACCATGGGACCAGACAGATGGGACCAAAGTGTAGGTAGGTGAGGGTAAAGGGGCAGTGGTGTGGGCCTTTTGCTTAAAATACTCATTCATGTTTAAAACTTGTTTTTAATGGACCAGCAGGAGTATAGTGTTGTGGTGAGTGGACCTGGCTTCAAATGCTCAGGCTAGGAAAGATAATTTTCTTGTTCAAAACTCTTTATTAAAGTCTTAGTGCCTAAATAGTGGAGTCCCAGGATTTTAACTTGATCTACAAGATCTTCTAAAATCCGATCTGACCTTTCCTTCCTCACTTTGCACTCTCTATTCTTTTATTGTTCCTCAAATTCATCTTCTGGTTTTTGCCTGGAATGCTTTTCTCTTGCCTTTCCTTTGTTAAATTTCTACTCATTTTTAAAGTTTCTGTTTCTCCGAAAGCTGTCCTGACCACTCCAGCATGATGTGAACTCTCCCCATTCTGAACTCTCACAGTAATTATTATCTGCCCACACATTTGGCAATTGGTCATTGTCTCCTAGAGATCTTTTTGGAAACAAATCCCCCACTAAGCCAGCTTAAGCAATAAAGAAATTTATTATCTCATGTAGCAGGAAGTCCTGAATTAGGACAGGCTCCAAGATTGATTCAGGGACTCGAATATGTCATTGGAGACCCAAATTTTCTCCACTCTTCCATCCCACGTCTGGTTTCTTCCCAGTCACAAGATGGCTGCCAAAAGCAGCTATGGCCACACTCTTCCTTATTTACATTTAGTGGCAGAGAGCAGCAACCCTCTCCCTGAGCAGTGGCTATCAATTTCTCTCCGTCTGGTTGAGCCAGAATTTGTCATATGCCTATGGGTAGAGCAATAGCAGTAACACATGGAATGCCTTGTGTTAACGATCTTTACTAACTAGGACTCACACCTGGTCTGGGGAGAGAGCCATCTTCTTCTCTATCACCTAGGAGGAGATAATACTTGAATAAAGATGAGTTTCTCATAGGAATCAAGAGGAGAAATGGTGAATGCTGCATAGTCATAGGTTGCCCTATATCAAGTGTTTCTTATCTTGAATTGCTATTTCTACCTTTTATTGTCACCTTTTCACTCTTTTTATATCTTTTCTCTCCAGGTAGATTATAAACACCTTGAAACAAAGCCTATATCTTACCTTTTGTAACCCCTCCCTGCCCCCAAAAGACTATCTTTTAGATATTTACCGAAATATTTATTGATTGGATTTGACTTCTCTGAGAATGACCTATGTTCTCTACCTTATTAGCACCACAGAGGATCCAACTGAAGATCTCAAGGTTCATATGATAAACATAAAAGTGTAAGGCTTTGGAGAGCCCAAGCCCAGAAAGCTGGGGGTTTGTTTGGAATCATGTTGTGCTCCTTGCCTACCTCTGCCCCAGGAACTACATGGATATTAGCATCGAACACTGATCCAAAGAGTAAGATCAAGGAGACTGAAAATTCTGTAATACAATAAATCTCTTTCTCCTTAATATTTGCACGTGAGTGCACTTCTCTGCTGAGATCCACAAAGTTTGCCTTAGCTACAAAACATGCATTTTATATTATTACTCTCAGGAAAGATAGCAGCCACAAAAAAAAATTGGTATGTTAGATAGTTCACTCACTTATTCATTTAACAAACACCTTTTTTTTTTTCTTTTGAGAACTTATTACCAGCCTCTGTATTAGGCACAGGAAATATAAAGTTGAAGAAGAAATTATTCCTGCCCTCGAGTTTCTCATTAGCAGACATGCTATCACTTCTTCAAATTTGGTAGCAGTTATTTCTGTGTGGTCATTGGGTTTAGACCTCAAACAATCACCTGGAGTGTCTGTTCTAGAACTGTGTTTTGCTGTGCACATTTTGCTGGTTTTGGTGGTAAGAAGTATAGTTTCACCCTTTATTCAATGTCTAGCCTAAGGTGATTCACTTAGCTCAGCTTCTACATTACTAAAATGGGAATTAATACTGCTAGCCTACTTCTAGTACAAGCTATAAAATCCATTACCCATGTGTGAGGCATAATTCTGACAGCCTAAGCTGGAGAATATCATTAGCTAAAGTATAGTAAGATTGGGTGAGGTGGTTAAGAGGTTTCTGAATGAGTCAGGCCTCTGGCACTAAATTTATTAATGAGTCATTTTCCTTGCCTAGCAGACACTGTGGCAGAAAGTGAAAGAAGAAGAAACCATTCAATATCTGTTTTTAAAAAACGTATTCTGACTTTCAGTTCATCACAGTAGATTTCAACATATTTTAGTATTTTAGACCTAATACTTGTCACCAAAGCATTCTCCTGGTTTCTCTCAATTTGGAAAATGCAAGTGAGGTCTTTTCTCCATGGGGAATTGGTTTTCATCTCTTTCCAGGGATTTTAGAAAATAAATTCCTTGTGGCCAGACATGGCATCTATTACCTTGCTCTATGCAGTACCTAAAATTCAAATCCGATTATTCCAGCCTTTACTAAGAGATTCTTAATGATGACGATGATGACAACTCACTGCCCTCACATTCACTTGCCTTATATGACTTTACTGGCTTTCATCTCCATTTCTTACCAGCTTTCGATTTGCATAGCTATATGCTTTGTCTCTTTGTAGAATATTTCCCAACTAAGATCTCAAATTGGTCCTTTCATTTTTCTATGACAACCTCCTCATCTATCCTCCCTTTCCTTTACTTATAAGAACTAAAAACCCTCTCTTATCCTTACGCTAGCTTCAGTCACTTGTCATTCTTTCTACGACACCATCATAGAGGAGTGCTTCTGACTCCACGTGATGCTCCATTCAGCTTGAGCTCTGTGGTCAGCTGTTATAACATTGCTGCCATCATCCTAGACTCCTCCATCCATTTTACAACTTTCCATGTCCATCATGCCAACCCCAAACCTTGGTCTGCACTCACTATGCTCTCTGGACCTGCCCTTGACAATCTGAGACTGTGGAAAAAAGACTCAAAACTTAGGGGATTTGTCTTCTGAAAATTTACACTTTAAACTTCAACTGATCTGCAGCAGCGGGGTGATTTAAAAATTCTGTCAGAAGACTTAAAACATTCCTCCAGCCAATATTTCTAAATGCTCCATCTTCTTCAAATCTCCTATCTACAGTTCCTTGATCTTCACAAATTAATTTGGCTTCTTAATTTATAGAAAATACTAATGCTATTCCATAAATCTTTTTTCTCTCTCTATATATATGCATATGTGTGTGCATCTGCATACATCTATCTATCTATCATCTATCTATCTATCCATCCAGCTATAACTCCTTACCACATCTGTCTTGGCTCAGGCTTCATGGCAGACTTGAAGCTACACTGTCCAGATCCCCCTTGAAGGAACGACTTGCTGCTCCATTGTGGGCAATGTGATCTGCTGGCAGTCATCAGTGTCAGCCCCTTCAGGGTCTGCCTCAGCTGTAGAGTCTCCTTGCCTGATCTCACATCCCTGTAGGGGTGGCCCACATCTACTGGAAAGCAAATAAAGTCCTAGCTATGGCAGGCGACTGCAGGATGACTGATGAGCAATCCCAGCTTTTGGGTTCCCAAACACATTTAACTTTTTCTATCTAATCCTACTCCTTCTGTAGGCATTGGTCCCTAATACATATCGTGATTCCAAACTATTTCTGTGTCTCCTTTTGGAGAATCCAACCTAGGAATGTTCCCATAAAATAAGCAGTAAGTTAGGTTTTGACTGCCTTCGGCAGTGAGGAGATCATTGCTGTTGGAAAGTGAATCACAGATAGCCCCTGGCACAAGGTGATAATCCAGTTCTTAAAACTTTTACCAGGGGCGAATTGAGAAGGTGTGCTGGTGGAAGAGGATGCACTAGAAGGTGTAGTGTATCAGGCATTTGAGATATATGGAAGAAATAGTAGTTATAAGGCCTTTGGACTCAGACAGAATTACACCACTACTTTTCTTGGGTCTCCAGCTTACAGATGGCAGATCACGGGACTCCTCAGCCTCTATAATCATACATATAATCTCCTACTGGTTCCAGTGGGTAAGAAGAGAGGGGATAAATAGACAGAGCACAGAGGTGTTCTAGGGTAGTATCTACTCTGTATATTACTCTAATGGTAGATATATGTCATTAAAAATTTGTCTAAACCCATAGAGTGTACAGCACCAAGCATGAACCCTAAGGCAAACCATGGACCCTGGGTGATAAAATATGTGCCATTGTAGGTTCATCGATTGTGACAAATATACCACTCTGGTGGGAGATATGGGCAGTGGGTGTGGCTATGCACACGTGATGGCAGGGGTGTCTTGAAACTCTCTGTACCTTCTCTCAATTTTGCTGTGAATCTAAAACTGCTTTAATGAATAAAACCTATTAAACCTCTTTATGTTCCATACATTGTTATTTTTAATAATGAAAAACTGGAAACTACTTAAATGTAGAGCAATGAAGGACGGGTCATTAGAACAGAGGACTTTGGTGCGATGGCTGTATTAGCATTTACAACTAGGTTTCCTGCTCTGGACCTAACCTGCCCTCCAGGCCTTTGTAAAATCTCCCTAACCTAAGCATTTCTGGGTGTCTGCAAAGTTCTCTCACAGGAACTCAGGAGTCAGTCCATCGGATACAATCACTCGTGGTTTTTGCTCTATTTTTTCACGCTCCCGCTCTTCTTCCTCAGAGTCTTGTATTCACAAAACCCTTTGAAGGAATCCTGCTCCTGCCATTAGTGGCAAGACCTGTCATGAGCATTGCCTGGGTCCGTGCTGAGAGTATGCTTCCAAAGTCACAAATCTGCTGATCTGCAGAGCGTCAGAGCAGAGTTGAGTCTCAGTAGAAGTGGCTGGAATCCCCCTTTTCCCCAGAGCTCAAAAGCACTCTCGAGGTTCTTACAGGAATCGAATGCTATGCCATCCCTCCCTTGTCCGGATCCCTCCCAGCTTGCTCTCTGTCTCAGGGACTCCTCTCCAAATTCCATCATCATCTTTCAGCTAAAAACCAAAAGCCTTCTTAAAACTCAACCTCCTGCAAACAGTTACTGAAAGTAGTTCCTAGCCTCTGGTTCTATAAACAGCCCCCTAAATTTTGGGGATATTTGTGATTAGCTATGTTATGTGTTTGTTATTTATATATGCAGATAATTGACTCAACAGTTATACTACAGCTTGTGTCTCTGCAGTGTGTTTATTTTGTTTCTTTTTTATATACTAGGCTCATTTGTAAATGCAGAGGATGAACTGATCTACCCTCCTAGGTCAGGAGTCCTCTCCCCACTGTGGGAATGAGTCAATGCTCTTCCACTCTCTCTTAGCCCTTGTGTTAAGTGATGCTGGCACCTAAAGGGACATCTGGGTTTCAACTCCCATTGTTTAAGGATCAGAACAAAGCAAAGCACCATGTCTATGGAGGACCTGAATTCGTAGGCACCATTCCAGGGAACATCCAGGGACAATAAACCGATGGAAGCATGACCCACCATAGACCAGCTTCAGACATTCCCCCATGCTGGTCCAACCACCTGCAGAAACTCATTATGCTGGCCAACTATGGGTTACCTGAATTTAATTCAGTATACTGAATAATGGATGAAGTAGACAAAAAGCCTTCATTTTAGGGCCAATTTGTGTCACTAGGGGTTTTCTTAGTCAGTGAGGGTATTCTAGTGCCTTACGAGGCAGCTTGGGTTTTATGTTTGGGTCATAATGAATCAGCATTTTTGTTTTGATCCAGTTCAGCAGTTATGTATATGAGTCTCAGGTGGACACCTGGATATGCCCATGTCACAGCTTCATTGCAAATTATGTCGTGAAGGAGAACTTTACAAATCATTCTCTAATCAATTCCAAAAAAGAAAAAAAGGCATAATTATACAACATTCAGTATCACCAATTACCAAAGCCATGAATGTGAACCAGTCATTCCAAAATTTAATATCCACAAACTCAAGTGCAAGTAGACTCTTTTAATTTTTTAAAATTATTTGGAAATAATGGGCCCCAGGGAAGAGAGTGCTCTCAGCCTTGTGATCTGAGCAAGGTTCAGGAGCTGGAGCAGTTTGGCTGAGTCACTGCTGGCTGCATGACCCCATGAACATCACCTGACCTCCACATGCTTCAGCTGGCCCAGCTGTAAAGATGAGTAAATGTGGCCCGGAAGGTCCTGAGGTGCAGAGACAGCCTTCTGCACATGGCTGCCCTGGGATTACCTTTGGGGATACAGGTTAGCTCCATCAGAGACAGGGGGACTCTAACAGAGAATCCCAGAGTAGCCTCATCTAAAAGCCACCTCTGGAAAAGGGACCCTTTTATGCTCTATGAGTAGAGGATTAACTGGTAAAAACTTTCGAAGCCTTAAAAATTGATTGTATGATTTCACTTGAGTAAATTCGTTCTTAGAAAATAATTAGAGATGCACGCAAATATTTATGTTCAGCAATATTCATCATGGTATTATCTTTAATGATAAAACTCTAGAAAATATCTAAATGTTAAACTGTAAAGCATTATTAAATAAAACATGGTACATCTATATGTTGGGATACTGGATAACTGTTCAAAAAAATCACTGTCCCAGAATAATTAATGATGTGGGGAAATGTCCACAATAGAATAGTAAACTGAAAAGGATTATCAAACAACATCATTGGAATAATCCAATTTATTGAAAACTATAGACTCCCACACATGTCGACAAATGGCTGCAAGGACACAAACTAAATTATTAACAGTGTTTAGTCTCTGGGTCTTAGAATTATGAGCCTGATTTTTATTCATGATTTTTCCTGTATGTTCCAAATTTTTCACAATGAACATGTGTTCTTTTTGCCATAAATATCAATTTCCTGAATCTCTGTTAACTTGGACTGTCGTACGTGGGGCCAACCTGCATGCATACCTAGGGAGCAAATGAATACAGTGACACATCTGTGAACCGAGGCTTGAGCAATTCCAACCCTGGAGGCTCTCCTGCCTGGGAACAGAGGGGGATTTTTGTTTGAGGAGTCTGAACCTGGAAGAATGATGACTCTGTGGGTGGTTTTTTAGATCCTCAGTGCACATGGCTTTCAGCCCTGACTCTGCCCTAAAATTCTGGTTTACTGACCAAGACTGAAGAGTGAATTTGCCTCAGCAGCTAATTCCCCTACATAAGCCCATGGTTTACTCTGTATCTATTTAATATCTATTAAGCAACACCTGATCTTGTTCACCAGGAAGTATGTTCCAACAGAAACCTTTCTTTCCAAGTTAAGCAAACACCCTTGGTAAGGGGCCCTAATGCCTAGGAATTTTGCAGTCAACTTTTTAAGCATTAAATTTGCAAGAATGTCCTGAGTCACAGTTGACTGGATGGTGATTTCACTGTGGTGCACCCTGTATAGGAACAAAATTTTTCAAATGGACATTTGCCTTTGAGAAGAAAGCTGCTTCCTCCATAATTCATAATGGGAAGAAAACAGGTAATTTATGAGATAATCAAAGCACATCATCTATAGAGCTTTCCAAGTAATATTTTCTGAAGCAACGGAGTTATTCTTAAATCCCCTTACCAAAGCCAAGAGACAGGAACAATAAATAATCTCAACATTCCTGATATCTGGCTTTGAGATGTAATGTGTCATTTGCCTTACTTAGGTCAACTGTGAGCATGAGTCTTCCCTGAGTATATTTGTTGAAGATGGCCCAGGGGCATGCCAAGGAAGCAGAGAAGGCAGTCTAAAGCATACTTAACATTGTTGCAGATAAGTCACAATGTGAAATAGGAGCAATATTATCTCCATTTCATTAAAAGAAATTGAAGAATCCATCAGAATTTAATAAATTTTATTTAACATCTACTTTGTGTTAAGTACTGTTTCAGGCACTGGAGAACTAGCAGTGAACATAGCAGATAAAGTCTTTGCCCTAAAAAGGTTTACATCCTCTTGAGAGGAAACAAGAAACAGATTCATAATATATTGATAACTGATATGAAGAAAGATAAGGCAGGGTAAAGGGACAGAGAATAAGGGAGGTGCAATTTTAAATGGAGTACCTAGGGGAGCTTTCTCTGATAAGCTGACATATGACGAGAGACACAAAGGCAGCGAGGAAGTGAGCCAGGTGAAATGTTTGAAGTAGAGAAGAGGACAACTGAAAGGCCTTGAGGTGGGAACACGTCATGATGTGTTAGAGGATCAGCAAAGATGACAGTGTAGCTGAAGGTACTGATAAGGGCTTTGGTCTTTGGTCTGAATCAGATAAGAAGCCACTGGAGGGTTCTAAGCCGAGGAATGACATGATATGACTTATCTATGCGTTAGGGGTAGGCATAGTCATGGATGGGAGCTTGGTAACCAGTTAGAATGCTATTGTTACCATCAGTGTGACCATGGTTAAACCAGGCTTGACACAATGAAAATATAAGAAATGGAGCAATTTCAAAGGAAGATATGAAAGGACTGGCTGATATATTCAATATTGGAGGTAAAAAGAAAAGATGAATAAAGGTAAAATTATTTTCTGAAATAAAAATGGGGTGGGAGGAATTCACAATAAGTTTTGGACATACAGTCAATTCTCATTATTTGCAATACTTATGTTCTACAAAGTCACCAAAAATACTGTATTAATGAATACTGAACCATTGCTCTCAAGAGAAATACAGGGTTAACTTCCTGTGAGGCCCTGGTAGTAAATGTTATTGTCAACTGATCAATATATAGCCTTGTTTTATGTATGCTTTAGTTTAAAAATACCTTATTTAACATATATTGCTCATTCATTATCACTGAATTCATGGCCAACAGCATACACACAGCACCCATTCATCTAACTCATTAAACTTATCTAACACACGTATTTTCTCCAAAAGGCATATCACAGCCTTCTTGCACTGAAGAACACCAGATAGCACTTCAGCACAGCACTTTAGAAGCAATTTAAACCCCAAAATTACCAACAAAAAAGCACAAAAATGCAAAAAAAAATGTGGCATTACATAGTTCACAAAAGGATGCTTACTTACATTATGAGAGCTGAAATGAGGAGACAGCACACTGCCGCATTCAACCTCAGCTGGAACATACATGTCCAATGACAAATTTTTTGCAACTCGGCACATGTCTGCAAATGACTGAAAGCACTGTGAGTATTGACTTTTGGAGTCACAAATAAATTTTAGCAAATAGGCAAATTTGCATATATTGGATCTGAGAATAATGAGGGTTTACTCTATTAAGATCGAGAGGCCTATTATTCATCTAAGAGGAGATATGAACAATGAGTTAGATTCTGGGGGATTCTAGGGAAATGTTGGGGCTAGAGCTATTGATTTGGGAGTTAATGCCATGTATCTAAATCTATATTCGTAGCTAACATGAGACTAGATGAAATTATCTAGGGGGTAGAGAAAAAGGAGAGATATGTTCCAGAGACTGAACCCTGGAGCACTCTAGTGAGGAAGTTCCTGCAAAAGAGACTTAGAAAGAGTAGCCAGTGGAGCAAGAAAAACAAACAAACAAACAAACAAACAAACAAACAAGGAAGAGTTGTGTTTCAGAATGAGGGAGTTGAGAATGGATCAAATGCTGCTGAAAAGTTGTGTCCCAATGTTGAGAGGACCTTTAAAATTAATCTTTAGATTAGGAAAGATGGAAGTCACTGGTAATTTTGGTGAACAATTTCATTGGAATAATAGGGATAAACATCTCACTGGAGTGGGCCAAAGAGCAAATGCACAATTCTTTCCTGGAGTTTCTATGTAAATGAGAGCAAAGGAATAAGGTCAAAACTAAAGGAGGATGTAGAATCAAGGATTCTTTTTCAAGGGAGCTATGACAGTGTACGTGTATGCTGAGGAGATGAGCTAATGGAGGGGGGATGATCAATGATAAGAGAAGGGACAAGCACATTTGTAACTCATTTAACTTCACATCAATTGTATATGGTTGATATATTACTATCTTCATCTATGGGTGAGAAAAATGAGGTACAGAAAGGCCAGAAACTTGTTCACAATCACTTGGTGAGTAAGTGGCAGAAACCAGGGTGCAAATCCTGGCCCTCTGCTTCTGGAGCCTGTGCTTTTAAGTGCTATACTGCACTTCTGCAACTTTAGGTTCTGATCAATTCACGTATATTGATTACCTTGTACCTAGCAGTCACCACCTGAGGTTGAATGGTGAGAGGAAGAAAGAGTGAAATCCCAGACTTCTGCCTTTCCACTCAGACACTCTTAGAAACATCACGTTTCGCTCTCAAAGGCAAGCTGGGGAGAAACACTGCTGCTGCATTTTGAGTAAAGCCCATGAAGTCCATGTCACTGCTAATACCTGATTCTTCTAGAACATGTCTCACCTTCAGAGGTCAATTTCGTAGCACATGGGAAATAAAATTTAATCCTTGGGGTCATTCCCAAATCAAGAATTTAATTAAGCTTCTCATAAATTTTTCCTGTTCTTATTTTGGTCCCACATGAGAGATTTCTGAGAAAATAGCTCAGCTTTTTCCAAAATGTATGCAGCTTGGCATCCCTCGGACCCTGTCTACGGTAGTTAAATAAATCACTTGTTGCTAAACAGAGCAATTTATTCCCCTGACATCTACATGGTCCTCCTGGTTTATTTTAAAATATATCAACTAACTTGCCACAACTGCCATTGCTTTTAATGAGTCTGACACATCCAATTTCAATAGCTCAATGAAAATGTCACATAATAAAATAAGAGGCAGGCAGAGCGAGCGAGGAGAGTTGGTGTGTAGACACGCCCTTGGAAAGCAAACAATGAAAACCCTTGTTCAGGTAGGATTCAGGAAAGGGTCTTCCTGCCAGCAGTTTGGGAAACTGATTAGATCACATGGAAAGAAATCTTTTTACATTTTCTCCTCTATGTGTTATTTTAGCTAATACAATCTACTCACTCTCCCGAGCTATTTCACTTGAAGTGAAATCACCACCACCTGGCTGACTAGTACTTTTAATTTTTCATTTCCATGAAAATATTTATTTAGGAATGTAGTCATGTTATTTAACAAAGAATTCTGCAATGTTAGATGCGTGGCATCCATTTATTCACCCTACAAATAAATAGACGCAGTGACTCTGTGCTACCATGCTCTGAGCATTGTGATGAACATCAGGATCACAGGACTTACTAAGACCAGCTCCAACCTCAGTGGGTCTGCAGTCTCATGAGGATGAGCTCTGTCTACAGGAAAAGGTAGAAGGCTGTCCAGTCTTAGCTCCTCTGGTAACTGTGTGATAATTAAGACAAGTAACTTTGATTCCTCTTCCCTAAAATTGAAAGGATATTAAATATTACCTTGGAAGGATATTAAATACCTACCTTGAGGATGGCTAGGGGGATTAAAAGTAACAACATACGTCAAAGCACTGTAAAACTTGATACGAATCTTGGTTCTTCTTAACTGAACTCAAAGTACACCCCGATTATTACGTCTCCATCTATAATGCTCAGGAAACAAATTCTGTTGCCAAATATCTACTATCCATTATTAATGTCTTTACAGTGGAGCTATCCGGCATGGGAAATAAGGTGTTAGGGGATCACAGTGATGATATTATTGTGCCTCGGGAATTGCAGTGTCTACTATAATATTCATCTGGAAGCATGGTTGATTTCTGAAACGCAACAGGTCAAAAACATACCCACTGTTATGAATTTTCTCTCCCTACTAGTGTCATCTACCCTCTCTCCCAAATTAGAAACTTAAGGTGATCCTCAACAGCTCTCCTTCTATTGGTCTGGATCTGGGCCTCCTTCGTATCTCTTGGATCGGTCCACACTTCTTCATCAGACCACCACTACCGCGGTACAGGCCTTCTGTGTTCTCGAGTGGGTCTTTGCAACAACCTCCCAGCTAACTGACCTTCTTGTTGATAGCTTCTTCTTCTCCACTCCATACCTCACTCTGCCTCTAGTTACATGGCTAAAAAATATGATCATGTTCTGCTTCATGTATAAAAGCTTTTTCTGTGCTTCCTCCCCCCGCCCCACACGCACCCCATTTCTCCTCAGGATAATAATCTATAATAATTTCATAGCCTGGCTTTTGCTACTCCTCCACAACACACTAGCCACATGTGACTTTGGCCATTCCATAAACACCATTCATTTTTTTCTCCTCTCATTCTGTTTGCTTTCACTCTGCTTGTGACTTCAAATCCCTATTCCCTCTGAGCCCTTTCCTTGGCCACTTCTAACTTCCCATTCAATTATTCAAATGTTATTTCCTCTGTGCAACCTCTCTTAGCACTTTGGACATAGCACCTTCTTCCTTTGAGCTTCCATGGTCCCTTCTGTACTCTGACCATTGTATTTATGACATATTGAAAGATGTATTGACTTGTATCACTCCTGTGAGCTCCTCAAGAACTGTAAATAGATTTTATTTTCTTTGTATCTCCAGTGTCTTGCTCAGTGCCTGAAACAATGTTTGACCCTGACAGATGTTTGATGGATGGATACACATAGGTATCAAGAGGTAGAGCTTGTCTCCATTACCTGCTATCCCTTAGGCATTTGTCCTAGATCTTCATCTTTTGAGAAATGCCTACCTTTCCTCCTACCTTTAACTATTTTCCTCCTGCCTTTAACTATTAAACAGTACTGTTCCATGCCCATCTCTCTTCGAACATGACTTCTCCTATATTTCCTATTTGTTTTTCAGGGTACAGGAGAGCATGAGGGTTGAGCATAGATTTTAGAATCAGACTGCTTAAAGTCTGATTTTTTTTTTTACAATATTGTTGTCTGTGGGGAGACAAAAGAGATTTTTATGTATCATATGCATTAATTGTGACTTTTTTTTTGTTTTTTGTTTTTACATTGAATTCATCAAGGTTCAGATCTTTTTGAAGCCAGAAAATTGGAGCCTACAATTATGAAGTGAGCCTGATCTCCTGGCTCACCTGGTTGGCTTGGGGCAGCAGCCAGCCTGCAGTCCTCCAGCTCACATCAGATCTCCTCCTTCAGCTTCTCTGAATCCTGGGTCAGATATACATACAAGTCCCAGGTGAAGGGCACCAGCTTCTTTTCTAGGTCACATGGACTATGGAGTTTGGAGATGGTGAGAGCTAGATGCAAATTTTAGTTTGTCCTCATGGGTTCCAGTTTGTCCTTGCTCTTCCCTGCTTCACACCTAGCTTGTCTTCCTGATTGCCAGCCCTGATGACTTACAGTGACTTCAGACCCACCACCAGAGGCAGAAGTGCCAGCCTTCCATAGAGTTCTTCACCAGTTCTTCACTATAATTGCGTGATGCCAAATCCTTGAAATAAATCTCTCAGTTCATGTTAACCATTATGATTTTGCTTCTCTGATAAAATCCAATTGATAAAAAATATATTAATATTTTTTATAAAGCTGGGTCTAATTTTAAGATATTGTCTTCACAAAATTTGTATTTAAATATACTGCTGAGAAGACCAGAATCACAAAGAAACATTTGATTCATGTTGAAAGAGAAGGAACACGTCGTGGCACACAGAAAGGCAGATACAATTGTCCAAAGTGAAGACAGTTATAAAAACAAAACTAAAAGCACAGTTATGTGAATAGGGAGCCTCAGAAGCTTTTTCCTGTACAAATCAATTTTAGGGGAGGAGAACTTTGAAAGGATGTGCTGGAGTGGCTTGCAAAGGAAATCCACAATTGTATCCGCGTTTCCGCAGATATAAGAGGGCTAACTCTACCTGGAGGTGATTTTCTCTTCAAGGACCAGAGTTAAAAGGGAACAGTCTTCTTTAGGAGAAAATCCACATCAAAGTGTAAAACCAGAATTTTCTGTTAAATTGAGTCAAAAAGAGTTCAACAACTAATCTCTGTTTCTATAAACTTTCTACTTGCAAAAAGTTTGGCTTTCGTGTTTCTTTGTTTGCCATGAAGCTGACTCCAGGTGATGTGCCGGCACCTCTGCCATTGGGAAGGGACATAGAAGAGGTTAAAGTACACTGATTTCTGGCCTATGGTTGTGCTTTGAAGGCTAGGCCTCCTAAGACAAGAAGCACTGGGGCTAACCGGTCAAAGGCAGGGTTACTTGTAGATGGCCATCACAGTCCCTTCCACATGAAGACTCCTGCTTTTGTGCCAATTACTCTCACTGGAAGAGGAACACATTGTCCAATTTGCCTCCTCCAACTTTTCCTTTGATACCAAACAAAACAAAACAATTCTTGCCACACTGCTTCAAGGAACTGTCGCACACTGGAAAAAGCCCACATGAGCAAAGGATTCTATTCATGGTTTGCATATGATTCCTAAGACTCATTTTGATTTCAGCTGTCACATGCTTTGTTCTTTCCTGAGGGATACTATCACTTGAAGCACTGAGCATTAAGAATCAGGAAATCCTTGATGAAAAAATAGCCTGTGCCCATGGAGCCCTTTCTGGGTATCAGATGCGATGCAGATATGCCAGTAGGTTTTGACTAATTGGGGACTTTGCCAACCCCCAATAAACACTGGGCACGATGGTTTATCTGGATTAGCTCATCAGTGTAGTTCAAGCCATCAGATTTTTTGTCCCCCATGTTTTGCTATGTAAAATAACAATATTAACATAGTAAAAATGAATAAAGCATAACAATGAAGTTATACATATCCAATTTTATTAATAATTTATAAATTATACTTGTCTTGACATATTATATTAGAATCATGCATTTGAGGCAAATATAGTAAACCTATACTGCGGGGGAAAAAGTCTACTGGTGATATGAGAAGCATTGGTATGATAATTTTATAAATTATTCAAGTTTGTAGAAACCCACCAGTTTAGAGATGATACCTGGATTTGTTTTCAGATTTCTCAAGTTTCACAAGCATTTTAGCCCCTCTGCTTGGTTTTGGTATTGTGTGTTTTCTTCTATTAAATGAAATAGCTTTAAAAAGAATTATTTCGGAGATAGCAAATAAGTGACTAGAAGGCCTCAAGTGCCCTCCAAGATTTTCTAAAAGCTGGAATTAGTTGTCAGATTTTGCAAATAGAAAGTACGCTGTGGCCTCCCCACTCCCTACGTACGGTGTGCACTCCACAGTTCCACCCATTTTAGTGACTTGCCAGGCTCCTGTAGGCTTCTGTGTTTGTGTTTCAGATGCCTGCTCCACATTGTATCATGTGTCATGGCATACTGTGGTCTGTGGGTTAGAATAAGCCAATTTGTTGCTCTGTATAGATTTAAAACCCACTGAGGGAACACATTTCTTATAGCTGCTCTTCCACAAAGTTCTTTGCAGGTGTAAGTATTATCTCTTGAATCCGTAATCTGTTACATCATTATGCCCGTGCAATATTTACTTACTTGTGTCCCAGTCTACTGGGCCCCTGGAGGGATAGTTCGTTTTTTCCTATTATCTATTATTTACTCTTTCTTTTCCTCAATCATAGTGAAGTCTCAATCTTCACCTTCCCTAACCCCAGATCCCCAACCTTTCCACTCATCTCAGTACTGGAGTATGAGGGTACTGCATTACTGTTCATAATAAAACAACTATAAACGAAAAAGAGTAGTCAAAACACTGAGTTGTGAGTGGAGAATATGGAAATAAGCACACAGTTAGTTCTGCCTTGAATCAAATACCTTTCTGATATTATCAACAATCTACTAGAAACCGCATTCTCGTCATCAATAGAAAAATTTCAAAATACAAGAAAATAAGCCCTTTCTAAAGGAACTTTATAAGGGGTAAAATATATGATAAAATTTACATTTATACAATTTATTTATTAATATTACAGTCTTATATGATACAAATATTTTCTCATCTAAAATGATATTTATGAAACATAATTTCATTAAACTCTTGGGCCTCAGAATGGACCATGGGGAATAAAATCCTTTTAAAATTAAAAATTATATTCAGCAGAAACTCATACTTTAACCTGATGCGGATTTTAATAACTACACACTAAAACACTTCCCTTAACATCAAAATCAGGGATGACTATATTTAATGTTACTATATAAATATGAGAATATCAATTGATACTCGCCTAGGTCAAATATTCCAGTTGCATTACAAACACACATAACAAATATAAATTTATATCAGATGTCAAATTTCTGCATTAGTATAATTTCTGTCATGAATGTAATAGCCTGCAAAATAAAATGCCTTGTTTGTTTGCTTGCTTTTGTTCATTTTGTCTAATAATCTCTAAATAGGCAGGAAAAAAAGAGCACAACCTAGAAATATTTCAATTTTAAACAAATAAGGATCTTGTTAGTTGTAATCTTTTTTGGCTACTTCCCATAGGAGACAATATGCTGTGAAATGGTGAGCTGCCACTACTAACAGTTGGAGAGGTTAGGCCATATCTTGATAGTATGGCTTATTCCCGATAAAAAAAGAACTATCAGAGTGTCAGAAAAGACTGGATTGTTTATCGGACAGGTTGTTCTCATATGTACAAATTAACGTATTTTCTTGATGTTCATACACCAAAAATATTTTATTTTGTGCTAAAACAGAGATAGGTTCCTGTACTGGAATACGGTCAATATTTATCATTTTTCTCCTCTTTTCTCTACCTACAAAACTCCTTCTAATTAAAATATTTTAAAGTATACTTTTTATCTAATACGGTTATAACAATGATGGTTTTTAATTGAAACAATGGCTGCTTTGGTCTGTTTTGAATTTAATGAAGACATTTTAAAAAATCAAATATGTGACACAGTTTAAAGTTGTGATAAAGAATTAAGGGTAATTGAGTGACAGTAGAATTTTTCATATATTTATTGAATGCCTTCTAGGTTTAAAATTCCATGTTACATGTAGATCTATCCCAATTTCTTCATCTTTTCGGGTCATGGTTTTTCAGTGATATGTCAGGAAAAATACTTTCACGTCAGAGTGAAGAATTCTTAACTTGAGGAGGAACTGCGGATGCGGGGTAAGTACCGGTAGATTCGGCTGAAAAATTTGTTGTTCCAGGTTTCAACAGTTTCACTCCAAGTCTACATTTTAACAGTGTGCAGAAGAAGGATTGGTTCAGGCATCCTTCATAATCTACTTAGATCATGATTAGAGTATTTTAGGAACCAATAGCTTAAACTATATTAAAACAACCCAAAAGTTTTAAAAATGGTTACAGCCAACCTTTTCCAGACCTCAACCCTTGGCGGTAATAACTTGAGACTTTAAAGATGCCGGAGGCGATTTTTTTTTTCTTGTGGGGGCAGGGGCCAGAAGGTCAACTTGCAAAGCATCTCCCAGAGTCTGGTATCATGTGCCTTGCTCCTTTGCCACAAAGCGATTACCCTAACACTTTCATTATCCAAGAAGTTTGCTTCAACACTCTAAAAGCATTGTTTCTAAGAATAATATGAGTATGGCAGGTTATTTTCTTCTTCCACAAATTCCGATTGCACGATTTAACATAAAAACAACATAGGGAAGAGATTATTATCTTTCCTCTCTCATTGATACAGTTTAAGATATGCAATTGATTTACTGCATTTTCTTGAGCATTCAATAAATTTCTTGGATTTTTTTTTTCTAACTGCAGGAATAAAACCACTCAGTTCCTTAAGGGCAGCAAACATGAATCAAAGAGCTTTTACTCCACACCTATAAAAGACCATGCCACCATCGTAAGTTTCTCAATATTTCCTGTCATCTTTAAGTGTTTTTATTTATTAATCCCAATATATTTTAAAGCAAATGTGTTTTTAGAAAACTCTTCCCTGGGGCTTACTGTCAGCTTTTTCTTCTCCAAATCTTTTAAAATCCTAGCCTATAAATGACTTAAAACATGCTTTTAACAAGTTATATGAAAATCTCTTTTTGTACTCGATACTGACAGAGCCCCTCTGAATCCGGGAGAAAGCGATCACATTCCAGTTGTGTTGTCAGCGTGAGGGGCACACGCTACGAAGCACTAGTTCCTAGAGCTGTAAATCCATTGTGTTGCATGTTAGAAATAAGGAAATTGCCCTGTGACAGCTACGGTTTAGAAGCATTAACATTTTTCTTTGCAACGCTCAGGTTTATTCTTTTTAGTTATTTTCTTTAGTAAAACTTAGCCACCCAAGTATGACTTCCTGCATCACTGACCTATATGCCAGAATTAAAAGAAATTCCAATCAACCATGACAAAGGTCTCAGTCAGCATTAAGACAAAACTGACTCTTATTGATTTAGCAAAAGGTGGTTCTCCCACCCTGCCTCTCCCTACCCTCTCCGTCCATCTGAGCAAGTTACTTCACGTTGCATTAAGTATATGTGATGTGTGCTTTCTAGCGGCTGCATTTTAAGTTTGGTCTTCTCAACCATGAAAACACAGTTATAAATTGTTCTCAGAGCTAAATCACTCAACATCTTGGCACTTGGTTGTTTTTAACTTTTCAACAATAGGCACTGTTCACTCCCGTCCATCTCAGTTCTTTATTCAGTGATCAGGCAGGACACTGATGAAAGGCTAGTCACGGCTTTCCCCCATGGTATCAGTGTGGTGGCATGTGATGATTCACATGGGGTGTGTTTGATCCGAGAAAGCCCAGTCTCTGCTTATTCTTCCTTTGTTCTGTCATCTGGGGGAAAAGAGAGAGTGTGTTGAGCTGATTTCCTCTCTCTTTCCAAGC
>NW_006436288.1:10269463-10279791 GCF_000325575.1 Pteropus alecto
AGCGCTGGTGGGCCACACGGTTTTGGGTTAACACTTCCCAACACCTACAGTCTGCCTGGCATCATATAGAATATATTTATCCAAAAAAGGGAAAATATTTTTTAAGTGAATTTCCATATACGGAGGGAAAAAAGCAAACCCCTCTCTGTGGTTAAGAAACAGGAACCATGGTTCTTTTAAAGCAGCCCTTGCTTGTCACATAATCATCACTATCACCAGAGTCATTTTAACAGCTACCACAGTTACTTTTGATATTATTTTTACAGATGCTAACGATTTTACATGATGAAGGGGTTGATTATAGCATTGAAATGACAGATACTAATGATGATCTGCCTTTCCAATGAGTTTAGTAATTCCTATGCTGGTAGAAAATATGATTTTCTATCAAAAAGTACAAAGAGAAAGGTCTTTGTATTTTGGCATTGGTGCCCTTCTTCCCCCTTCTGTAGAAGAAGTGTCACAGGAGATGGGGAGGTGGGTAAGTAGAAGCCTCTGCTTGCTCAGATGTGGTTCTTACAGCACAACGTGGGGTGTGTTTACTGGAGTTTGCAATTCTCTGTGGATTACAGTCTTGCCCCCAGGAGTCTCTGGGTGTCCCCTCACTCAAGGTAGTGAATGAGTCCACCCCGCCCAGCTCCATCTCCCTGAGCACACTGACCTGCTCCTTGAGCTCTGCCAGCTGACCCGACAGCTGTTTGACCAGACTCATGGTAGATTCCAACTTCTCCTGCAGGTTCCGAATTTCATTTTGCTCACTGTCACCTTCATTGCTAACAAGGGACATGGCTCGCATCCGAGGAAACCAGTCCAAATTCTTCTCCTAAAAGCAAATAAATGTTCAAGAATAAGGAAGTAAGTATGGAAGGGAGCCAGAAGTTCTGTAAAGAATATTTACAGGTGCTCATTCTTATTAACATTTAAATCAAAGTTTCTTAGCACTCGAAGCAAAAGGTACTCTTTCTGGCCATGGGGTGGTGGGAAGGGGCTGAAGGCGAGAATGAAGTGGGGGTTAGACACTGGTCTTCAAGAGCTGGGAGAAGATCTTAAATACTGGAACAAACTTCCCCTGGGCTCCCAGGGAGGTCCGGGATACAGCATTTAGAACCATACCCCAAACCCCGTGGGTATTCAGTGAATCTTGATGAATGATGAGATAGGGTCTGGAGGCTACAGAGAGCAGATCCAACTGTGTGTGAGCAAGTAAGTATAGGCATGAGCTGTTTATTCCTGCCCTAGGCACAAAAGGGAGAGAGGCGGAGGAATAGGAGGGTGGTAAAAGAAATGTTTCAGTTCCAGCCACCCACATTAGTTAACCTCCCACTTCCCTAAGACAGCCTTTGAGCTCTGCTCAGGAAGAAGGAAGGGCATGGCCCTAGGTTACTCTGTCTGTTCCCTTTGGAAACTTTTTATTACAGTGTGGGTGAGGTTTCAGAGTTAGACTTCCCCAGAGGGCAATAGCTGCCACCACTTCTGTTTTTCTAGGTGGACTGAGTGTGGAGGGATGTGTGTATGTGTGTGTGTGTGTACAAGCTTCCTCTCCATTATGGTAGAGACAGAGGGTTAACCTGACACCCAGCTCTCTTGGAAACTGCCAGATTGCCTAAAGTCATAGATAGAATCACTGTGCATTACTTATATTCCATTTTCAATCCTCAAAAAAACTTGCAAGGTAAATTATATTATTCCCATTTTATAGATGAGGAAACAAGCAGCCGCAACAGTTTAATTACCCATGTCATAAGCGAGGAAATGGGAGAGCTAATATTTGAAGCCAGATGAGTCTTTCTGTACCCTGATTTGCCGATTTCTCTAAGTCACCTTCTTTCAACTTCCCCAGCAGAGATCTTCCTGCTTAAGATTCTCTCCAATCCAGAAAAGCCTACTGCAGTGGCTATAAAGACTTCTGCCTGGTAGATCCCTAGAATGAGAGTCAATAGAGTACTTTCCTCCCCCAAGGTACAGAAAGGCCCAATCTATATATCTCCGCACTTCTGTCTCAGTCTTATCCAGCCCTTCCGTTTTTTGTTTTTTTTTTTTTGTAGCTGTTGTTGTCCTTGTCTGAGAATAACAAGTTCTTTATCCTTCCCTACCCACAATGGCAATGAAAAGGGCTGATAAAGGATTAAAGATAAAACATATTAGTTTTAAACTGCATTTAAACAGCTGTAGCTAATTAGCATTTCAAAGGAGAAAGGTAATATTCTGAAGTACAGAGTGACAGCCAGATTCATTCATTCAATCAATCCTTCAACATCTATTGCCAGGATTTTAGAACGAAAATCAGATAAGACAAGATGTCTGCTCTCAAGGAGCTTGTGGCTTAGGACAGCCTTCCAAGAAAAGTATATGATGCCCTGTGTATATCAAAATCTTCTGCGATTGCTTGTTAAAATTGCAGGTTTCAAACCCACCACCTCATACCAAATCAGAACCTCTTAAAGTTTGTGTATGATTCTTTCATGCACTAAAGGTTAAGAACTCCTGTCTACAGAGACTGAGAAGATAAATTATAGCTGCTGGGTGGTGGCAGGGTAGGGAGGTGGAGTGAAAAATTGCTAAAATAGCTGTAGTGGGGAACAGGAAGCCAAATAGGGGCCCCTTAAATGTCTGCAGGGCAACATGGACAGCCCAGGCTTGTAGTGACCCCAGCAAAGACTACTGTCCACTAACAGCTCAGGTGGATGTGCAGTTGAGGCAGAGAGCTGCACTGAGGATGGTGTGTCCCCTGGAATGGGCATCAGAAACACAAAAGTGTAGGGGAGCTGGGATGTCAGCAAAGTGGTGGCTGAGGAACATGAATGTGGGGACTAGCGGGAATAATGGTGAAGAACAGATCTATGAGCACAGGATTCTTTCAACAATCCAATGAACATCAGTTCTCTTATCTCTTTACTATCTGAATTATCTACAGTGCTATCTATTATCTGAATTTTATGAATGAAGAAAGTGAGGCTTTAGCAAACGGTTTAGCTGGGATCCCAATCCATATCTGTTTGCATCAAAATTGCTTGGCGAGATAGGAAACTCTGGACAGAAAGTGTAATGATACAATTTAAAATTCTGAAGGCAGAACTTCAGGAAATGAAAATTCTTGGATGAGAATACCTTAAATCTGATAAAATATCGGAAAATTTGGGGAGTTAGTATTTGATGGTTACAGAATTTTAGTAGGGAAAATTCTCCAAAGATGGATGCGAACATACTTGATGCCATAAAACTATATAATTAAAATGGTTAAAATGGTAAATTTTATGCTATGTATATTTTACTACAATTTTTTAAAAAATCACTTTTGGATGAATTGTATAAAATCCCTGATATCATCTTGAAGGAGTTCAGCAGTTGGAATGGGTGAGGGGGCTATGGGTGGCCAAGGGCCAAAATCTGTGACGAATGGATAGGAGTGACCAGGAAGTAGAGCACAGTGCCTGGAAAGGCTTTAAAAATGCATTTTCCTGTGAGGATGAAGATGCGATGATGTCTTTTCAATGGGGAGCCAAGTCTGCTGACCCTCTCCTAGGGCCCTTAGTGCTGATGGGTTGAAAACATCGGCAGCTGCCACCAGCAGGCTAAAAGAGAAAGGGCCTCTCTTGGGAGATCTGAAAAGGCACAGTCTAGGGAGAGAACAGTTGGTCTGTAATAGGATGGACTCCAGGTACTGAGGGAACAGAAGGGTTTGAGAGCTGGGCCTGGGGAAAGAAGGTACCAGGTGACGCCATGATACCCAAGGTGTGGATGGTGAAAACATCAACTTTCAGAAAGTTCCCAAAAGAAACAGGCAAACATTGTTCTAATGCTTAGCAGACCACAACTCGAACAAAGAGAACATTGGTGAGACTTTGTGAAACTGCCTCCAAAGAAAGAAATGCTACTTACTGCTGGTTCCCCAAGGGCCGGGATCAGCCCAGTCCAAGATCTCCAGCTTTTGAGGAAACCACTGCAGCTCTCAGGGAACCATTATCCCAGCCTTTGGGCCATAGGACTCTGTCCCTGTACGGTCTTTCCTCCTTTGTTCATCCATTCATTTACTAATTCTTACCCTGGTTACTATGTCTGTGCTAGGCACTGGGAAAACAATAGTAAGCAAACCCCAGCACAATTCTTGTGCTCACAAAATTGACAGTCTATGTGGAGAGAAAAACTTCAATCAAAGGATGATGAAAATAACGACAAGCTGTGCTTAAGGGCCGGGTAGGAAAGCTACAGGCTCTGTTGTCCTTTCTCCTAGTCTCTAAAAATCATTCTCCTCTAATCCTCTTTTGGTGTTTCTCATTTTTTTTTCATCTTTTATATCTTTCTGCTTTTGTTGTTTGTTTCTCATCTTTTCTCTCCTACTTTTGTGCTTTTTATTTCATTTCTCCCTTCCTCTGTATATCGACTGACCATAATAAAAAAACTAAAATAAAATGTGTAATTATGATTTTTCAATATGGAATGTTTTGATTCCTTTTCTTAATTTTTTAAGGAACTTGACTCGAATGCCTTACATCTCTCACTAAAATGTAAAAAAAGAGCCCACGTAAATTGATTGTTTTTGTCCTCTTTTTTCAAATAAAGCCTGTATTTTAAAATTAATTTATGCAACTGATGTTTCTTCAAAGTAGTGCAGAAAGTACATCTTTTTCATTAAAATTAACTCAACTATAACAGTATTCTTAAAAAAAAAAAAAATGCTGCATACTCTTTTTCATCGGAAGTGGCTCCCGATTAAATATCCCAAGGTTCCTCTCTGCTTACTGGCACCAAAGAGCTGCTTCCATGGAAGGCTCAGCCTGAAGAGGACGAGAAGCTGGGACCTGGACTTGAGTCCAAGCCAGAACCGCAGGACAGACACAGAGAACAGTGACCAGTGACCAGGACACCACTTCCTCACCATGTCGACTTGTAACACGTCCGCCATCTAACAAAGCGGTTTGATTTGACTTGTTATTTTTCGGTTACTCATATACACTGTGTACATCTTGTGATCATGCACATGATTAGTAGATTCCCATGTTGACTTCGGTTAGTCAATATGAAATCATTTCCTTATTTCACCAAGAATGAACAAATTTGACCACAGGGTAGTATAAAATCAAGGAAGTTGCAGATTAATTGTTATACTCTGAGGTTACAATGATTGATCCTCGTGACTTAGTGAGTGGAAATTCAGAGCTTCTCAAGGTTTCTAAAACACAAAGCCCAGAGATGAACTAGTCACATCTCTGAAAAGGGACTTACAGAGCATGCTGTTCGTAATCCTTCAAGATGACTAGAAGATCAATAGATAGAAATATAAAAATCTTTCAAATAGTCCTTTCAGCTGTCAGATCAAATTTACTTATTTAATTTTGTAGTTATTCAATGAAATGATTAGGTCATCAGTGTAAGTCAAAGCTTAGCTGTGCTTTGTTTTCATATGTGGCTCTTAAACATGATTCTCCATTTGTGGGAGGGGGCAAGGTGGTGTAATATAAGGAGCACTGACCTAGGAGTCAGGACACCTGGGTTCTGGTTTTAGCTCAGCCAAAAACTAGCCATGTGATATAAGAGAAAGAGCCTTAATCTCTAAATTCCAGTTTCTTCATCTATAAAACCAGAATATTACTTTAGGTGGTCTTTAAGTCTCTTCCAGCTTGCCATTCTGTGAGCTACGAATTCAAAGAAAGCTTTAAAAATCAGATTGCTAAGATAAATCTTGAGTTCACCAAGGGAGCAGGCAGAAGCATAGCATTTAGGCTAGAAGCAACCTTGAAACCACATAACCCAAGCCCAGCATATTACGAATGCCCAGCCTAAAAGCTAAAATGTTTAGGTTTCCTTGAGGTTGTACAACAAAGTAGCAGATGTTCTTGCACTTGATTTCCACTTTCGGACAGGTTCTTCCATATTACGTAGTGGAATAGCTCTTATATAATGCATCCCTGTTGATTCTTCATTGACCACAGGCTTAAGAAAATGTAAAGACTGTAATAGTTTCTCTCCATATCAGAATGAGATTAAGAAGTAATGAGATTGATTTCAGTGAGCCAAACATTGGAGAAATTGTCTTATATCTTTTTAGCTCTACTAGATACACATTAAAAGTTGCCTGCATGTAAGCTAAAGAGAAAGCAAGCACCGTAGTCCTCCATCACAGTAATAGATCCCACTGCCTAACAAGTGTTGGGCTCTTCAGTCATGCTAGGGCCAATACCCAGAACAATTCCATAAGGTAGAGACTGTTACCGTAGCCATTTTATAGATGACAACAGTGAGGTAGGAAGAAGGTTAGTTACTGGCCCAAGGATTAAATAGGTATTACAAGTGGCTGGGCCAGGCTTCCACCTCCAACCTGTGCAACTGGATATCTTCTGCTCCTTTCACTGCATTGGACTGTTTCTTCACATTTAATGGAGATGGCAACGCTTAGCTTCTGAACTTGCCAAAGAACAGAGACTACAGTGAAAAAAACATATATATATTTAATAACTTGAACCCACTCGATTACTTCTTCTGGGGTATGCTAAAGGTTTATTTATTGAAAATCAGAAACAAACCCTCTAGACATTGTATCACAGATGCGTATGCAGGTACTGATGGAAATATATCAACACCTGACATTCAGTGCAGTTTTGCAGAGTGCTCCAAAATATTGCTAATGAGGGGTACCACATTAAACATACCATGTATTGTACTGTATTGTATTGTATTGGAATGAAATATCAATAAACCATGTCATATGTACCTTCGCTCTGTTTTCAGACTCTCTTGACTATGCTTAGAATGTGCTGTCACGAGACCATTTGCTAAGGTTTTCTTGGTTACCATCCTCTTCTAAGCCTTGTGTTTATACTGCATTTTCCATTCTAAAATCATTTGCAAAGCCACCTGGGCTGACAAGCGTAACCATTTCCGCAAAGGCTCGGTATGACCCACTGCATTCCTCTCTTTGCATTTTCGGCTTGAAGAGGTCAGCAGAAATGGCTCTCAAAAGGAACACTAGCAATGCTGATACTACCTACTTACTGGAAGGTCTCTGAGGGAAAGACACCTTTCCTACTTTCTTGGAACTTCGGATTTAGGAAAATAATCTGGAACAAGGAATCTTCCTGAGGTCAAAAGAATTAATCTGGCTAAGGAAGAGTGCTTCACATACCCTGTCCCAGTCTCTGCTCCAAAAAGTAGGGGCATGGTGGGCTTTCTCAGCCTGGTACAAACATGGTGGCCTTGCTGGCAGGCGAGGAATTACCTCAGAAACTTAAGGGACACCTATAATACTGATGTCTGGGTTTTTAGCCACATGTATATGACAAGTATTGCTCAATGAGAGCAACAAAAAGGCTGTTCTCACAGGGGTTCAAATGCAGGTCCTGCGTTCATGAGGAAGGATGAAGTGGAAAACATAGTCTTGCCTGACAAACAAGTTAGGGACTGGAGGTGAGAAAAAAGATCCAGCTACGTCCTTTGAAATGAAAACACTTTCCTGGGATTGACAAATAAATGATAATTTTCTTTCTGAAACATAAATCGAAACAGCTTTCTGCAAGTACAGTCTGATATTTTGACAGTAATCTCCTGAAATTTCTCTCAAATGTAATTATCGTATTCGTCTTTATTATACGTGACTTATTGAGAGAATTAAAAATAATAAATTTATAAAAAAAGAATAAACATCTGTGAAGCTCAAGGAAAATTTTACAAACACAATGTCTACACAGAAAATACTATTTCTACAGAAAAAAATATTCCCAGAAATCTTTTAACTCCAGAGTCAAATGCAACACAATAACAAATGGAATTAAAATCTGTTTTAGTAACTAACCGCATCTGTTATTGTTTGAACCTCACGGCATTTTATTCCCTCACACGTATGTATGTATATAGCACATACAGGTTTGTCTTACACAAAGAAATAGGTAAATCTTCTAAGAGACTACTTAAAATCCTCCTTTAGAAAAAAAATGCTCTTTTCTTTGAGAGCAAACTATTTAATGAATGGCCACCAAAGCTCAAAATTACATAGGACAGCTCAATGAATGGCCCAGCATGTGGTCATCATCAGAGAGCCTTATCTGTCATAATCTGATTATACTGAGTTTGCAGTTGGCCAGCTCAGCAGCCGATGTTCTTTTACTAGTCTCTGATATTAAGACATTTAACCAAATTGTTCTTTTAACTTGTCTGGTCTATCCTTAAGTCTCTTCTCTTGTGTTCAAAATACTACCCAAGAAGAGGAAAAGAGTTGGCGGTCCTCGAAGTGTGTCTTCTCTGGGCTAGTAACATCAATATCAACTGGAAAATGTTTAGAAATGCAAATTCTTAGGCCATGCCCTAGACTTACAGAATCAGAAACTCGAAGGTTGGGGCCCAGGAACCTGTATTTTAAAAACAAGCTCTTTAGGTGATTCTGATATGTGTCCTGAAATTTGAACAACCACTTTAGATAACTGAAGACTGAATCAGTGATATCTTAACATCACTCATCATTGAATGAACCTTAAAGAAAATCTTTAATTGTACTCACATTAATTCATTGGCTAAATTGGGACGCATCCGAGCATGAAAAGAGTTATAAATTTTTTCAGAGACAATGGCATAACCAGGACTGTTCCATTCAAAACTACAGTCCTTCTGTGTTCCATTAAAACTTAGACTATCATTTTCAGTGTCTGGACCAACTCGTTAGGAGAATAAAACGGTTCTGTAACAGTATCCAGGCAGCTTCCGTAGATTAGAAAATTGTATTTATGTATATAAATTGCTGAGAAAATGATTCTGAGGTATTATCGACTAGGAAGTCATAGTATTTTGGTCATCTGTAAACTGACTATAAAAATGGGTTTTGACATATTTCTGAAGGGACTAGTCTATACCTACCATTCTCATTACTTCCCATTCTTTATTTTTCTCTTATAAAGTGGATGGATATTAATACTCCTCTGAAATTTCTCCTTAATTCCAACAACCTTCTCTAAAAATTTCAAAAATTTTTCATTAATTTTTTATTATCACTGGCCTCTCTACCAGTCTCTGAATTGTTTCAAAAGTCTATTACCAGGAGTTGGAGCATGGTCCTGATAAAGATCTGGAGTGGCTCTTTTGGACTAGCACAATACAGAGACCTAATAATAAATTCATAGTTCGACCAAGATGATGTGCCAGGTTGTATCCAAGAAATATTACACTCAGGCCAGACTTTTCATTAGCATCAAAGAGCTAAAATTTCTTCATTAGATTCTTCAAAAAGGACAGCCTGTGGACTGAGGGATGCAGAATAAAAAAATCTGAATTGAGTCCAAACCAATATGTTCTTCTGGGATAGGGACAAGTAGGGTATGATGTCAAAATGGGACTGAACTCTACATTAGATTATAGCTTTGCAGAGTATAGCAGTGACCACTGTCTAGTCGGCTCTAGAACTTGGAACTACTACAGGATGGTGCACAGCTTGAAAAGAATCTTACTGCAGCTGCCAATGCATCAACAGCTGACTGGCTGGGTCCGCAGACAATGTAGTCCTGAACACAGTGAGCCCAGCAGCTGTAGGTGATGACACACAACTCTGTCAAGCAGCTGGTATATGTGAGAAGAAATGAGGTGATTTTAAGTAGAATGAATAAGGGAAACTTCAAATGATGAAGCAGAGTGATGGGCTTTCCGGGACAGAAGAGTGGCTGAAAGAAGAGTATGCTGTTATAGTATGCTATTAATTCTAGAGGATGGTGGCTTTTTTTTTTTTTTTTTTTAATAATGGCTCCTGGCTGATTATAATGATAAGATACCAATACATGAAAGGCACAAAGTTTTCATGAACAAGAACTGCAGCCATGAGTCACAGAGCCGTTTGACACAGATGCAATGTGGAAACAATCACTGATCATGCAGGTACTACAGATCTCATTTTTGTGCAGTTTCACAAATAAATTCTCCAATTTTTACTGATTCTCCTCAGGCTTTACATACTTTACCCATTTTTCCATATTTGAAACATTTCCCTGGTTATTTTTTTTTATGGAGGAGCAATTTGATAGAAGACTTGAAAGAACTGAAACAGATGCCGAAGCAATTCTTATATGTAAAATTTGTTTCTGAAGGATGATGGAGCCAGTTGATAAAATACTGTAATGCCAGGTTATGACTGGATGTTGTACACAGGCGCTCCAAGCTGATTAGAGCTCAGATGCTGCCCTGAGACATTTTATAAGAAATACAAACTGACTTTTATTTATTTATTTTTTTAAAATTTATTTTTAATTAAATTTTTTTTTGATAATATTGGTTAAGACAATCTAATAAGTTTCAGGTATACAATTTAACTGTAAGACGTGTGTGTGTGTGTGTATATTGCATTGAGTGTTCCACTC
>NW_006436288.1:10280356-10290983 GCF_000325575.1 Pteropus alecto
AGATGATATCTCATTGTGGTTTTGATTTGCATTTCCCTAATAGCTAGTGATGTTGAGCATCTTTTCATATATTTGTTGACCATTTTTATGTGTTCTTGGGAGAAGTGTCTGTTCAGGTGCTGTGCCCATTTTTTGATTGGATCATTTGTTTTTTTTTGTTATTATTGAGTTGTATGAGTTCTTTGTATATTTTGGCTATTAGGCCCTTATCGGAGGCATAGCTTGCAAATATATTTTCCCATTTGTGTGGTTGTCTCTTTACCGTGTTGACAGTTTCTTTGCTGTGCAGAAGCTTTTTAGTTTGATGTAGTCCCATTCATTTATTTTTGCTTTTACTTCCCTTGCCTTTGAGGTCAAATTCATAAAATACTCTTTAAGTCCAAGGTCCTTGGTTTAGTTCCTATGTTTTCTTCAATGTACTTTATTGTTTCATGTCTTATATTCAGGTCCTTAATCCATTTTGAGTCAATTTTGGTGTGTGGTGATAGACAACAGTCTAGTTTCATTCTTCTGCAGGTGGCTTCTGGTTTCACCAGCACCATTTATTGAAGAGGCTTGTTTTTCTCCACTATATGTTTTTGTGTTATTTCTCAAAAATTATTTGCCCATATAAACATGGGTTTATTTCAGGACTCTCGATTCTGTTCCACTGGTCTGTGTGCCTCCTTTTCTGCCAATACCATGCCATTTTGATAAATACTGACTGACTTTTAAATTGCTCCCTAAATTAAGTATGTATCTTGCCTCTTCAATTAGATGGTACACATCTTAAGTGTTGAAACATGTTGATGGCCCCATTAACAGCATGGGCAATTTCTGATCTCACATTTCTCCGCCAATTTAATTTTTCCTCCATTACCCTCCTCTGTACTGAGAGCCCCACTGCCAGGCCCATCATCCTCCCTGCCCGGGGCACTGTTATATAATAAAGAATCAGACTGGTCTTCATCTCTGGTTCCTAGGGGAAGACTCTAACCCCTTGGAATTTCCCGAATGACAGAAATGTCTTTGTTATTTACAAGTGCCCTGGATCACACTTGAGTGTATGCTAATAAAGTGACTCCTGGTGGGCCCCTCGATAACTTCAGGATGGACACTGGTCACTAGAAACACTAAGCACATGTGATTAGAGGGTTGAAACTTTGAGTAAGCCCAACTTCCAGGGAGAGAGGGAGGCTGAAGATTGTGTTCAATCCTGCAGCCCACGATTCAATCGGTCAGGCCTATGTAATAAAAGCCTAATAAAAACTCTGAACACTGAGGCTCGGTGTAACTTCCTAGTTGGTAAACACACTGATGTGCAGAAAAGCTGACGGATTTCACGGGAGAAGGCATGGAAGCTCTGTGTTCCCTCCCATACCTCATCTCATGTGTCTCTTTATTTGGCTGGTCCTCCTGATTTGTATCCTTTATAATAAAACTGTTATCATAAATATAATTTTTTATCTTGAGTTCTGTGAGTTCAATAGAAAATTATTGAACTTCAGGGGATTGTGGGAACCACTGAATTTTTAGCCATTCTGTCAGAAGTGCAGATGGCCTGAGGATACTTGAGCTGTGGCTGGCATCTGAAGTCAGGGAAGTTGTGTTAGGGATTGTGCCCTCTAACATACGGGGTCTCTCACTCTGGGTGTTTAGTGCCGGAACTGAATTGCAGTACCCCTAGTTATGGTAAAAATGGAATGGCTGGGGTAAGAATAGGAATCAACTTTGTTCACCGCCTCTGGTTGTGGGCCATGTAGACATCAGCTGTTGCAGATGGCAAGAGGGCAGGGTGTCATAATAGCAATGGACAAGCGATCAGGTAATTGAGCTAGTTAGGCATCTGCTTTTGCTAATTGTTGCTGGTCTGAGACCTATAAACAGGGGATATTCAATTGGACTGATTTTAAAAAGCTACAGAAGATGGAACACACTCAGAGACCTGCAGCACTTAGGATATGATCATGCAAGGCAGAAAGGTTTATCCAGTGTTTGTTTATGGCAAAAAAATAAAGTGAAAAAGCATGATGTTTCATCGTGATCTTAAATAAGTTCTCTCTTTATCCTCCACTTGTTCTTCCTGAGGGACAGGGACTATTGGAAATCCATCAGCCTGTGAATTTCTGCGGCTTAAACTATTTACTCTCGTATGTTCTACCCATTCCCTTGTGAGGAATGAATTTCGTATACTACAAATTATGATGTTGGATCAAAAAGTGAAAGCATTGATATATTTTTTAGAATTTCCCTAGCTTAAAATCTAAACTCTTCCTAGCCCAGGGGGCCCTGCAGGATCCAGTTTCTCCTTCTCCCTTCTCACATCCTTAGCGCCATCTCTCTTCTTCAGTAACTCCAGCTACATGGTTGTCTTGCTAGTTCTCCATCATGCCCCACCTATTCTTGTCAGGGATTGGCTCTTACTGATCTCTAGATCTTTCCACGGCTTGCTCACTTACTCCATCAAGGGACCATTCTTGACAATGCAATGTGATATAACCCCAACCCCTACTACACCTTTCACTTGATTTGTTTGTCCTCATCATTCCCTGACATAACCTACATTGCCTAGTTATCTGTTTCCAATGATAGAGTGCAAGTTCTAGGAGGGCAGGGCTTTGTCTCAATTGTCCGTAGATCCTAGAACAATGTGTACCACATAGCGGACGTTCAATAAATGTTAGCTGAATAAATATAGAAGCCAAAATTGGAGGATGCAGTGGGAGAAAGGTATTCTGCCACTGCTACTGATTTTCTACAAGAATCTGGAGGTGAAGACTATTGAGGCAAAAGCTGAAGTGACTTGTGCCACGTTGGGGAAGATCTACGCTCTGTGTTAACACTAAATAAGGTGAAACCATCTCACCAGTCCCCAAATGACAGGATACTCAGATGTGCAGGGGCCCAATAAAACAGGCTGCCATTCAAAAGGTAGGGGGTTTGGAGGCAGCCCGTTCTCGGAATCCCAGCTTTGCCTCTCATTAGGTGTACATCAGGAGAAGTTTATTATTTAAATTTCTTCCTCTGAAAATGGGAATAATACCCATCTTTTAGGATTTATTTCAGTATTTAATAAAATGATGTAGAAGAAGTAGTGCAATGCTTTCCCGTATGGAAAAAGAGAGCTAATATTTATAACAAGCTTCTGGTGGGAGGAGAATGGAATGGAAGTTAGGGCAGGGCAGTGTAGATGTAGCACATGGGAACACATGGTTGGGGCAGAGAAGATGAGAGGGCAGAGGCGTGGTCTGTAACTGGCCTCACGGGATTATGACATCCTTGAAGTCCACAGATTTTCAGGGACAAGAACGAGAAGTCACCTTGACTCATGTTTAAAAATTTTCCATATCAATTGCTATTTGGGAGTTTCACAGGTTTTCCCTCCATTCTGCCTCCACCCCACTGCTTAGTAACCTTGTGGAAACGAGGAGCCTATTCATTTGTTCCATATCCCCAAATACGAAGTTTGCCGGTACGTGTCCCCTTTTTAAAATGCAAAGTCCTCAAGTTTTTAATTTACTGTTTGAAAATCACCGACACATAAAGAGAAAAGGGAGGCCACCTCAGAATGGAAGAATTCTACTTTCATCTCATTTTCTTTGCAAGAACTGTGGTCAGGCTTTCTAAGGGGCAGTACCTACACAGGCAGAGCCGACTCCATTTGTGTATATGGACTGTTACATTGAAAGACACTATTAGGTTTTTTTCTAGGGTATTTTAGACCTTCTGTATTTTACTAAACACAGTATTAATCCTTTTACTTCCTCCTTCTTTATTTATCTCATCCAAGGGGGCACAGAGAACCACTTCAACACATCAAGTTTACCTCTTCCCTCGTCATCACCTCTCTTCGAGGATCACTGTTTTGGAGAAGCAATGCTGACTTTTTGCTTTGCCGGTCCCCAAGGCCATGGTCATGCTATGAATTGTGTTAAAGAAGCCTTGCCCTTGGAGCCATTTTTGGTTTCGCCATAACTTTGTGCTTGAAAATTAGATTATAGGAGACGCCTGCACTTTGGCCCGGTTTGTGGCTTCAGTGTGCTGCCAGTGAATGCATGCCTACTTAACTTTGGAGCTGCCAAGGCTTTTTAGTGCCCTAACAAACAGGATTTATTTGGATTTAAAATTTATCACCAGGAATGGAAAATTGATAGTTTTGCCAGTGTTGGTAGCCAAGACTTCCAAGGTCCTGTTGAGAACTCAAGTTTATCCCTAGCTCTCCAATAGATGTTCTGTTACATCCTATAAATTTCACCCAGCAGCTATGAATATATGTTTTTTTTTTCTATTAAGATTTTAATGTAATTTGATTACATCTTTGCATGACAGTTATATATACTCTTAAAAGACATTGTAATTGTTCATCTAAAGTTTAACTATTTTTTTGGAATTTCGGGTACTTACTTAGATTTAAAAGAATGTTACCAATGGCCTCACATTTAAATGTGTTGTGTTGGAAATTATGTTATTTATTGGAATTAGAGCAATATCTATTCAATATTATTTAAGGTATTTGGTTACGATTTACATCCCTAGTCATAATTAATGTATCATATAAGCATAATTTCCCCACATTTCTTTTCCTCAGAGTAGCCTTGGTCCCTCCTGCACCATTGCCTCATAACTCTTTTTAATTTGCTGAAAAATGTGGGGACTGATTTGGTAATACAACTATATAGTGCAGATTGTATTGGTTTATATTATGCACAATTACCAACTACTTCTGGGAAAAAAAATTAATTAGTTTAACCTAAGATACAGGTGCCTTTGGTTATGTGATATATAAAAAACAGATTTATAAGACCAACCAAACAAAATAAATTATTTAATATTCATTTCGAAAGGCTTCTTTCCTAAAGGAATAATTATAGGATTTCTTTAAGTAACAATTTCCCTTGGTATATTGCAAGTATGACTCAATTTTTAACACAAAATACATTTACGTGCAACATTCCAATGATGTGCCTAATGTAAAAAAGTGAAGGAAAGATTATTTTGATGTGTAGCATCGGGTTAAGCAGTTAATTTTAAAAAATCTTATTTATGCCGATGATGATTTTATGGCAAAGTCAAATTTTATAGGAGAAAGTAGCTGGTGCAATGTTCAGAGCAAACTTCCTACCAGCCAGATCCTGTTTTCAATAAGTAGTCTCCTGTGCTATTATTCCCTGAATCACAGTATCACCACCTTATTGCATAGAATCTCATTGTAATAAATACACTTATGATGGCTAGCACAAGGCAATGAAATATTTCTGATATGCCCAGTTTCCAAGTGGCTTGAGATCCAGAGGCCGGAGGGCACTGCATTCCTGGGCTTCCAGCTGGGGTCAAAGTACTAAAGTTCCATTAAATGTGCTGGAATCACATGCAGTCACAAGTCACTGAAAGGTGCACACAGCAGTGCCACCTCGTCCAGTTCACTGACAGCAATAGATAGTTTCTCCCTCAGAGCTGGTCACTGTCATATCTCCAGCCAGAGCTGAAGATCAAAACCAGAGGATATGATCTTTATCAAAAATAAAACAATTTACATAGCGCTTCTGGTGCCTAAATGCCAACATAACATTTTAGAAAATGTATCTTTCCATGTTTTCATGATGTCACATGCAACTAAGGATCACTTAAGTTTTTCTCAGCTTAGTACCTGGCATACAAGCTCAGCAAGCACTCAGATATTTGGGTTTGGATGCACACATGCGAGATCGTGAATAGACTTTTACCATCATCACTCCCTACCACCTGCTATTTTTAGTTACTCGGTAATTACTTATAATTATATTGTTATTATATCTTTCACATCATACCCCTTTTCTCTACTATGGTGCTGCCTGGACTCTTTAAAACTATCATCATAAGCTGCTCTTCTGCTCAAATACCATCATTGACCTATCAAATCTCAACTTTTTGGTCTCTTGGCATAACACTAAAGTCTAACCATTATGTAACAACCCTACTTCAATTACATGTATCTTCTCTTGTATCCTGGTCAGCACCTTCACTCTTCCTTATCGCCTGTTTGTTATGTGGTTGAAAGAAGGCATAACTAGGGGACAAAAAATAGGGAACCTACTGACAGTTGATCTTAGGTGAGTAATTTTGTGCTCTGATCCTCCCTTGGGAAAGGGATTCCTGAGCTGGACTGGAAGGTTGAGCTAGCCCTTTGTAGCCCTAATATTCTCTAAGCCTATGTTTTATCAACATCTACTTAAGTTTGTGGGCAAAGAATCAAAATAGATATGAAAGAAAAAAACATTAATAAAGAGAAACCATTAATAACATTATTAAAATTAGTACTATTCCAATCACATAGTACTTTAAATAGTTCATCGGTTTTTTTATATTTATCATTTTATTTTATTCTCTCGCAAACCCTGTGAAGGACAGCTCTCATTGTCTCCAAGAGACAAGAGAGAAAACTAAGGTACACAGTTTTCATTGCTTAACCAGTGTCACATCTATAATGAGAAATTCAGAACTAGAATACAAGTTTTGGATTTCCAGGTCCCAAGACTCTTGCTTTGGAGATCATTAAGTATTAGAATCCTTTTCATGATCTTATCTTAGAAAAGAGTCCTACAAATCACTCTAAGAATACAGACACCTCTAAAATGCTCGAAGTTAGACTTAAAACTCAATTCTTGATAAATGAAATGTGTATAATGACACCTTAAAGATAAAGTGTCTTCCAGAACAAAGGAAGATCCAACTGTTAATTAATCAGTGGAGTTAACACATCTAAAGGCAACTCTGTCAATCAGGAGGAAAGCAGTTAACTTGGAATAAATGGGGCAGAAGACTACCGACCTGGCTTGGGCCTAGCATTCTCCTAGGGATATCTGGCTAGATATCACATGGAAGATAAAATGACAGTAGTAGTAATGATTATAAGTTAGAATTTAAAAAAATGCAATGCTCCAGGTGCTGTCATATTTCTACTTCTTATTTTATTGCATTTAAAAGGAACTCCACTGCCCTGGTAATTTTCCCTTCCTTGTTTTATTTTTCTTTGCAGCATCTTTCATCATCTAGCATACTATGTTATTTATTTTGTCAATTGTCTGCTATTAGAACATCAACTTCCTGAGGTGGGGATGTTTGTTTATTGCTGTTCTTCAGTGCCTAAAATAATGCCCAACACATAGAAAGTGCATAATAAATAGTTGGTAATGAATGAATGAATAAATGAACTTTCACAATAACCCTACGATAGGCATTAGTTTTATCTCATTTTACAGAGAAGAGAACTGATACATAGAGTCATTAGGTGTTTCCAAAGGTCACAGAGCTAGCAGTGATAAAGCTGGGGCTCACACACAGGGTTCTTTTGCTCTTTTAAACTCTAGTCTATAGCTGTATTCAGTGACGAGGATCTCAGTCTGATCCACTAAATATCACGCAACCAACTCACTCCTTTGCTCCAAACCTCTGCTCATTAAGTAACTTTTTGACTGACTATAATTTGGCTTCTCAGGAAAAAACACACTGACCATCCATTACACATGGGTGTTCCGCTTAGATATTGTAATTTACCTTGTTAAATCAAAGTACAGGCATGCTGATTTATCCATATCTCTGTCTTTTGACTCTGATTAGTGTGTTCCTGCTCCAGTACATTCTGTGTGTCTTGATGGCATCAAGAATCTGAGCATGCAACGCTTAGCACAGGATCTAAAATTTATCACCTAAGAAAAGGCCTGTTTGGAGCACTGTCTCTGAAAAATCATCTGGTGACTTGCAGTCAGTCAGCCTCCCCAGGTGGTAGCCCCCAAATCACTGCATTCCCATTTTATCCAGGATGAAGCATTTTTATCAAAGCAGTACTCTAACTATAGTTATCTGGTATAATATGGGAATAAGAGTAATAAATATGGATTGTGAAAGGAAGCTCACTGGTATTATGCTGGCTCAGCTAGAGTACAAAAAAAGCAAGCCACGATTTTATTTCAGGGTTTACTAACAAGGTTAAACTGGAAACTCGAAGAAAGACAATTTTCATGCCTGAACACAGAACACTTGAGAAAAGAAAATGAACAATGAACTACATAGGATGAAAATTAAATTGAATGCTTAGTAATTCCTGTAGCCTGAGTATCTAACAATATTTTTAATATGAGTAGAACATTGTACATTCCCTAAACATGCAAGGATTCAAGAAAGGACTCCTGCAACTTTAATTATATGAATCATTTTTATGAAATTGTTATTTTTCTCCTTGACATATTGCTATTTTTCTCCTTGACATATTGTATCCCCAGACTCAAGGTACAGGAGTTCAGAAGCAATAGCTCAGAATTTTCATTAAGTACACATGACATCCTTGAAACTTTAAACTGTTCATGCTTGTTTACTGTTATGTATATATGTGTGTGTTTAAAACTATATATATAGTTTTAAATCCTAAAAGAAATGTGCTCATCTGTGTATTTATTCTAAAAGGTAAGCAACAGGAAAGATGTTTTTAATGGAAAGTAAACTGGAAAATATTTGCAAACTATTCAAAGAAATAAAATGTTTTAATTAAAAGGAAAATCTACCATTTAAATCATTTTAATAGGATGTTTCTTAAAAAACAATTTTGTGTGATTAAGACAATGTTAAACAATGAGGACAGCTCAGGTGTCCAGGCACAATAGTGAGTGAGTATCCAAGGGGAAACCCCTTCACAAACACTGGTCCCACATCGGTGCCTGCAGAGAAACTATTTCTGATTTGAGCATTTTTAGGTAAGATAGTATTATTCTTGCACATTGTCCAATTTGCCACGAAAACTCCAAATTATTTTAAACTAGAAAATAAAAATAATACATAATACGAATTTCTTTAAAAAGATATCAGAAGAGAAATCTATTTTAAAAATAAATTACCAGTTAAATGCCATCTTCTGATTGCAGACAAGTTTTCAGTGATTATGCAACAAATATTCTTATTTCTACATTAGTTGGTTTCTTCATGAAACAGTTTAGCCTACTTTCCTTATTCTCTTTGTGAACTTTAAAGACAATCGTGTGGTATAAAATGTAGTTTCTGCTAGCTAATCGCTAATTACAGCAACAAAGGGAAAACAGGAAAATCCAACTAAATTGCAAATAAGTAATGAGGGGATATGTGAGCTTTTACTACAATTTCATACCTGGTTGCACCTGTTTTTTTAAATAAAGCCTTTGTTGACAAATTTTTTTGCTAATTTTAGTTTGATAATTTGATGTTTATTAGGTATCTATTTTATAGAAACTGGTTTCAGATCACATTTATATTGTTCATGAGCAGAGATATCTTTATCAGGAATCTCCCAACTGCAGTCCTATCTCTGCTCTATCTTCAAAATAAGATATAGTCTTTTGTTGTTGTTGGCATAACTCAAATACAACCTACCATATCCTTTCCACTATTGTTGTAGGGTTTCTTTTAGGATAAGAAGACTAAAAAGAGTACAAGTTTTTATCAGAATATTCCTTCTCCTGTTGTACACTTTGATTTGCATTTATCACAGGAGGGAAGTACCCACTTGATTTGGAAAGGTGGACTGTGCTTGAATGTTTCTTTCTGAGAAACAACAATTAAAACGAACTATTGAGCAATCACTACTAGAAAGGATGCCTATATTGATAGTTTCAATAACCAAAAGGAAAGAAAAGTCATTTTGTCATTTTTGCTAATTTTGGAAGTATAAATGTTCTGGCTCTGTAAAACGAAAATTGTGACTTCTTTTCCACAGTGAACAAAAAAGAATATAAGTTGACTAATCAGTCCTACAGAAAATTATTCATACACTATCAAACTAGGGTTGAAAAGCCACATCCATTGAACTGGGACTGATTAAAAACAATGACAGTTTACTTGTGACTTTGAGGATTATTTAAAACCTCAACTTCCCCCAAATTTTCGAGCTATACTGTAATTTTTGATCTATTAAATTCTGCAGAGTAACTGTAGAGTCTCCTATCATGTATAGATTGGATGCACCCAATTTACAATCTTAGATATATACTTTTCTCTCTGAAAGTCCTATGAGGCAATTGTGTAAAATACTATATCAAAGATTGTTGGAAATATTGAAAGATTTTGCAATGTAAAAAAAATGCATCAATGTAATTTAAATTGAACAAAATGGTTCCATACATATTTTAACCATTTTCTCCATAAACTTGTTCAATAAATAGTGCATAAAACAAGCATTTTGCATTTTGTCCCATAAATGCAATTTGCCAATCTGATTGATTTCCTTCTCTATAGCTCCTTTCTCCTTTATTTAAGATGATGTAATCTTAGCTTCTACCACATTCACATCCACGAAACTACTGAGAACAAAAGAGAGGTAACGATTGGAAGAAATAGGTAACAGACTTGGAAGATTAACAAAACAAATTAATGAAACAATGACGTTATATGAAGAGAAGAAATTAGCAATAGAACCAAACTAAGACATATACCTGGAAAAAAGAATGAGCAATAGGAAAAGTTATTTATTTTGGAAAGACTCACTGTGCTACTAAGATTTGAACAGACCAAATAAATGCATGTTGCCAGATGGAGAAATTACATGTGTTAGCTCCTGTTTCTATCACTTTTTAAATCCAATTCTCCTTAGACAGTACCCAGTCTTCCACTTGACATAAATTAATTTCTATTCCCTCTTAGGAAGTAT
>NW_006436288.1:10291237-10308540 GCF_000325575.1 Pteropus alecto
TGGGCTGTTGACCTATTTCTGATTTCAGTTTCAATATCATTTTCTTTGCCATTTTCCCATGCAGACCATTAGCTGGCAACCTATTTAATAACCAACTGAAGCACGCTTTTTAGTGACTAGTTACATCCTACAAAGTAAATTTAGTTGACACCGTAGCACTACTTGGTGACCATCTGAATGCCCAGAACCTCATAAGGATGAGTTTCACTGCCTTTCTTCGAAGTTTCCATGTGATTCTTCTATCAACCTCTGGTTTTCAAGTCTCTCCAGACTTGTGGTTTTGATTATAAAACCACAGAATATCAGAGATCCATGCATCTTTTGATAGATTTAATTCAATTTCTTTGTTTTTCATAATAACTTAGCCAAGCTTTCTTATGTCTCCGAATTTCTACTTCAGTTTTCCATGTCCAAGAGGTCAATTTTAGATCTGTTAGATCCTCTGATCAGAGGTTCCACTTAAACATGTACAGATTGAGGAGTTGTAGGTATTGGGAGGGAGTAAATTCCTGATGACTGGAAGTCTTCAAACATAGTCTTAAGCATTATGGTAAATAATATTATCTTGCTTTTTTTTAACAAATGAGGACACTGAGGCAGAAAGGTTAAATGAAATGTCCAAAGTTACACACTAGGAAGTAGCTAAGCTGGACTATAAACTCAGTCTAATACCTGTGTTCTTCTTCCTATGCCTTTTTGCTTACTAGCTATTACCTGAATCATTAGGAAGCTAAATCACTAAAGATATATCATCACTTATTTCTTGTTCATTTGTTTGTTCATTCAGTCATCCATTCATTCAGCAAATATTAATTTAAGTATCTGTTAAGTGCCAGCCACTGCTCTAAGTCTTGATGATATAGCAATAAAGAAAACGAAGTCATTGCCCTAATGCAGATTACATTCAAATGAGGAAGACATACAATAAAAAACAAATATACAATGGAATGTCAGATTTCAATATATTTTTTGGGGACATAAACAAAGAGGAGGGTTAAGAATGATGTAGTCAAGAGATGAAACTCCTTTTGAAAAGGTGGCCAGAGAAAGCCTCTCTGCAGTAGTAACATTTAAGCAGAGATATGCAGGATGTGAAAGAATAAGTACAGTATTGCAAGCTGAGAGAAAAATAAACACAAAGGCCTTCAGGTAGAAACCAGCTTGGCATATTATGGGAAGAGCAAGGTCAGTGAGGCTGGAGCTGATGAATGAGGGTGAGGCAGAGGATGGCAGGTGTCAGAGTCTATAGGCCTGAACAAGCAGTTTGAATTTTAATCTCTATCCTAGAAGTCAGTGGAGGGTTCTGAGCAAGGGAGTGAAATATGCTGATTTACATTTTAAAAATTATCACTTTGTTCCCTGAGGAAGACTCAGTAGAAGAACAAATATGGAAGCAGAAAGACTAGTTTAGTGGCACCTGCAGCAGTCTAGGTGAGTTGAAGGTTTTTGGGCTAGAGTGGTAGAAGTTTTAGGAAGAAGTAGATTCATATCTATTTCATTGGATAGTGTAGATGGAATATTTTGATGGAGAGAAATAAAGGAATGAGGAGTCCTAACTGCCAGGTAATGTTTAAAACTTATTTCCAATTCAGTGCTTAAAAATAAAAAAGTAACAAATGCATGCACAAAATATGGGGAGTACATCTGTTGTGTAAAGAATGTGACTGGTCTTTGTCCCTAATTCTAGAGAGGGAGATTCTAAAACCCTTGGAGAGAGAGGATCGTCTTTTTATTCATGAGTCCCTTGGACCATCCCTGTGTTTATGTGAAGAGGTGGGATGACTCAGGATTGGAATTGGTCACCAGGAAGACCAATCATGTGCTTAGAGCACTGGGGCTTTGAGCCAGTTGAGCCTCTAGAGAGGAGAAAGGGGCTGAAGATTGAGTTAGTCATTGGCAAAGGGTGAAGTCAATCATGTCTATATAGTAAACCCTAATAAGAACTCTGGACCCTGAAGCTCAGTAGAGCTTCCTGATTCATGGACACGTCACTATGCCACGTTGTGTCACTCTCATACACAAAGCACCCTTCTATTAACTCCCTTTCAATACTTGCACACTCTTATTTCATTCTTGGTTATTTGGGCACAAGTGAGTTATAGTCTAGAAAACAAGGTGAGGAAAGCATGACATTCTCAAGTAAGAATAAATTTTGCATCCCCAATAAAATTATCTTATTATAATTCTATTGCCACTATGTCTTTGCCTTCTAAAATGATATTTCAAACTGGATTTAATGCCTCCAAATGATACTAGGCCCTTGATTTTAGAAATAAGAATTTTCCAAGGCCCTGCAGCATAGGTGTAGCTTGAGATAGTGGAAATTTCTCAGCCTCTCCCCGCCCCCAACAGAATCACAGTTTAGTTTTCTTTCAGAAGGTTAGGCTCTGGGTCTTAGAGAAAAATTCATGGTCTGGTGTTGTCTTACAGGAAAGGTCAGCAGCTTGGAGGTGTAATCATGTGGACGGTAGACCATCATGATTTAACAGCCAGACTCCAGATAAGATTGGCAGCGGGGCAGCAGGCAGGCATCAAACCATACATGACCAACCAGTAAATAAAATAAAAACAGTCACATTCTGATCATTCCAAAACTCTTGCCCCATTGCTTCTGGTTTGTAATAGAAAACAAACATTAACATATTCAAAATTTGACGTAAAGACATATTTTAAATATTAGAGTTGTCAGAATTTTAGAACTAGCATAGAAGAGACTTTGGTAACCACTTAGATTCTCATTATGAATGGGGAATTGATATATCCGGAAGTCAAGTCTCTTTTCAAACGTTCAAAGGTAGAACCAGTGCCAAGGGCTTTTATTTCACAACTTGGCAAAAGATAGCTATAAGAAAACCCTGGGTGATTATCTCTTTGTTAAGTTACAGGTTCTTTTGCAAACAAACCATCCCTTAATGTGGCTATCTATGAATTTCAGATTCTGGTGAGCTGGTGTTTTTTTATGTCAGTTGTGTTTGAAATGCTGATCTGTAATCTCACAGAATAACATAAACACTTGGAAATGTCTCTTAAGGGTTAACGATGAGCGTAGAACACCAATGCAGAAGGCAACTTAGTCAGAATATGCTTTCTAAAGCAAAACACGTGCTTTATACTAGAACTTTTTCAGTATATGTTGGGAAAAAATGAAAAAGGTGATTACGTGACTGAAAAATGCTGAAGTTCTTCACTAGAAGAAGCCGAAAATGTACTCTTTGGAAAATGAAATGGACTTCTTTTGTTGTTCCTATCATATAGGCAAGATAAAGGCAAAGCTTTCTCCTCTCATCCCCCAACGTGAACATGTAAGTAAGCTAGATAAAATTCGTTCTTATATAATTTTGGTCTGACTCAGTGGTAGCTCTAACCACTCACTCTTTTTCACAATAGCCCTGCCCCCATGTCCCCTTTGGGACACTCCTGATAGTAACACATTGTGCCTCTTTGTGGTAAGATCTGTCCTAAAATCACTTGTAAAACTCAAATGGATTCAATGGTTAAAGCAGTTCAAATGCTTAAGTGAGCTCCTGACTTTGCTTTAACAAAAGAACCAGTGCCAAATGGACTTAGGTTTGAGTCAGACCATAAGATAGGAAGGTCCCTCTGCCTGATGTGTTCTAGCGGCAATATCCACTAACTTTTAAAAACTGGTGACTTTTTAAGATCTGCTTTCTGCTCTAGATAGGAAACTCTGTGACAGGTCACACCTGTGTTGATCTCCTCTGCCCCCTTTCCAGAGGCTAGCCCAGTGCCTAGGATATCATAGGTAGTATTTATTCAACAAATGAAAGTTGACTATTGCCTAACCTCTAAGAGGAACACTATGCAGAATCAGTAATATGTTGGAACATTAAAAGGCTTAAGAATGCTCTGAATCTGCAAAGTAGTACTTAAATTTAGCTACATTATTTTAAGTAGCCAAATATTTTAAGTAGAAGCAGAATGACCAAATATTTGTTGAGCAATAACCCTCAGCCAGACACTGTGTTAGGCACTAAAATATATGTGATTCTGTTTAATCCATACAGGAATCCTAGTAAAGGAAAGTTTTATCCCTATTTACAGATGAGAAAACAGGCTCAGAGATCTGGGGTAACCAAACCTCAGATGCTATCATTTCAAAACACCTTGATCTCCAAATCCCCATAAAAGCAACTGACTCCACTAATATGACATCAAATGACTAATCTCTGAACTACAAACGCTGAATCACTTGTACAATTCAGCAATTGTTTTTCAGGAATTCCCTTAGATAAAACTAATTTAAAATCTTATGGAAATTAGCTTGCCTGATAACCCTACCTAACACAAGGACAGTGTTTTATCTTAATTGCCACCTTAACTAATTACTCATGATATGGAATGGGCTATGCCAGTCTATTAAAACCATTAGACAGAAGTCATGTGGCTTTACGGTATATAGTTCTCATTCCCACAACTTATATTTTTATGGCATCTGTTATTCTCTGGAAGAAAGCCAGAATTTCTGAGAAAAATCTATCAGTCCTAACAATGCGGACATTATTGTGACAGAAAGCCAACTGAGAATTGAACAACATCTTATAGTAATGACTAGAACCAGATTTCTTTTTCTTTCTTTCTGGAGTTCTTCCTTTCTGGATTTTTTCCCAGCACAGTGGGAAGAAATCTTTTTATTAAGAGTATGAGAATCAAAGATGCGAACAACCCTTTATATGATTTAGGATGGGTCACCTAAATTTAAAACAAATGATTTAGGGTGATCACCATTTCAAAGAGGCTTCTACATGTTGAACAAAATCCAAATCACTTTGCTCTAAATGTTTGGGGTCGCAGCCTATTTCTATACTAAAACTTATTATTAATCAATGTTGGATCATGGGATAGTCACAAACTGACCAAAAACGTTTCTAGGTTCACTGGCTAATGAAAAGTTAAAATCTTTCAGAACCCTCCTATGAAAATTGTCCTCTCTGGTTCTACTTTTCGACGTGTAAAATCTGGGTAGTAGACTCTTGACATCATCATTATTATTATGGGTATTAAATAACAATGAGAGCCCTGTGTCCTTCTATCAAAGAGCATGCTTTCTGTGATTTCTCACTCTGTATAGACTAGTCTCTCTTTGACAGCCTCATCCGATCTACGATATTAACTATCAAGTATACTGCAGTGACTTATGAATCTTTATGAGCATCTAACAAATCTTTTTTGATTATCTACAATATACCACTATTCTATGCTCTTTAGATATCCTATCGTACAAAAGAGACCAAAATCTTATCCTTATGGTAGTTTATCTTTCCCAACTTTGTGTTGGAATTGCAGACCTGTGTATTCAGTTTCTTACTATATAAAAGTACTTGGACACCCAAATCGTACCTATGTACTTGGACACTATGAGGCAAACTGAGATGATCACATCTCCTCAACTGACTCCTGGGAACCCCTAGGATTTAGGTTGAGCCCCACTGCTCAACCTACCACCCTCAACCCTCCAAGTCCAGAGACCTAAACCACCTTCCCCTTGCCTTCGATGAATCCTCTACCTGAATCTTTTTATCCATCAACCTTTCTTTTCAACCTCCAGCGGCATTTCATATCAGCTCTCATCATTGTTACTGGGTGATGAAATCTTTCCACCTGTTTTTTATCTTGCCCCAGGTTGGCCCCTTGAATCCATTTCTTACACTGCCGTGAAACATGCTTTCTAAAATACACGTCTGACCTTGTCTTTTTGGTTTAATATCTCTGAAGGGCTTCCTTTAGTTTTCAGGGTAAAATAAAAACTTCTAAGAACACAAGGCCCTTGTGATCTGGCTCTTGGTTACCACATTACCTCCTGTCCTCCTGGAGAGCCTCACTCTTTTTCTACACAGGCCTCATTGCTTCCTCTACCTGCTGCATCCTCATTTCCCTGACTCACTCAAGCATCCAGGCATGAGCTCGTGAAGACTCCCTTCCCAGGCCATCTGCTGTGAGGCAGGCTCAACTGCTGCACTGTGCCATCATCATTCCTTTATTAGATTTCTCTTTTTCCTGTATTTCACCAAAGCTTCCTGAAGGAAGTTACAATATCTACCTCAACTCTGATTCTCTAAGGCAGCCTACTGTCTGGAGCACAGGAAGTACTCAACCTGTGTTTGTTGAACAAACCTTTAACTGACAGAACATGATTTATCGGTCTGCATTCTCAAGTCATTTTAGATCATACCTTAACAACTGAAGCTTAGAGACTAAAAATTCTAATTCCTTAAAATGTTAGAGAAGCAAGAAGAGCTTTACTCCTTCCAAAAAATGTCTTTTGATTTTTGGTTTGAGGATTTTTCCTCTACCTTTTTTCTAACACTTGGCTTACATGTATTTGATCTTAGTCAAGTTTTACCTGATTCTTCTGGGGAAAAGGCATAGCTAATGGTAAAATCACAGACATCAACTCCAGAAAAATTTGTGTTTGGATCCTGGTTCAAGCACTCATTTACTGAGCACCCTGGATAAATAATGAACTTTTCTGCCTTAATTTACATAAGATGGATATAACTAAGATAATATGCAAAGCTCCTAGTGCATATCATAAATTTAGTTTCCCTTCTTTTTCTCCACTCACCCTGTCCCTTTAAGATACATACTTTGCCTGGAATATATTCCCCTCCATTTCTTCTGACAAAATCCTCATTTTTTAAGGTCCAACTCTCCTTATAATCTTGTCTGCAATTGTCCCTAGTGCTTTCAGGCAGAAAGAAGTGTCCTGTCGTCTGGGCGCCAGTGGCTCTACATCTTATTCATTTTGTTCCAGAAATCAATGTTGAGTGCCTACTGTGTACTGGGAACTAATTTAAGTGCTGAGAATACAGAAGTGAACAAAACAGATGTGCAAATGCCTAAATCATAGTGGAGAGAAAGAAACATGTTAATAAGTACAAAAACAACATTAGGTCGGATTAATATAAGTGCTCCAAAGGGTGACAGGATAGACAGTAACTGGAATGGGGGTATCAGGGCAGGCGCTAGGCACAGAAAGGGCTAGGAGACAACAACTACAAATGGAAGGCACCCAGATGCCAAGGTTCACCCCAGGGAAAAAGTGGCATTTTTCCCGAAAAAGAGAAGGGCCAATGCGGTTGAACTATAGTTATCTGAGGAAGGGAGCATGAAACAAGACTGGTGAAGTAGGCTCGGACCAGACTGTATAAGGAACTATGGGAGAGAGTTTGGATTATATTCTAAGTACCATTGATGGGCTTTAAGGAGAGACATAATGGTATAATTTGTTTAGAGATTTCTCCAGCTGCTGTGTTTGCATGTCTATTATATCGCTCACCAGAGTTCTAATTAGCACTATAGTTTCTGGTGAATATAGCTATGCTTTCTATTAAATTGTGATTCTGTGAGGGAAGTGAGGATGTTTTATTCTTGTTTCTATCAGTGCCTTGTGTGTCGCACTCCCCAGTAAATGTTTGTCAAATTAAATTGGAATATCCTACAGCCTCTGTCTTTCTTGTCTGCCATTGTAATAATTGTAGTTGTCATACTTCTAATCTTCGAAGGAAGCTTAAAGTTGCCCACCAGCTCTGAACAAGTACATGTCTTCTTTCTGAATTCCTCTCAGGCCTCTTGCTGTTGTCAGGTGGTCAGCTGACTTCCTCTTTCCCAGTTAGGTCTACTCCCAGCTCTGGATTGAATGTCTATAGCCCCTCTTCTGAGAAGCATGAGATATGCCATTGAGATGCTGGGTACAGCAGCCCCGGCTGCTCTCAAAGGAACCACTGCTTCTAGCTTTATACATTATTGTACAGCATCAAAAAACAGGATATTTATTGACCACTTGCATGTGCCTGGCACATTAAAGATGCAGCATCCCTGTCCACTAGCTGTGCAACTTTGGGCAAGTTACCAGTCCTTCATAAGCTTCAGTTTCCTCATGCGTAGAATGGAGATAGTAATAACAGATTGCCTCCTAGGATTGTTACATGGCTTTAAAAAGAGATCACACACGTCAAACATTTAGCACAGCTCCTAGAATACAGTCAGCACTCATCAAATGTCAGGTCAATTAGTAGTAGTATTGTTTATAAATATTTTATTTAATCCTCATAGCAACTCGGCAAGGAAAGTCTTATTATATCTGGGGTCAATATTTAGCTGGTACTCATAGATATGTCTGGACTAGTTGCTAAAACTATTGCAGTATCTCGTACTTGCCAAATTAGCCACTGTCTGAAGTTCTCCAAATTCTCCCTTTCCCCTCACAAACCCGCAGCATTCTCTGCTCAGGTTCTTTCCCTGGGATCTCTGCCTCTCTCCCTCCCTCTTCTACCCAGATCCAGCAAGTAAAGGCACAGGGCCCAGCTCAGCAGGAGGCCTCCAGGATCCAGGCACAGTTCAGATAGTTCTATTCTGAGTGCCAGCTGGCTGATTAAACTACTTTCATCCATGAGTAAAGTGAAGTGCAGAAAGAATAAGTCAAGTCTCTCCACCAATTTTGTAGGTGGAAATCCTAAAATGTCAAACTTCAGAATCTAATGCCCAGGTTTACTCCTTTATACTGAGCTTCTCCTTAGACGCCCATTAGAAAAACTAATGAAATTCATTTTTTTGCTTCTTAAGCTTTGAGGGCTATCACCTGGACAACAGCAAACTGAGGTTATTTTGTTTTGTTTTGTTTTGTTTTGCTGATGAATTCAGGAAGTAGCTGATGACATCTAATAGCACCTCACCTGACTGCTCTGGTCTTTATTCCTCGTCCTACTTACATCCATGAATTTCACGTGAACACACTCTGGCCCAAATCCTTTTACTTTTACTTCCAACTCTAAGGTCTAATAACCTGAGCACTGGAGTAGAGTCTTCGAGATGCAGACTCTGTGTAGAACCACCCTGCTAAGTACTCACCATTCCCATCTTTATTTTACAAACTAAAGAGAGGATCAGAAAAATGTTAATATGTGCCTAAAAATGTAGTAACTCATATATCTTACATATGAATACTAAATAGGAAATGAGAATAATATAGAGGATGGATCCCCACAATGACCATGAAATCCAGAGCTAGGAACTGAAAAGGATCTCCCTTAAACCGAAGACACATGTCTGGACTTAAAATGTGGAAAGTAAAGGTGGTACCTCCTCGAATGTATACATTTATCTCTTAATTGTGCATTCTGAGCTGCAAAGACCCTCTTGGTTTGCTTTGAAATGAAAACACTTTAAAAAATATCTTATTAAGGTCTAAAGTCTTTCAAATAGATTTTAAAGATTGAGCAGTTACATAATTGGCTCAATTAGATCCAATTACACAATTAGTGTAAATTAGAAATAATAGAATCAGAACATATAATTTCATAATGACGACACATAACAATAAGGCAGAAATTAAGTTGGCAAATGGTGCTCGTGCAGGAGGGGTACATATAAATCTTAGAAGACTTGATATCTTTCATGAACTCTAACACCTCCCCCTCCAACAGTTTCTGCTCAAAAATACGGTTTAACTAAACAAAATTTATTTTGAGTTCTAGACACAGAAAACAACATCTGGAAACTTGTTCTTTTTCTTCCTTATGCAACTGAAGTAACGGGTGACTAGATTTCTTCTCTATCTCATTAAAAGGATGATCCCTTTCTTTCTGAGGTCTTAATAGATTATTGAAAGGAAGAATTCATTCTTGAGGATGAGTTATGCTTAAAAACCCATGAATGCACATGCCTGCCCCTCTGCTAGGAGAATAGCTTAAGGCACACTCCTGAGGATTTGTGCATGTAGGGGAGGAGCTGGGTTTGAGAAATGCTATGAGAGAGACGACATGGGGATTAAAATGCCTTATCTCTCAAATCAGCCACTCAATTTTTAATGCTGCATTCATTATACTTCGTTCAGGTAGCATAACCTTTCTTAGGGCATCTTTATCTTCCTATTTTAGAAGAGAGGAAAGATGACATTTGACTAATGAGAAATTCATCTTCCAAACTCTTGTAGCTATTTTGGTATATATTTTTGTAGATCATGTCCAACTACCAGAAAGCTAAGAAGAAACCATTCATTTGTTAATTCACTCATTATTTTATATAGTCATTCAATAAGCATTTTGAACTTCCTGAGGGAAGGGACTATTTCTTATTCAACCTATATATCAAACCCATAGCACATTTACTAGCATATGGGAGGGACTTGACGTTTATTAAATTGCTTTTAATACATGTTACGGATATCAATCTACCCTGGTATTACTAAGAACAAAAAGCTACTTTATTTCTGGTTGTGGCCTTTGTAAAACTTGTAATTATTTTTTGGTGTCAAGATAGACAATTACCATGTTAGCAAAACATGAGTTAAATTGTCCTAGTTGGCATCGCCGTGGGTGATGGGGAACAGTTCTTAATAGAGTCAAATAACTAGAAGAGTTTAAAAGTGCCATGCACTAAAATGAGGAAATGATCCCCCCAAAACCATGGTAATGAGGGGGTGCCAGTCAGGGTACCACTTGCAGCCCAGTACCACCTGGACCCTCCAAGGAGGCAGGAATTCTCTAAACATGTGTTATGCCTCTCTTACAGGCATCTCTGGTTTTGATCCTGCTGTTTGCTGAATTAAGTGATAAACACCCCCAAAAGCCTCTAACATTTCTTAGAAAATGAACACTGAAAATCTGAAAAAGTCCTCAAAATGTTAGAGCAACATCTAAAAGCCTTGGGTGTGTTTTCTAATGATGTCTATTTTGTTTGTTTCTTCTCAGTCATCATCCTTTGGGTAATGGGAGAAGCAAAGGGGCTTAGTGATGCTCAAAAGTCATTACTAGTACAGGTTGCAAGATTTATTCTCTTACACCATTTCCTCTAGTTTTTTTCTTGTTGCTGTTGCTCCCTTTCATTATTTTTAACTTTCTTGCATGAACTTTCTTTTCCCTTCTCATTTTTTGTTCTCAATATAAATACTACATCAAAATATCAATTCTCTTATCAAAAATGAGGGTTTGCTTGCAAGAAAAAAAAATATTTCCCAAAATACCCTCGTCTACTCATATCTCCCCTGACAATATCCCAGAAGATGCTTTCTGTTAATTTAGGTACTCAGACAGTGGCTATTTAAACAGCTTGGTTTATGGTTTGAAGGCAGGGGTAAGAAAGTTTTAAGTTTCTGTTACTATTTCAGTCTTGATCCTATTATTGGATGAATTTAGAGGCACAAATATATCTCCTTAGGTTCTAATGTCTAGGAGCAATATATTAATTTATTTACGATGTATGTTTTAATGCATATTGGTATAAGTTTTCTTGTTAATATAGTAATAAGTACAGTTAAAGCATTGGAGGTGGAAAAATATACAGAGGGGAGAAATATCCCCTAGATTTGTTATATTCTTATTTTTCCCATTTCAGCAAAAGGCAGGAGGCATTTCCTAAGGGATCCAAAGTATGAATCAGATTTACTTAAACAGTGCAATAGAATTCAGATGAGTTGTTCTGTGAACAAATATAAGAAACTTCCTCATTCTCTTTTGCATAAATTCTTGAGTATGAAAGCTACATCAATTATGAAGAATTATAGCTTCTTTCAAAGCCATATTAATAAACAGGCACTTAAATCAACTTGGCAAACAAACCTGTTTTTAAGGAGCAAAAATAAAAGTGGTAGACAATGTCTGGAAAGTTTCCTACCAAACTGCTAAGAGTAGTTACCTCTTGGGTTGGACAGAGAAAAAAATTGTCTTTAAATTGAGCTGTAGACATGCTTCAGCTTGCTATGTGTTCTAAAATCTTTTCTGTCTTTCTAGTGGGATCAGGTATACAAAGCCATAATCTCCACAGAGCTTGAAGTAACAGATTTTCTGAATTGAGCTCATCAGTATAGATTTTTAGAAGTCTTTCAAAAAGGTTATTTCAGTAAATGAACAACCTTCCATGCGAATGACTTTTTGTTTCCATTAGTCCTAAGCTTAGTATCACTGTCCCTTCTGGCCATTAAACTTCAGGAACGGTGACTGCCCTCTTGGACGGGCACTGCCTGGATGAGAATGAAACATTTCAGGTTGGAATAAGCTTGTGAGTTCTTAATCCCTCCTGTCATGGTTCTGGAGGGAGTTCTGACAGAAACACAGATAAGTATGTGGATACTTAGAAATTCGAGTACAAGTGCCTGGCAAAATGCTGGATTTAATGTTAAGGCTAAAGATAGGTCAACATTTTCACAGCAGTCTTCTCTTATGGCAGAAGTCACCTGGTGGTTTCCTCATTATAATTCCCAAAGGCTTCGACCTGTCTCTTCTTTATGGCCTCTTTGCAGCAAATGATATTGTTGAACTCTGACATCGATATGCTCAGCTCTTGGCTTTTGACACTCTCTACTTTCTGGTTCTCCTTCTGCCTTTTTTATTGTCTTCTTTTGTACTCGTTTTACTTGCCTTTCTTCTTTTTCCTAAATAGGAGATCCTCCAGATTCTGTCTCTGGCTTTCTCTTCTCTTCTCTTTTTACATTTCTCCCTTCCCCCACCTCTCTCTAATTTGTGACTTCAATTGTCATTCTGTGTGGACAGACATAGTAAAACTGTCAACTCCTGAGGACCTATACTTTGCTAGACACTTCTTACATATCATCTCACTGATCTCATATTAATTTTCAGCCTTTTAGATGAGGAGGCAGAGTCTCAGGTAGGTTCAAAGACTCACTCAAAATATCTAAGACCACATAGCAAATAAGTGGTGGAATTGAAGTTTGAGCCCAGGTCTTTCTGGCTCTAAAGAGCGTGTATTTTGTTGTCACTGCACTGTCTCCCCTAATCTGTAACTCAGCCTCCAGTCTCATTTCAAAATCAAGAACTCTTCTTCTAGGACCAGCTTCTCCTCCCAACAAAGAGACTTTCTGAAACCTATACACCACCTTTCTCCCAATGACCAGGCTCACAATGTCAGGTGTCTCCATCACCTTGCAATCTTCCACCTTCCCTGCTCCTCCAGGTCCCTCACCCCTAGACTCATCAATTGCCAAATAGCATCCCTGACTTCCTCTTTCCCCTCTTCAGACTAGCCTACATTCTTGTCCTAGAGCACATCATCCCCTTAGTTAAAAACTCAGCGGCTTCTCATTGCCTAAGAAATAATGTCCAAATACCTACAATTACTACTTGAAAGTCCTATTTACTTTCCCTGTCATATCTCTCAGAGCTTCCTTTTAAGTGGACTATGTACCAGGGAAACTGGGCAGCTAGCTATGCCCCAAGTGTTTGAGTGTCCCATATTTATGCTTCTGTTCAAGCTGCTCCCTCTTATGGGAACTCACTCTTCACCTAGCAGACACTGCCAGTCTGCACAAAGCCAACCCTGTTCAGTGTATTGCCCTCCAACACACACACACACACACACACACACACACACACACACACACACACACACGCAGTTCCTCTCCACTAGTGCCCAATTGAATGTGTCACTCTACATCTTTAAGCCTATACAGATTTTCATTTGTTCCACTCTCGGGGAATTTAGCCTATTCTACTTTTGGTGTGTTATTCTCCACTAGTGCCCAGTTGAATGTCACTCTACATCTTTAAGCCTACACAGATTTTCATTTGTTCCACTCTTGGGGAATTTAGCCTATTCTACTTTTGGTGTGTTATTCTCCTCTCCATCTTACTAAGCTCTAAACTCCTTGGCAGAGAAGGAATGTATCAGACTCTTCAGTGCATTTCTTGAAATCTTTTAATTCAAGGGACATATGGGTGCCCAATAAATATATGTTAATTAAATTTACTCAAACTCTCATGAAACATAGCAATACAAGGTCACACTCTAAATGTAATGCTTTACACATGGTTTTCATTACACCAGCAAGGAGAAATAAAATGTTTCACTCTAATGATCCCTCAGCATCTTGAGATCAAGAATGTATGAAAAACAACTATGAATACATATCCTCAAAATGATTACCTTTTTTCCTAATTTCGAAGGGAGAAAGGGCAGAAAAGAGTATGCGGAGAAAAAAAAAATGTTAGGTTCTGTCTACTGCCATATGAAGAATGCAGAGAAAAGAACTTATGGTAGGATACAAGTCAATAATAAAAAAGCATGAAAAATGCTGAACTATAAAAATTCAATTTACATGTTGCTCTCCTGTGACACATAAACATTACCAGGTGAGATAAACTACTGTAATATTATCTTGTACTTAACATGTTAGCCTCTGAAAATCTTCTTTGGTCACTCTCTATATTATAGTTTATGTCTTCCTAAATGGATGATAAGCTCCCAGAGGGGACGATATAGAGCCACTGTTACCTGGTTCTCCTCCACTTCAGCCTTGGTGCTTACTAAAAATTATCCTTGGGACTGAGCAGCAAAGAGGATCATAACTCTTCTAAGGTGTCATTCTCAAACAGTTAACACAATTTTGTAGGATGATTTTTGAGAAAAGAATCCAATATACAGCTATTATAAGAATATAAGAATTTATGTCAGATGCAGTGATACTCACTAAATGTGTAATCATGAATACACTAAAGTTATAACTTTGACTTCTCTTTAAACCAGTCACTTATAATCTTCTTTGAAACAGCCACACCCTCTGTGCAATGCTACTGATCTTAATGAGGAGTTATAAGCAACTGGATTTGCAACTGGATATGCAAATCCATCACCAACGTTGGCAAACCTAGGCAAAGTGTATGCTGACAGAAAGCCAGTGTTTTCCCATTGAGATCAAACATTATACTTTTTCCAAACACAATTTAATTTCTTAAACCTTGATTTATGAAATTCAAGGAATTTGACCTTACAGTAGGAATCTTCTGTTCATGTTTGCCAATGGGAAAGTTCCAGATTTTGGGAACCGAGCCATTAGCAATGACAGGGGCATGAGGTCAGAAGATGACGGACAGGACACATGGTGCTTTTCACTGCACAGATAATTCTTCAGTAAATATCTGTGCACTTGAGATTTAGATTTGGTTTGTATAGCTAAGAAGTCCACTGGGAACCAACCATTTAGCCAGCAAAGGGGTTCTTAAATGGTTTACAGTCCTATATAAAAGTTACCAAAATGATTGTTAAGACATTTATATTTTGGAAGAAAGGGAAGGTAGAGAAGGTAGACAAAGACAAAATGCAATATATTCCCAGATTAAAACCCTCTGATCACTCACCACAATCATTTGAGCCACATAACTTTCAGGTCCAGTGTATTCAGTGGGGTCTTTAACCTTCACCAAGACTAGGAAGTACAAATAATGCCACATATTGTGTTCTGACTTGATGTGCTCCTCAAATGAAACAGTTTTATTATCAAACTTGTCCCTCTCGAGTCCTGCAAAACACAGGAAACACAATATATGTAATTTTTCATTTAATTAGCATAAAAATAAAACATAATAATTATATGAAAAAAATGCTTTATTTAAGAGTGTGCCAATTTAAAATGTTACGATTAAAAACAAAACAGTACTCAAGACCTCCAGAGAAAAAGGTCATAGTTTATAGATTTCTTCCCAACTAACGTTCCCACCACCACCACACGCATGGATCCTTGGAAAAGCAGTCTTATTATAGACGTAAAATTTGCAGATAATTTTAAAAATAGCCGTATCAAAATTGTCAAATTAAACTGGACCATAAGTCTAAAAAAAAGAAGTAAAAATGATTGTGCAAGAAAAGGGCACACTTGCTAATCAGGACAGAAATAAAAGGTCATTTATCCAGGAACTTGGATAAAATGAGGGAAGGCAGCTGAGAGAGTCATCTCTTCAAAATCATTTGTAATCAATGATAGTTAAGTGAATGTCCACAACAATCTGTGCTCTGAGTGCTATAAAGACTCAGAGACTCATCTAGCTCCTTAGAATACTGTGTTCCAGGCATTTTTGGAAGGGGATAATCTGCTTGATTTCCAAGGTACATTTTCAGACTCTGGAAGGAAACTGAGGAAAGGCTCTGGATAGTAATATTCTTTTCTCTCAAAGGTTGAAAAATGGATAAAAGGAAATTAATGAAGACAAAGAAAAATATTTGTGGAAAAATGAATTAGAATGCCAAGTAAAATGGGATGTTGGGATTCAGTCTGGTTTTGCAGTTCAAATATTGGAGAAGAAACCAAGGAATTGAATTCTAATTCTGGCTACTCTTTTCCTAAGCATATTAAAAAAAAAAAAAAAGACTACTCAGGCATGAAGACCCTTTAAAGAATAAATAAGATATAAAGTATAATAAGTAAAAAAACCTGTTCCCAATGTAGTGGTGACCTTTTAAATTATATTATTTGATATTTTAATAGAAAATATCATAAAATTTAGCTGGCTAATGGTCAAACCTCATCTTATTTGACCTATCATCATCTCAGCATGCCCCAAATAAAACCCAATCCTCTTCCCCAGTCCTGCTCCACCCACAGTGCTCTTTTCTTCCCATGGCAACATCATTCTTTCAGTTGTTCAATCTGAAAGTCTAGGAGCCATTCTTGAATCTTCTCCCTCTCATATACGTACTGCATCTAATCCATGTTGAAATTCTTTTGGCTCTACCTTTAATTTATGTCCAGAATCTGATCGCTTCTCACCACCTCCACTGCTTCCACTCTGGTTTGAGCCATTATCATCTCTCATCTGAGTTCCTGCAATAGCCTCCCAGGCCTTCCCTTTTCCTCTTCCTCTCTATAGACTATTCTCAAGACAGCAGTCAGAGTGATCCTTTAAAAATATAAGTGGGATAGTGTTTATCCCCTTTTCCAAACCTTACCCAAGTTTGAATTTCAGATAAACAACAATTTCAGAATAATTGTTGAGTATAAGTATGTCCCATGCAATATTTATTTGCTAAACCCTAAGTGATTGGCTTTATAGCCTCTCTAACCTCATTTCCTACTACCCTCTCCCTTGCTAACTCTCATCCAGCCACACTGGCCTCCTTGCTGTTCCTTGCACATCAACCTCTGCTTCAGGGCCTTTGGACTGGTCATTTACTCTGCCCACAACACTCTTCCAGTATCTCTTTGACTAACTCACTCACCTTCAAGTTTTTGCTCAAATCTCACTTTCTCAATGTGGCTTAAATTAATCACCTTATGAAATCCTACTGCCTGTCCGCTTCCTTTTGCCGACACTCTCAATCACGCTTTCCCCTTTTCCCTCTTTTTCCTGTAGTGCTTGTCACATCCTAATAGACTGAATATATTTGTATCAACATTGTTAAATCACACTGGACCATAAGTCTAAGGTAAAGAGGTAAAAATGATTGTCAAAGAAAAATCCTGCCTGCTAATCAGCATAGAAGGAATGTCATTTTATCCAGAAACTTATTTGTCATTTACTGAATGACTATGGGCAGATATCTATATATCTATATATCTA
>NW_006436288.1:10308962-10322257 GCF_000325575.1 Pteropus alecto
GCTACGTAGAGCAACTCCACTTGCAGGTGTGTGTGTGTGTGTGTGTGTGTGTGTGTAGACAGAACAATTAAAAACATGTTCATATAAAAAGCTTAGACATAAATTGTTCATAGCAGCATTATTCATAATAGCCAAAAGTAGAAACAATTCAAATATTTATCATTGTTGAAAGGATAAACAAAATATAGTATAGCCATACAATGGATTATTTTTGTATATTAAAAGAAATGAAGTGCTGATACATGCTACAACATGAACCTTGAAAACATCATACTTAGTGAAATAAGCAAGTTAAAGAAGACCACATATTATATGATTCTATTTATACGAAATGTCCAGAATAGGCAAATCTATAGAGGCAGAAGGTAGATCAATGGTTGCCTTGGACTGAGGAGGATTAAAGATTGGGAGAAGGGGAGTGGTGATAGCTAAAGAGTATGAGGTTTCCTTTGGGGACAATGAAAATATTCTAAAGTTGATTGTGATGATAGACACATAACTCTGAATATACTAAAAAACATTAAATTGTACACTTTAAAGGGTGAGTTTTAAGGTATATAAATTATATCTCAACAGAGCTATTATCCCCCAAAGAAAAAATGTAACGTAAATTTTCTCAGAATTCAATTCAAACAAGTATCTGTCTACCTGTTGCAAGGTACATCAGGCTATAAAAATATGTCTACTATCAATTAATCTATAATATGGTAGAGAAAACAGACAACAGACATTCTGAAATGATATAAACTGCCAAGGAAACATAGAGAAGGCAAAATAAATTCTGACTAGGTACATTTAAAAAGGTTTCAAAGCAGTATATTTGACTAGATACATTTTAAATGGTTTCGATGAGGCATAGAGCTTTGAATGTCTAACCTTGAAACATGACTATGGCAAGTAGAAAACAGAAGAATGGTAATAAAATATATTTAATTTTTATTGAGCACATATTTATGCTGACAACTATAAAGAGATCTAAATATGCTATTATAATTGTAACAATCCAATCTGACCTTTTAGCATGTAAGGAAACAGATTCAGAAGGATTCAATTAATCATTCAAGTTAACACCTCTAGTTAGAGGAAAAGTCAGCTAGTATTTAAATAAAAATATTTCTGATGCCAAAGCTGTGTGTTGTTGCTATTGTTTTGGTTTGGGGGTCCTCTTTTTGTCTCTTACTTACACTGTTACAGTAAATAAAAGTCTTGATTATTACTTGCAGTTTGCTTTTTTATCCTAATTGGCCACCTCAACACTTGATTGTTGGACAGTGGGAGGTAGAAATGATGTGTCTAATTATTAATTTGTGTGTGTGTGGGTGGGGGGGGGGGGGTGTTTTTTTTTTTTTTTTTTTTTTTTGCTGTCTGGGCTGAGGAAATGGCATGGCAAAGCTAGAGATAAAAGTAGATGATGACCTGTTTGAGGAAGTGTCAGTTCCTCTGGCGTGGCTAGAAGGGAACATTTGGAAATGAAGATGAAACAATAAATTTGGCACAAACCATAAAGAGTTTTAAACACAAAGCTAAGGAGTCTGCACTTTATTCTGAAGGCTTTTGCATGTAGACTAGCATATTCAGAGCTGTGCTTTCAGTAACTTCCTGTGGCAGGATTTAGAGGAAGACTATGGTAGAGGAGGCTGAGAGTGAGAATCCAGGGGTCTAGGGTAATGGGACGGATGTGAGGGAGGGAAACTGGTTATCGTTCATCTTCACTGGTTCTTGCTCTCTAAGCTTTAGTGCCCATTCCCATGGGTTCAACCATCATCATGCTGATGATTTCTCAATCTTTATCCCAAGTATTGACCTTTCTACTCAACTTTAGTTTCTACTTCCAGCTACCTCCTGGATAAATTCTCCTAGATAGCTTATGGGCATGTCAAACTTAACTCATCAAAAATTTGCTTCTTTAGCCCTTCTTATTCACCTGTGTTAATGAAGTCCCTGTCAACAAAAGAACTTGAAGTCATCCTCAGACTCACGCTCTGACAATCCACTTCTTGTAGTTGCTCTGACTTTCTCACTATTCTCCATACACACCAAATCCTTCGGAAACTCGATGTCTCCATCTAGTCTCTTTCTTGCTCCAGATAATCCTTCTTCAAGACCCAGCTCAACTACTGCCACCACTCTAACTCCCACAGACACAACCAATTAGTTGATCCTCTTTGTGTCCACAATACTTTGCTGTGAAAACTTGCCTATTTCTATCTTTGGCTCTACTACTTTATTGTCTGATTTATTTTTGTATTACCAGCACCTGGCATAATATCTGGAAAACATGCATTTCAAACAAAGTTGACAGAGTAATTGAGTAAATGAATAAGAGAAGTTGAAGAGGATTTTGAAATGAAAATTTAAGAGGGCTTGACATCCAATTAGAGGTATATATTTAAGAGGAATCAAGAATGACTGAATTTTCTGACTTGAATGATTTGGGATGTGTTAAGTTTAAGATGCCTGTAGAACAACCATTGACGGGATGATAGGAAGTAGGAAGCTGGAACTTTCTAACAGAGTTCAAGATGTAAATATACTACTAGTTTAAGAATAAATGACTTAAAATGAACAATGAAAGCCAGGGTACTGGCCAAGCTGATGAAGGGAGAAAGAAAGGAAGTGTAAGAGGAGTTCATGTGCTTAATACAAACTTTTCAGGAAGAAAAAAAAATAAAACAAACTTTTCAGAAAAAAAAAAATGCTGTATTTCCCACATAGTATGAGTAAGGTAAGGGTAGACACCCACCCATCACCCAGGTATTCCCATTCCTCTTCTCTGCTTTACTTTTTTCTATAGCTCTTGTCATCATTTGACAGTCTACATATGTTGGAAAATAAACTCCATAATGATAGTGCTTTTGTCTATTTTTTGTTCACTGCAATACCCTGGCACGTAGAAGGTGCTCAAGAAGTAATTGTTGAACAAATAAATGAACGAATGACTTTAATATCTAAGTATAGATAATAGGGGACTAATATACTGCTAGAAAAACATAAATGACTCCTCTCTCACAATACAGTCTTTATCTTCTATTAAATCATCTAAAAAGGTCTTTAATTCTAGGAACCTGATTGTCCTTGATAGAAATTCTGACATCATCAAATCCTTTCTTTATCTTATTATTTTGTCACACCTGGTTTGTTGACAGCTCCTTTTTACTGGATTTACAGACTCTAGTAATTCAAAATTAATAATTACTGTGGCTATCAGAGCCAATTCATTTTCTGTGTTTACTCCTTCAGCTCTGTCATCTGCTAATTATCACCCTATCATGGCCACCTTCTGGATCACTAGAAATTGTTTTCTGAGTCATAACTCTCAAACATCTGGTCATTGCTTTCAAGGCTAGAAAAGTCCCATCTGCTCTCATCTCTTGTCACAGTATCTACCTCCTCTGTCTCCTCTGTTGTTACTATGGGTGTCACTTGGTACACTCCTGGAGCCAATTTTCTCCTACTGTGGAGATTCTCTCCTCTGTTATTTATACATTATCCCTCTTTGAATCACAACTTAACACCTAACTCTTTCAAGAACAATTTCTGGCTTAATCAAAACTATTTTATAGTCTCCTAGTACAATCCCTAAATATCCCAAATATTTAAACCATTTTTGTAATAAATTCTTATAATATTTATGGTATATATTAGATCTTACACATGGTAAGTGATTCTCAGGAGTGAAAGCATATCTACACATATGTTATCATAATACTTTTCACACGTTTCTGCTTAAGGTCCTTTAATGAAAGAGAATAAAGAATCCTTATGTTACTGAGATCACAGGGATTAGCAGCTATAGGTATTTAGACCACTTTTCAATATTTAAAAATGTTTCTATTTAATTTTAAATGTTCACACTAAATTTGTTCTACTTTACAACATTCTATTTAATATAAAAATATCATTTAAATTTATTCTTAGTTTAAATTACCTAAATGGCCTCTCAAATTTTTGAATAAACGTGAAGCTTCTGGAATAGATCATGTTGATCTAATATCTCCTTGTGCCTTCTGATATATCACCCTGTACCCCTGTGGCCAAGTGTATACCATAAAAACAATACCCTGCACATGACAAAATTTGGAATAACTTGGAATTAGTGCAACTAGATTTTCTGTTCGCAGTATATATCAATTTAGTATTTACTTGCTCTATCTTCCTTTCATAGGTTATAAGCCATTTAAGAATAGAGACAGTGTTAATTGGGAGCTGACTAATTGGATAGTCCTTAATTAAGCAAATATTTACGAATGATCTCTAATGCATACTATGAAAGCAATATAGCTTTCATATGGATAAGGCGTGGGTCCAGATCTCTTAAAAAAGAGAAATTAACATGTCTGAGTGCTTACTTTCAGCTAAGCATTGAGCTAGGGATTCTGATATACATAATCTCATTAATACTCACCACAACCCCAAAACATGGCATTGTATTCTCCATTTTCCAGATGAAGGAACAATAATTCAAGGAAAAGAAACTTGGCCAACCTCACATAGCCAAGATGTAGAACCAGTGCAGACCTATGTTTGACTATAAAATGCATGCACTTTCTACAATATGACAATGCACAGCATCCAATAGAGGAGATAAAACAACAAAAATATATATAGTACCATATAACTAAGTGTGACATGAATAATTTAGGAGCAGACATGTCTGCTTCTGGTTAGTGAGATCAAAGAAGTGGCATGAGATCTGGGTCTCAGAGTGAGAGCAAGAGTTCAATAGCTTAGGAGTCTGGGCATTCCAAACAGAAATACCATAACTGAGAACACATGGAGAGTTAAGGATGAGTAAAGTAGTTGGGCTAGAACTTAAGCTATAAATGGGAGAAGAGTGGGTGAAAAGGTAGGCAAAAAAAGAAGGGGCCCAATTGTGGGGCCCCTTATACGCCAGGAAAATTAGAGTTTTAGAGTTATAGAGACTGCAGTTGCTATTGATAGGCTTTTGAGTAAGAAAATGATGAATTCAAAGTGGAAATAAGTCTGGCAGTGCTAAGCAGGCCATTTGGGGGTGAGCCTGAAAAATCTAAAATTGTTTCTTTCTTCTTTTCTCAAACTCAGCTATTGGTACCGCCATTCACACAGGTACCTCAGCTCTTTCATACCCACTCCAAAACACTGGGATTTAAAAATTTTATCTCCTAAATATTTCTTGACTCTGTCTTCTACGGGCACCACTAACTCTCCTGAATCAAGGTATCATTACCTTTCACCTGGACTATGGCAATAACCTTCTACCTGGTTACTCGGTCTCCAGTACTGTCCACTGATGAATGACCTCCCATAGCTGTCACAGTGCTCTAAAACAAAAATTAAACCCTGTCCTCCTTTACTTAAAATTCTTTAATGGTTACCATACTCTCTATAAGTCGATAGAATAGAGTCCAAGCTTTTTAATATAAAGGGCCACACATGATTTGGCCAACCTCTTCTCTTGGCATGCCCTGCTCTGAAATTTAAGCTCCAGAAACATTGAGCTGCTTGCAATAATTGAAGATTCTCATTGCACTGTTCTTCCCTCCATGCTTTTCCTTATGCTGGCCATTCTGCTTCTACTCACTTTGATATGGCTATCTCTCTTCCATCTTTTACCAACGGCTCCAATGCCATCTCTCTTCTAAGAAGCCTTTCCCGACTCTTTCTTGTCTACTCCCTATCACAACCTGTAGAGGTATAACAACCTGTGAACTTCTTAGGTAGCAATGATATTTATTGTGTTTGAATTCTACAACAGATTATGAACACTCCAAAGAAGGGCATGTCTAATTTACATTTGCTTCCTTGGAATATAGCTTATTATTACAGGTGACTGCTTGGTACACCTCCAACTGTTGGAAGAATGTTAGAAAGGTTTGGAAGAGCCATTGAGGGGAATGAGACAGTTGAAAAAAGTGAACCAAGAAGGGAACGGGATTTACTGAGGGTCCCGTTTAAGTTACATAGAATAACACAGTGAAGCCCTTATGCTTGTTTCGTGACTTTTATCAAAAGATTCTTCAGCCCAACATGGAAAAAATAGTATAAAAAATAGTAAAAAAATTTATAACCTGCAGCTGGTGATTATTCAAGGAGGGGGAAGGACTCTAGGGTGACAAGGGCCAGCTATGGAGACAACTAAAGCCAGAAAGTGTTGAGGAGATGTACAGCCAAAGGGAATGAGGGGGGGCGGGAAAAACGTTGGGCCTAAGAGAGCTAATGATGGGAGAAGGGAAGGCAGTGTGGTGAGAGAGAGAGGCAGGGAGGAAGGGGTCATGGGAGAGGGGGAGGGAGGGAAGGAAGAAGAGAGAGAGAGAGAGAGATTGAAAACAGAGAAAGCACAGTTCAGAATCCAAAACACAGTGTCAGTGAGTAAAAGTTCAAATTGCTGGAAAAATCATCTATGGATTCATAATCTAACAAAATAAAATAAAAATCATTCTGTTATTTAATCAATATGTTACTGTGATTAAAAATTTGTTTGCCAGGCGATAGAACCTTTTAGTATTTTGTAACACATTCTATAGTCGGAGAATCATACAAATTACAGAAATAATGACAAGATAGCTTTGGGATGTAATTCTTCTATCTATTTATGGAACAGAGAACCCCAATCCAATGCTTGGTTACATAATCTGAGTTTTGTCCAGCTTTCATTTTGAAATAATTTTTCCCAAAGCATGACAAGTAAACATCATTCTAGCCCCTCCCTTCTTCAGAGCAGTTTCTTCATCTAGTATTTTAGTATCTTAAGAACATTTACCACAGATGAAGCAGGTTGTCTTCAGAATTTCTTCTTTTTTCTGTTTTTCACTTCTGAGATCAGCAAAAGTATCAATGATGACACCAAAAATCAAGTTAAGAACGATAATAATAACAATGAAATAGAAAAGAAGGTCATATACCACTCGGGCAGCAAAAAGGGGTTCCTGAAATAAAAATTTAAAATAAAAAACATATATACAAACATATTTTTAAGGCATGGTGATTTTAGCACATTTTCTAGCATAGAGAATATATTCAATGAATGTTGGTAAATTAATATAAATAGTATTCCAAGTTGGAAAAAGACCCACTTTCTACCTTCATTTTCTTTAAGTGTTATGCAAAAAGCTTCACAGCCTGTTCCCAGAATCCTTTCCATTCTGTAGGATTTACACTACCTCCCCCAACTCCCACCCTGTAAAAGAGAGATTTACCTTTATTAAAAACCACTTTACTATGTCATTATACTAAATGCATTTTGGTGCAGTGGGTTACATTCCAGAAGTTGCACAAAAGATATACAAATATCAGTTCCAAAAGTCAGCGATTGGGGAGTTGAGGAGGACCTAATGATCTGTCAGTTTCTGAGTAGGTTTTGTTCTTGGCCTTAAAGGGTCAAGTGCATACAGCTCAAGCTATTTCTATTTGATGAACAGTATTAAAATTCACATTAGTGATCATGTAACCCAACTGTTTCAGAGATGAGAAAACATTAGATAAACCGACAACATGATACAGCTAGCCTTTTGGAGAATTGAGATTTTTTAAGCTCCTAGCTTAGCACTTGAGTTTTGGCAGCTAATCAGTTTTTCAATCTTGCCATTTTAATATATAAAATCTTGTTAGAATTTGTTTAAATTTTACATTCATCGTGATAAATAGTGGAGGCTATTCATCTTCAGGGGTTAAGAGTAAATCTCCATGCTTGAGACACCTGATAGACAAGAGGCAGCCTAGTTTCTGTTTCTTATGTAACACTCAACTCCTGTATAAAGTTTGTAGTCATGATTTTGTTGCTGTAATACAATACACAGTTCAAACTTGGAAAAATGTCATAACCTCACTAACGACATAGAGTTTTAGTATATTAGCTATTTCTATGAAATCCTAGCATACAATTAATTGGTTTTAGGGCCACCGTTATACTTTTAAATCAAATGATACAATATACTACCCTGAAAACAAAAATCATATTGTAAGTGTTGTTTTAAAAGTTTTTAAAAATAATTATGTGCTTCTTGAAAAAAAAAAACCCTTTTTTCCAGCTTACATCTTTGGATGGCCTTCTCAGCACGTCTCCCACACCACCTCCATTCCTGAGGCCCTGGTTCAGAACGGTGACAATGCACATAAGAAGAGTGTCACATGTCCTTTCAATTCCGTCTTCATACTCTTCATCAGCTATAAAACACACAAATTACACAATGCAGCAAACCTGTGTTTTTAAAATATATTATTATCTACTTCCAAAGATCTATTTCTTTATAACTGTGCCATGACACAATTTTTTGAAATCATATAACATTTTTTTTATATGTGGCAGCCCATGACTGCCACAGACTGTCATTATGCTAAATGCATTTTGGTACAGGGGGTCCCATCCCTGAAGTATACAATGCCCATTCTGAAAGTCAGTGATTAAGGAGTTGAGGAGGACGTGCCATTGAGCAAGTTCCTTAACCTCAATATTCTCATCTGTAAAATGGGAGGTCTGTTCAAGGATTAAACCATTCAGAGGGTTATATGATGTAAGATATGTAAAATACTTTGCATAGAGATTGCCATACACATAGTAGGGGCTTAAAAATTAGGGCAGATGTTATTTCATTATTTTGGTTAAGTGTCTAAGCTTTTTAATGACCAGCATGGAGCTATGGATAAAAACATACAATGTATTTATGTGAACAATTTATCTCATGTGAGAAATTTTTGTGTGTGTGTGTGAATATATTAATGTGAAAATATTTAGGGAGAAATGGGGAGAGAGAAAATGATATAATGTGACAGAAAAATTCTTAGTCTTGTTTTGTTTAATGGTAAAGTTACCAAACTTGGTAATTAATTTCCCAGTCACTTAAAATAGCTAAAAGTTCATACTAAATTGGATATTGGAATGAGGATTGCCTAATATTGATAAGTAAGCAGAAATTTAGTTTTTTGTTTGTTTGTTACTTAGTTAAAGAACCTTAGAGGCACTGAATTTTGGCATTGTGTAGCCATAGTCTGCCTGTCAAGGCGTGAGTGTAAAAACAACTACCAAAGGGAAAAAACAACTTAGTTATGTTTACATGATCCATGACCAACAGCCTGTTTGGTACTTTGTTACAAAAGGCTGATTTTCCTCTTGTGAACTAACTTTATTTTAACATAAATACTGGGATGAGAAATCCCAGTATTTCCACTTTATGCAGAGCTGTTTATTTTTAAAACATGCATCTCAAGAGGAAGGCTGAAGTCAGAGATGTGTAGGCACCAGATAGATGCAGGCTCAAAGGTCTCAGCAGCGTCTGTGCTGGAGCACTTACCATGGAGGTGAGCCCCAAAGCAATTCTGATTTAGAAAGCAGGAGAAATAAAACTGCATTTGGAAGAAGGAGAAATGGGGAAGAAGTATGGCTGATGGTGGCAGCAGTCAGAACAGCAGAAGAGATAAGGCAAGCAGAGAAATCAGTGAGAAAGTTCAGTTTACAATGTGCCAGTTAGGTCCCCGATACCTGGTGGTAGGTTCCAATGTGATGGCTAAGGAGAATGTGAAGAAAAATAGTTAGAAATATATAAAAGAGTTAAAGGAATTTTTTAAAGAGAAATATAGTTTTCCAGTAATAAGGTCATATGAAATACGTCTATACGCTATTTTGCCACAGTTAGCCTTTCAATCAAAGCAATCTTATAACTAGTGGCAGGATCTGAATTCATTTATTCAATCAGCAACTACCTACCTTGTCATGTCACACAAATGTTTACTAAAGATATTAAGTGCCAGATTAATCAATACAGGAAACTGCTCCCATCTCTTCCCCAAAATTCAGAACTGAGGTTGTTTATTCTTTAACAGGTGAGGTAGTAAAATCCACACCCAATTCATGTAATTAGCTGTTGTGAAATAAAATAGATTGGCTGCAAATATATAATAAGAGAATGTGCTTTTGGCACGGTGTATGAACAGGCAGAGAATGCCCAGGTCAGGGCAACACCACTAACAGTCCAGTCAACATACTCCATAATAACTAGTGCATAGGCATGCCAGTTTTATATAGCAGCCTCTGTGAGCTTGCTTAATAAGGTTCTACCTTTGTGAGATGGATCCACTCGCAATACATTAAGCCAAATTCCCAGCCCTTCAGGCTGAAAGCCAGGCCCTGAGTCATGGTGAATTCACCTAAGTAAATGCCACCTTGTGGAGACCTATCTTCATAAACAGCTGGCTTTCCCTGGCCAAACTTGCCTCATTTCACTACATCAGCATCCCCTAGGCTAGGTGCTAGGAATACAGGTGGAAAGATGAAAGTGTCATAGCCCCGAGGAAACTTATGTTCCCCTAAAACAGGTGGGTCAGCAAATGAACAAAGGCAGTGCAGTATCTCAGGGCACTGTGGAGGCAGGAAGGATGTGCACAGGGGCAGACGGGAACCAGATTATGGAGAAACTCATACACCAACATGAAAAGTTTAAACTTTATCCTAAAAGCTGTAGAGAAGCACTGTAGAACTTCTGACATGGGCAAGGCAGTTTACCATCTAGTTTGTAAAACACTATGAGATAAAAGTTTCACTGAGTGTGCTTGTAGAATGTTATTTCATTCAACGATGTTCTCATACTATCTATGAGATGCCACAAGAACTTAACTCTTATTTATGTCAATTAGCCTATAACAAAACTGGTTTCGTTATATGTTTTGCTGTAGTTCCAATAACCTATCGGTGATGTTAAGTGAGGAATTACTGTACTTAGATTATCTAAGATAAATTAACATGTGATAAAAGCCACAGAAATAGAGCAAAGAGATTAGAATAGGGAGAGAACCTTTAATATCATATATAGAGGGGAGTCCCTCTAATTAATGGAGACTCCAAGTTTTCCTTGAATATTCAATGGACTAAGACAGGAGTAGAGAGGCATATCACATGGCATGAGCAGAGAGCTCCAGAAGTAGAAAAGAATATTCATTTGTATGCTGAATGGCAAATAAACAGTATGTAGAGGAGTGGAATATAACGCTGGGAGTGCTCTGTGAAGATCCAAGGAGTTGTAATTTTATTTGGCAGGTGATGGAGCATGGTAGAAATCTTGAGTTGAGGGCAGGGAAGAAAATATTCAAAGTAGTCATTTCTGACAAATAGTCTAGTGGTGATATAGTGGACGAACTGAAGAGGAAAGAATAGCCAGAGGAATTGCAATAATTCAGGCATGATGTGCCATGAGCTTCAACAGGGTAGTGACAGTGGGAATGCAAAGGATGAATGAATTCGAGCTGATGGGACTCAGCATAAGAAGGCAGGATTAAATATTACACTGAAACTTTCAGTCAGAGGTGACTTGGGAAAGGATGGTCCCATTAGACCATGAAAACAGACAATTCAGAAGGAAGAACTGGACATTGGGTGTTTTGATGAAGACAAGGAAAAAAAAATCTCAGATGATTCTTATGTTTATAGGATAAGAAGATGAGAAAACATTTTAAAAGCTAGAGAAGACAAGAGAACTGAGAGATTACTATGATCCAAAATTAAGGAAAAAAATAATCTAAAAATGGAGAAGGTATAAAAAAATGTTAAAGTTATAGAAGGGCAAAAGGCAATGAGAAACAAGAAAAGGTCACTGGATTCACCAATTAGATCATAGGAAACAAGGAGATTGCAAATAGTGAAAAAGAAAATGGCTGATGCAGAAATAGAAGGAGAGAGTGCAGGCCAATGTTTTATAGGAAAATCTGGTGCTGAAAAAAAGAAGATTGATAAAAGAATAAAAGAATGCAGAGAAAGGTTCAATTAGAACCTAAGAGTGTTTTAGAACAAGAGAGAAAAAATGGTAGAATGGAAAAGATTTCAGATGTAAGAAAAATGGTTTAGCTAATGGTGGCAAGGTGGTAATGAGGAAAACAGGTAGTTGTAAAAGAAGTGAGAGAGTATGGTTGTTTACATGCAAAAGGAAGCAATTAGTGGAAATAGACTTTTACTGTGAAGACATTTAAGAAGAACTAAGCATATCCATGTAAGAAACTTAGAACATTGGCACATAGGGTGTAATAAATTCTAGGTTATCATAATTATGATTATTACTGATAGATGGTTGTTAAATCTTATGCAAAGTTATAGTTTTAGCATAATCAATGAATTTTATACTTGAACAATATGAGGTTAAATTAACCTCATTTTCAGTTGAGTATTAGTAAAATAAAATATTTTGTGTTAATTCATAATAGAAATAAAATATTTCATATAAGGAAAAGAATAAAAATATATTCTATCGGCTCTGAAATATTTCCCTTAGATCTGAGGTGTTAGTCTGGACTTTTTTTTAATACTGGACTTGCTAGAATAACAGTATTTAATAATGCTATTTTCTGCTTTAATAATTAAATAATTAATTTTAATGGTTTCGTAGAAAGCAATAGATTGTCATGGACATATATTTAAAATTCTGAGTGCAATTAAAAACTTCTTGTTTGTCTGTCTTAAACTTTAATTATAATCAAATCATTATGGCAATGCTGATTTAAAAGTTTTTAACTAGGAAAAAAATTAAAAAACTGGGCACTCAGAAGGAAGTCAAAATGTGGAGTGGCATTAAAGTTGATCAGTTTCTGGTTTTCATCAATTTTTTTGTTAAAGTAAAATACCAAAACATATTAAATTTGAATTACTCATAAATGTTAAACATCTGTGAACTTCCTCCCTTTTCTGTACAAATGATTTTTACTTAGAAAATAAGTGTGACTATATTTTGTAAATTGCCTCCAACAGGCCTTACTTTTCTAAAAAAATCAGTTTATTTTATTTTATTTTTTCTTTTTAAGTGAATATTTTTGTCTAGGAAGTCAGGGAGGTCTACAGCGAATGAAATAAAAAATTCTTTTTGTTTTTTTCAGGCACAGTTGGTTGCCAGTTACCATGCAAACGTGCTGCAGGGACAATGACCTAACCTGCATGTGCTGGAGCTTCCTTGGGAACTGACCGCTCTGCCTCCCAATCACCACGAGGCTTGTTTCTACACCGCTGTGTATGTCTGGGTCTTTGTAATGTGGACCTGCTGTCCATCCACAAGGTAACAAACCAAGCCCATAACAAATGCACACTAGGGTTTGCAAATTAAAATTTAATCCTGGTCTTAGACATAGAAAAGTTATTTTTAAATCTAAGTGACACATGCTGTACAGCAAACACCAGGTTCTACCTTTCACTCTACTCTTGCAGTTAAATACATGTGGCCAGAATTTAAACATGGCAAGGGATAGAAGATTAAATCAATGGAATTTTCAATCAGATGAATTTTATCACTTACCACATCAAATGCAAAAAGGGCACAGAGGAAAGAGTAGATCAATACAGGCATTCC
>NW_006436288.1:10322362-10356496 GCF_000325575.1 Pteropus alecto
TTTTCATACTGATTTAGGAATAATCCCGGATTGTGAAAAGCTATTGCCACCATCTCTGGCTCCCAACAGTGTCTCTGTCACACTTCCAGTGCTAAAATTCCCCCACTATCCTTTCCTCCCTACTCTGGGAGCTTGTTCTGAAAAATCATACCTGCTTCTCCCTGCAACTCTCAGCTCTGGTGGAGGTTAAAAAGAAAAGAAACTTTGCCCTGGGGTAATACACCTGGAAGAACGATCTCAATTTGTCCACAGAGAAAAAAGAAATTATGTTCTTTGTGTAATATATTAGGTAAATAACAAGTTGTAGAGGTTTTAATGAGAAACCTTTTATGAATTTGTATTCAGAGTTAGAAAATAATATCCAGACTTTGTAATACAACAGAATTTCTAAACCTCAACATTACTGACATTTTGGGCTGGATAATTTTGTCGTGGATGCTGTCCTGTGCAATGTAGGACGTTTAGCAGCATCCCTCACCTCTATTCACTAGATAACAGTAGCACTCCTCCCAGAGTTTTGACAACCAAAATTGTCTCCAGACATTGCTAAATATCTCCAGAGTGGTAGGGGGAAGAGAATAAATTCCAGTTGATAAATATGTAATAGAGAATATTTACATTTAAGAAATTGCCTTTAGAAGACCATATGCATAAAGAAAATCTATCCAAGCATTCTCAGGGAAAGGAAAAATGGTAGGCAGAATTTTAACAATCTCTAAATTTTGGTTAGGAAAGAAATAATTTATAGAGTCAAATTCTTTTATTAGGAGGCAATAAGACTTAGAAGGTTAGAGGACAGGCTTTGGAATCAGAGATCTAGATTGATTTATTAGCTATGTGACCTTACTTAAGGTCTTTTGTCCTCAGTGTTTTACCCATAATGTGATGATAATTAGTAGCATTCATTTATCCTTGAACAAGCATCCGGGTCTTCACGTGCTGTTCCCTGTGCCTAGAATGCACTTCTCCTTCCTCTGGCTTGACTGGATCCTTCCCATCCTTCAGTTTAAATAATTCCTCCTCAGAAAGGCCTTTCTGGTTTGATCTTACTACAGTCAGGCTCTCTTGTGATTACCTCTCATAGCAATGCTTATAGGACTCACCGTATTTTATAAATTTTTATGCTTCCCTCACTATTTTATAAGTTCTGTAAGGGCCAGGATCCATGTTTGCTTCTTCTTCAATGTGTCCTGAACACTCAGCTTGGTGGCTGGCCCCATGGCACAGCCTCAACAAATATTGCTATATAAATGAATGAATGAATACACAAGTTTTTTTTTATAGCTATTAATATCATTATCATCATCAAAGATTTGTACTGAACAGACTTAACTAATTTCCTGTTTTACAAAAATATTCACTTCATTTTTTTAAATGTTAAGATCAAAATGTCCCAATTAGTAATAGCATTTGAAACAATTACAATAGAATGCCTGGCTGAGCATCAACGACAATGCCTGGGGAATTGTAGAAAGCCTAAAATTTACAGAATTGTACAGAGCTGGGCAGTTACAACCTGGGTTATGTTCACACCATGTATGACTGAAAGGTCTCACTCTAGCAGTTATCTGACTGTGCCTTAGGAGCTTCCAGCTACCATGCTGGCCATGAGCTTCACCAGCTCAGCTGCTGTGCTGGGCCCCTTGGGTCAGCCATCTTTCTGGACTCTGGCAAGAACACTAGTTTTGAAGTTGATCCACTGGCAAACCATAGTTAAAGTATATTTACTTTAAAATAGAGGAAGTAATTTTACAGTAATATTCAGATATAGAAGAGCAAGGCAGGAATAGGGTTATTATATACTTTGAGACCATGTAGTTAAAGTATTTGTGCTAACAAGAAAGTAAATTTTTAACATGTTATTTTTCATACTCTGTTAAGGAGAAAAAATGTTGAACTGAAAAGAAGATAACAAGTACTGGTGATAATAAATAGAAGTTCGTGAAGTGGCCAAAAAATCCTCAGAGCTATTTAATTTTACTGTTATTTAATTTTACCCAGCTACTTAAACTATGTCCAAGTTTTCAAAACAGCTCTCTGTGATGTTTTTTAAAAAATATGGATAATGATAAGAGGACATGATATCTGTAGATTTAAATTTGAGGTTGTGACAGATTCGGCAAGCTACTGACAAATGAGCTTGATGCTGTTCTCCAAGATACCATACCAAAGTCGATCATTAAAGTGACAGTGTGGGAAGGAGCTGGAATCAAGAGAAGCCAGTATGGGTTCAGACTGACCTCAAATTGGGGATGTGGCAGACATTATGCATCTGGGCTTTGGCAAGGAGGCTTTGAGAAGGAGTTTCATGATTTTTTTAAAGATGGAGAAATATGGGCTAAATGATAGTTTAGTCAAGACAAATTTTTATGTGGCTGAAGAAGCACATGAAACATGACTATGCCAATGTGAAAAGCATATTTCTAGAAGCATGCTGAGCAACTCTGTCCTTAGCACTGTCCTCTGCAACATTTCTAGCACCTTTAATGAAAATCTTTTAGAGCAGACATTGGCAGTTTTTTTCTGCAGAGAGCCAGATGACAAATAGGCTTTGTGAGCCACATATAGCCCTCACTGTATATTTTTCTTTAAAGAAAAACACCTTCAAATTTCCGTATGGATCACAGTTTGCCAACCCCTGTTCTAGAGCTGATCAAACTTGAAGACAACACAAGAGGGAATACATATATTGCTTCACAGAATTAGAATACATAAAGATACCATGAGCCTCATGGCACATTAGAACTGGAAGGAAAGATCCGAAACCTAGAGATCATCTGGTCAAAAAACTCTGAAATCTGGGATGGCCCTTGGATTATGGGTTGGAAGAAACATATATAAACAAATGCATGGTTTTACACTTAAAACCCCAAACTCCCAATTATATGAGTACAAGATAGGCATTTATGACTTCACAGCTGAACTGGTGAAGAATGACATTTTAGCCAAGAGTCAGCCACATATGGATCAAGACTGTGGTGTGATTCCAAATTCCACTATCTAGAATAAAACAGTGCCACTCAACTTCTTGCCCTGGAGTGTAAGATCAAGAGTCAGTGCTACAATATATGAGGAAGGCTGAAGAAATTGGAGGTGTTTAGACTGGAGGATGCATGTAATAGGACTTTAGAAACTGCAGAGCACAGTAAAGCTGCACAAGCAAAGAATGACCTGGTTCATTGTTTGGAAGCCTGGACTGGGTATCTAGGAGATAGGGTAGGAAAAAATTCTTGGTGGCAGCTGCTCACAGTGCCTATAGCTGCAGAGACATTGGGATGGAACATATTCATGTGTTTATTTCTCCCTTTTGGTCATAAAGCATGAAACATTTAGTCAGGAGAAGGGACTCTCCATTTCTCCTCAAGCAAGGGTCCAACATCTCAAGGAAAAAGCCAATTTAGGAAGAAAGCCCTATCATTTATGAGCTGCTATCAAAAATCGTGCTCCCAGGTGGAAGTGGGCAAATCTACCCTTACATTGTGTGTAACCCTGTCTTCCCTCATCTTTCTCTGAGTCCAGTTTTGCCCTTTGTTGACATAACGCTCCTTTTTTTATATATAAAACTCGACATATTTAAAGACATATTCCTTAAATTGTTACTACTTCTGAAAACGGATCACTAATTCCTTTTATGATTCATTAAATTTCACATATGCCGTAGTTTCCAAACTATTCAGAACAATTAGAGTTTAAAAAATTATTTTTATATGCATGGTTCTATTCGCTCCTTTGGAAGCAGGAAAAGTATCATATTCTCTCTGTCTTTCTAACTCTCCCTCCTTATTCTCTTTCTGCCTCTCTCTCTCCTTTCTTTCCTTCCTCCCTCCCTCCCTCTCTCTCCGGGGACAAGCCATCTGAACAAAGTCCAGGATATTTGCATAATACATCTAAGAGAGCTAGAAAGTGACAAGTCCAGGATTATAACAAAGCCTTTTGAATTCTAAGCCCATAATTTCCAGATTCTTTGTTAAAGGCTATACAGTTAAAAGGGTCTCAATTAGTGTGGTATAGGTTTACAATATGGTAATAGAATTTTTAACAGCATGTACCACAGGGTAAATTTGATAAATTCTTTTGAATAGAAATTATATAAGGAACGTGGTGGGGATACAAAATGGCAGACATGGGAATCCTTTCTCTATTTTGAAACTTCTTGGTTCTCTTACCCTCCATTCTTCTATTTCAAACCACCATGAAATTCCTAGAGCAAGTAGCTAAGTGGTAACAACATTTACCAAATAAACATAACTGCAGAAGTATCAAATTCATACTGTTCTGGAGTTGTTTTTACAGACCTGTATTTGAAGCTGGTATCGTAGGTGAGCAGTTTTCCTTCTCACATGTTTTCATCATTGAACTTAAAGTCATAGTAGAAATGTCATTACTTCCTGAGAATACACAATATAGAATATGGTATAGAGACAAATATGCAAATGACAAGAAATGAACATACAATTACAAAGGCGTATAAATAAAAGGCACTACTATTCTGACTTAGCTGTGTTCCTAAAGTCTTTCAGTAAGTTAGTTTGCAATACTGAACAGTTTGCCTATAGAAGCTATTTTATAAATAGAGAATAGGTTCATGGGTCAAACTACGAAAAGCCTTTTACACCTTTTCAAAGTGGAGATAAAGTATTAATAAATTGTAGACTTTAACCACCATGTGTAACGATGTCTCCATGGCCAAATGCATTCAGGGTTAGGGCTTGGAAGGCCAGGAAAACGTTTCTCCCAATGAGGTTGGTGTTCCCTGAGCTCTAAGCCACTGGTGGGTTCCTACAGCTGAAGCAGAGACTGCAGATGGTGGCTTTCTGACAGCTAACAGGGCTAAAATGCCTCAGAGAAGCAAGAATATTCTGCCAGATCCCCGATTAGGATCTTTCTTTTCTTCCTTATTCCCAAAGGATCCTTCTGCCTGCTTGCTCACAGCCTATTTCTTTGGCTCAGAATAGAACAGACAATAATAACCTTCCCATCTCTGTGAAAAAAGTTTTATAAAAATATTTGTTGTTGTTAGTAACAAATGCAAAGTGAAGTTCATTCCTCTCAAACCTATTTTTCACACCTAGCCATCAAGGAAAGTCCATAAAATGGAGGGATGGGACTAAGGTCATTTTCTTATACAAAGGGCTGAAGAAATATTCAAGTGCATTTCCAAGCAATACCACACCAAGGTTACCCTGATTCTTTGATGACATGAGAGTGGAAGTGGCAAATGGGAGCCTGCAACACAAGTACTGGAGCTGAGGGGGCCAGAGTCCACTTGAGGAAGGGAAGCCACACATTCAACCTCCATCTCTCCCTGCCCTGACTGGAGTAAGCATCAGGCAAAGGGAAGGTACATCACTTGGGGGTGGAGTGGGTTTCAGGTGGTCAGAGACAGAGAGAGGTAGGGAGAGGTAGGAATTCTCAGTGTGCCCTGTTAGCCATTCCCTTACTTACTAAATAATTACCGATTCTATGCTAGGCTCTGAGGGCCTGGAGTCAAGGTCTTGGAGGACTGACAATCAATTGGGGAACACCAAGAGGTAAAGACATAATTTTCATTGAACAGAGGAAGTGAAATACAGATAAAGTAATGTAGTAGTGCATGGGGAGAGGGAGAAGCGAATTCTAGAAAGAAAAAAAAACCAGGAAGTTTTTATTCTTTCAAGTATCAAACAATATATACTGCCAAAGTTGAGTGAAATTATTGAAGATAACACACCTAGGTAGCAAATGAAATTTGGAGTGCAGAAAATATGCAGTTCTTCAGTGAATGTGAAGTAATAATCAGAGAGCCAAGAGATGGGATCAGAGAGGGGTGGTTGATAATTCTAGAGCTAAATGGCTAAAGGAGACATGGATTTACACACAGGAAGATGTAGTAGGGGGAAAATTGGGGCAATTCCAGGTGCAATTTGTATAACAAATGGCACAGAGACCAGCAAAGGCACAGACGGGACAGCAGAGTGACCTTATTTTAGGCTAACAATTTTAAACCAAGCATCTCAAATCAGCACAGACCCCCCCAAGGTTTTTGAACTAATGAGAGACAGAATCAGAGCTGTGGTCAGAATGAATGACTTGGGCAGACAGAAGAGAGGCTGAAGGTGGGGAAGCCACAAAGGAGGTTCTGGCAGTATTTTGGATGAAAGGAAACAAAGGTGAGAAATAGGAAGGCAGCCCTGAGAATGGGGAAGAAAGAACATGTGTGAGAGACTGTCATCTCCACTTGTCAACAGAACCTTCCTTCCAACTTCTGGGGCTTTGGATACCCCTAAACACTGCCAAGTCGAGGCTCCTTTATCTATTGAGGCACAGATTCCACTGGTCCCAGAGGTAGGATCCGCATTCTCCTCCCTTCCCAATGCTATTTGCAAATTCTCCATTCTCCACTCTCATATATGTATACTTCTGTACTGCAAATTTCTCTCACTACCTAGGTGTGTTATCCTCGGTAATTTCACTCAGCTTTGGGAGTAAACAGCGTTCGATACTGGAAAGAATAAATTTTATGCCCTGTATGACAGACATAATATATGGCACTGGAAATTAAATTTAAAATATAATGAAAATAAGGGTGCTTTTTGAAGAGCATGGTATCACGTGCACTCTCAGTCTATTAAACAAAAACTCTCCATCTATGAAAAATCAAGTTTAACTTTGTTAGCTGTTCTCATACGCTACATTTTCATAGTATTTACAAATGCTTTCCTTTATTTAACAGCTTTTTATATAAATATGCATAAATATTTTTAGTGAAGATCTTGACATCTTAAGTCTAGTGTTGCCTATTTTGTAAGAAAAAAGATATTTTTATATTTATAAAAATATATTTATATTCACAATATAATGAAACTAAACTCCTTTTTAAATAAAACAATTAAAATATTTACTACTAGGTTTATAAAATAATTATTGTAGATATTAGAATTCAGGAATTATGATGCTTCACCTTCAGACTCACCCTGTACTGAATAATTCAATGTGATCATGCCCAGTATATAATTAAAACTGGGAGTTTTGAGAACAGGTAGCTTATGATTCACTGATAGTTTAGTAAAAGTGACTTTTGAGGGGGCATTTATATACATGAGCTTTTCCTCCAATTATTTATACCTGTAAACTCTGGGAAAAGTAAAATTTAAGGCAGAAGAAAGGCAGTAACAGAAATGTTCCATGTTCCTGTGAGTAAAGACTAATACCTAGGCATGAAATTCAGTCTCGAGTTTAATAACTTTTAATCTATGTATCAGATAAAAAAATCATCTTTCTATTTTGTGCTTTGATCTCCTAGACCTATTAACAGATCTAAATGTCATTTAATTCTCTCATAAGCTAAGGAAGATACTACCATATATCATCAGTTTAATAATTAAGAAATGTTTGTTAAAGGCGAGAAAGAATGTAGTTTATAAGGTACCACTAATTAAATCATATCTTGAAGTGGCTTGAGGAGAGAGAGAGTCATTTTGTGGTTTCCATTCTCTACAACCCATAGGCAGCAGAATCACCCAGAGAAACTAACAACAAAGTGCAGAACTATGATTTCTATCTAGCAAAGTAGGAGAGGAGGAAAAAGAGTAACAAATAGATTTAACCAAAAGGTAGGAAAGAGGAAAAAGAAACCTTTAGAGAGCATAATAAGTAAAACTGCAAAATAAGATGGAAAAAAATAAGCCTTCGCACTATAAGAATCACAGTGACTGCAAATGGATAATGTCTAACCAGTCAGCCAACAAAAACAAATACCGTCTGGAAGTTCTGATGGCTACATACTGATGGACTGAGCCCCTTAATGACAATATTTGGAATATTTTTTCTTACTATTTGATGATTTCAAAACAAAACATTTATCATTTTCAGTTATTTAAGTATAATATGATGTACTGTCAGCAAATATGTATGGAATAATGGTTGTAAATGATGCTAGATGTTCTTGGGAGAGACAAGGAAAAAGAGGAGGAAAAGAATCTCAAAGCTATTATTCTGCACTGATGTTGTTGACTTTCTTCTGGAATATAGTCAGCGTTCAAACACTGAAACATTACTGAGCCTGAGCTTAGATGTTGTTCCCTGTATAAGGATATTCCTGTATGCACTGACAGCCTACATATAGCCTAAAAGTATTTCACAGTCATGAGCTCTTTTTGAACCAGAACATGTTTTCAAAGGAATAAAAGAAAACATTTCCTCCATTAGTGTTTATCTGTAATCCTCTTAACAAGCTACCTACAAATCATATCTGCCATCAGAGAAAGCTCATTTAGTAGTAATAGCAATACCTGTAATGGGAGTTCTGTTTTTCAGCCTATCCACTTCCATAGTGAAGTCATCTTTCAGAAAAAGGAACCCAATAATGGAAAACAGGTAGACAAGGATGAGAGCGAGGACTGCAGTTAGAATAATGGAGCGGCCATTCCGTGTGACACTCTTTATAACATTAAGCAGAGTCTCTTCTCTGTACACCAAATCAAAAAGCTACAAAAATAAAATAAAAAAAAAAAATGCAAAGGAGCAAAAAATGAATAAATATAAAAGTCATTACAAATACGAATGCAAGCCATTTTAGTTTATCTGTGAAAAAATAACCTAAATGACACCTTAAAATGAACCAAACTATACATTTCTGTCCAGTTGGAATGTATTAATGAACTGCTTTTTAATAGAGAACTCTAACACGACATATAATGTGCATCTGTTGGTTTCGTAACCAACATAAATACTATTGTGTAAGACATGAAAGGAAATAGCATCGCTTTAAATTTGAATTTTGAAAAATTACAATATACTTAACCAGCTTGGCTACTTTTTCCTTATTTTTAATCTTACTAATATTTTGCAGTTGCTTTTGGAATATGTAAAATGGCTTACGTGAGAATGCTGAATTAGGTTCACCGAAGTGATGAATAATTGACAGACTCATTAAATGTATTGTTGAATCAAGTGATTAGAGGTAAAATTAAAAGGACAATTTTATGAGCCTGTCACAACAGAAAAGGTAGGAAATTTTAAAATATTTGAGAAATGCAAACATCTTTCCTTAATAAAGAGATATAATGAGGGCAAAACATATTACTTTAGTATATACTTTTGGAAACAAATATAAACAAAAAATAATGCATAATTTTGCTAATTTATTTCCTCTAATGGATTATTATTCATTTTGTGTTTAGTAGTAGAAAATCTATGCACCAGTCAAGAACGTAAGTATGTGTTTGCTATCTGCAGTCAACACTAAAAACAATTTTATTTATTGTGATATAAAAAGTTGAAATTATACATTAGCAAGTATATGTTTTATTATACATTAGCAAGTATATGTTTTATCTGGTTAAAACTAATAAATTAACATTCACTTAAGAAAGGCATAAATATCTGTTTGGAAATGAAGAGTATTTTTTAAATTAGAATAATTGTGGTTAGTGTTCTATCGTCTGTGAGCAGTGATTAGAATTTCTAAATTGGTTGAAACGATCAATGTCATGCATCCTCTCAGAAACACCAGGGCCTTATACTGTTTATCTGATTACTGAGGGTTATACAGTTACTTTCCAATTTAATTTTAGTCTTGCAAGTAATATCCATAAAGATATTGACTCATTTGCTCACCTTAAAAAAATGTTATTTTATATGGTTGAACACACACAAAAACATGTTAAACTATTTTGCTATTTCTCTTCTAGAGCAAACAAGAAACTCCAGAAATAAAGTCAATATTCTTCTGTACAGATAATATTAACTAATGCAAACTCAACTTCCAAATTATCAACACTTTTAATTAACTTATTTAAGCATTAAGTTGACATAAAGAAGATTTTTCTTAAATTTAACTCAATGGTGGCTTAAAGAAAAGGTCTAGCAATGGGCTCTAAGTCACTTCTGGATAGTTTCTGTACTTTTCTAGCTTTCAGAAGCCCAGGGGATGCTTGCAAAAAATTGTATATTCCTGGGTCCCATTCTATACTTATGGAATCAGAATCTTGAGACTGCAAAAGTTGTTGACATTGGATAGGTGTGATGGTTTCTTCTGTTTATTTCTACAAGGAAAATCTAGAGTGTGGTTTTTATTAGTTTGGATAAAAGACTGACAATTGTGGGCAAAACCAGAAATGCACATTCATATATTTTTCAAAGTATGAAAATATTTTAAAAATACATTTAAATTCCATTTTGGTATTATGTCCATTACTATTTCCTTCTAGTTCTCGAAACATTAAAGTAGACTATATCTTTTCCTTAACCAACCCAATGAAAAGAAATTAGCATCAGTATTGTAAGGTTTGAAAGATAAAAGAGAAAAATGAAACCAAAAATTAAGGTTAACATAAAGTAACATTATTATTAATAACTCATACAATCATCCAAATACATCTTTATGTTGTCAAATATCTTCAGGTAGAAAACATCAAGATTTATATACAACATTTCACATTATTTCTTTAATGGATTTTGATAATACTAGTCTCCCATACTATCTCTATCCATTTTATAGACAAGAAGATTGATGAACAAAAACATTATAGAATATTACATATTATAGCCAGGTTAAAGTGCTGGGTATAATAAGACTTCATATTTAAAACCAGAATTTTTCTGGTGAATCAGAGCAGAGAAGGAATTCATTTGGATCCCTGGGGCAGAAAAAAAATCTCCTTTAGATTAATGAATAATCTAATTAACTGTCTGCAAGATAATTTAATCTAAATATATGAAACAAATTCACTCTTTATTGTGGCTCTTTCAAGTGTTTGAGAGTAAATGAAAAATTTGCTTTTCCAGTCTTCCTATGTGGGTGTGCTAGAAAACAGGGAAGCAAAAGGCTTTTTAAAAAAATTAAATTGTCCCTCATGACCTAAGCAAACTGGGCCAGCGTAAGGCTTTTAGATCTTCAACTTGTTTTCAGGAATCATTTTACTGGATAGTGCTCTCTACTGCATGTCAACTATGGGCTCGAGTGATAAATAAATGCTTCTATGCATGAAACTAACCTGATAGTGCTTTAAGTTTCAAAACATTATCACATATTTGTATTGACTCCTCTCCTGGTTTACTGTCATAATAAAACATACATTTCAAAAGAAAAACTGATGACCAGCAAAAAACCAACCAACAAAAACCTCCAGAAGCAATCTGAAAATCCGTTTAATAAATGAAATATATGTAGATAAGCTTAACAACAATAACATTAAATCTGAAACTATAAGACTTTACTTAAAACAACTTACTGTCTTTTTGCTAGGTTGGCAGTTTTTCCCCATTTTACTGACATGCTGTTCTAAAGATACACACAATATTTGGCACTGAATACATCCCCATTTTTTCTCCTACACTCTTGGAGAATCTCTAAATGTAAAGGCATATATGGTGTGGCTGAAACCAAAAGCAGTTTACTATACAAAACCTGGGTCAAGAACTGGGGTCCTTGGTTCCTTCTCGGAGAGGAGATAAAGAATTCCACCACCCATAAGGTTTTTCAGAGAAAAAGACTAAAATTAATAATAATTCATGTTTTTCCCAGGAAATTCTAAAAATAACATAATTGATCTGAATGAGAGGCCATGTTTAAAAAACAAAAAATTGAAGGAAGAAACGTAAGAAGAAGCATTTGTGCATTTTTTCAGTGGTGATTGTCCACATTGAAATGTACTCACCAGAAAGCTATAGAAGAATTCATGGACAAAGAGGCCCAGCATGCAAACCAGGACATATGCTACGTGGTAGAGAAAGGCCATATCCAGAATGACCGCTCGGTATCCTCGGGTGAACGTGCCACGATTTCCGACAAAACTCACCAGAAACACTATTTTATTACAAAGCTAAAGGGGGAAAAAGATTAGATTTTACTGTCTTATTTACCCTGAAACTCACGTAAATAGCAAGTCACTGACAAAACCTATTATTGATAAGTCCGTAGTTTTATGATTTCTTATTTTGTAATTTTTCAGCACTGCTAACAAATCTGCATGTAAACATAATACGCACAGAACTTGTATCCTTTGCAGTTCCAGGAGAAGAGAGGAGAATGATTAAAAGCCCCCAAAATACAGTCAACACAGACCTGAATTTAAATCCTGGAGCTCTCACTACTGTTGCGTTACCTAGGTCATGCAACTGTAGGCCTTGATTGTTTCTTCTGAAAAGTGGAATAAAGGGATTCCAAACTCATAGAACTCTTCAGAGGATTAAATAATTCATAATGTATATGAAGGAAGCATTTAATACAATGACTCTTTAAATACTACTCATTATAATAAAAATATTAAAATATACTTTAAAATTAAAAAATATATGTAATATTTTTATTATACTAGAAATGTACCAGAAAAATATCTTTTCAAAAATATCCAGAGATCTGTCCTTGATGTTTTTTTAATCCTGGACCTTCTCTACTGAGTATTATTTTAAACAAATAAGCCATTAAAAACTACTTTTGCACTTAATTTACTCTAAATACATAAAAATTATAAGTATACCTATACACCTAGGTTAAAATAAATATAGTGTGCACATATATTTTCTAAGCTCTATGTGTGGTAAATTCAATAAGCATTTTGGAGTATTTATTATGATAGAATATTTATATTAAAACTATATTTAATATTGTCTTTTGGGGCATAATTTTAGAATACAAAAATTTATACCGAGATCTTTGGCAATAACAATGATCTGTGCAATCATTTCCGAAGAACACAGTTGTCATAAACTTAGTGCCATCTATTTGGTTCTAGGATCATTGCATTATTTATAAACTGAAGAGCCAATTATGCCTCTTAGTCATCAATGAAAGAATTACAGATTTTGAAATTTTAGTTTGTTCTTCCAAATTGTTCCTTGAATTCCCTAAGTTATCTAATGGTGCCATATTTGTTTTCATATGTCCAACTGAACTTTGAGAAAACAAGTTTGCTCTGCACAACACTGTTGATTTTTTCAATATATATATATGGAAGAAGTTGCGTTATGGGATGATTTTAAATAACACAAAGAGAAAAACACTTTGGGGCAGAAGTGAAATTTGAAAGGTTGAAAAAATCTTTTCCTTCAACTTTCTGAAGTCCAAATCAATACAGATAAAATGAGAAAGGGCCTATCATTTCATGTTGAGAAAATAGCCAAACCGAATCAACAACATAACAACTAAAATGTTCAAACCTTTATTAAATTCCACCCCTCACTGATTAACTGTCCTCTTGATAATCAATGTTATCAATTCTTTCGTTGTTTTGTTAATAATTTGAATATTGTCAAACAAAAAATCTTACTTCACTATATACTGTTTCATGATCACATCTTTAGATTATTTTGAATTATAGCTACAGTAGAATAGATGTCTTTATATTTACTAGCCATGAGCAAATTCAATAGCATAAGTAAAACTCAGGAAATATATACTAGATGCTGATATAAGTGTAGTATTTGACAATAAACATTTATGAAAATGGTGAAAAGTAGAATGGATGAAGTAATATTCAATGTTTTACTCTTTAAATTGTTTTGAGCGACTATTGTTTAAATTTAAACTACCTTGATTAACCCACTATAGTTAATCAATATGAAATAGAAATAAGAAGTTCTATTAAAAAAAGGCTAAAAATTAAAATTATGACTTCGAGAGGATGAATATGTTTAGGAAAAATTATTCATATTTTGTTTTCAGATTCCGACCTTCTCTAAACTGAATCATTAAAAAATTAGTCAGGAAAATTATTTATAAACCCTATACACTAAGGAAAAGTAATGCATTGAATTCAAATAGTCAAAACAGCAATACATTTCAGTTCTCAAATGATGCAAAAGCAAGGACACAATTCTGCCTAAAAGGACATCTGCCATTTTTGCATGAAAAATAAAGATCTGCCTTATTTGTTTCAGGTTTTTTGTTTGTTTGTTTGTTTGTTTGTTTGTTTGTTTGTTTTAACATTAACCTAGGGCTCCATGTTGATGGCTATGTCCTTGTTCTCTTGACTAAGCCTTAAAGTGGAATAGCGTTGGTGGTGGCAGTGGCATTCACCTACTTCTGTAGAGATCGGAAACAAGGAAATTATTGTCCTTTTGTTTTGAAGTGTTCATCAAGGTAAAATAAATGCAAGAATAAATGATTGGGTAGGAAAGAAGTTGATCTCTGGTGTTTCCCATACCATGACTTTAAAAATTACATATTGTTTTCATATAGCATTTTCTATTCAAGCTGGGAATATTTATGCAAAGAATGAGGAGTTACAAAAACATTATCCATTCTTATGTCATGATTTCCTTGATATTGTCTAACCAATCCTTCATTTGTCAATACCATTATGCAGGTAGTCATTATTTCTATGGCAAGGGTCCACGTGGGCAACAATAAATGGAGGGCGTGAGAACTGGGCAAGGTGATTAAAAGGCCATGCCCTTCTCAACTGGTATTGAAAAGACTCTCAAGTCAGCAGAAAAACACTAATATAAATGATCATAACTGCCCCAGATCTTTTTTCTTTTTCTCTCTACTCTTCAAAAATACTCTTGATATATTCTTTGTTGAAAGTGGGGTGCATTGTGTGATGGGTTTGGGGGGCAGGAAGTGGGATGGACTGAGAAGGGAAACAGCATCAATGCAAGCTTTCTGTGCAATCTTTCAAAAGTGATATACTATCCAAATGATTTATCAATAGATCTTCTAAAAACAAAAGCAAAACTAATGTTCATTTATTCATTAATATAATTAAAGCATTTGTTCATTTTAATTAGGCAAATTAATTATACAGTACAATAATATTTTCATATATACTTTATAGTTCATTGATATGACTTTACAGGACTTTTAACAGTGCGGTATAGTGGAAAGACCCTGGGTTAGAAGCTGGACCACCTGGGTTCCAGTCTTGGCTCTACCACTAATCACTTTGAGAAATCCTCCTGGTCTCAATAGGATACTATATATTTATTCCTAAAATGAAATGCCTAGAATTGAATAATCCTTAAGGTGACTCATAGCTCTAGAATTCTATGCAATGTCCTTTAAATTTTACTATTTTATGAAGTTGCAGAATTTATAGTTGCCTTTATATTATCTTTTTTGTCTAATTTTGTTCTATATCCCTGATAAGGAATCCCATTCCCATCTTACATTGTTCCTATGGGAAAACATGACTTATATTCCAGGGATAAATTATATCCAAAAAAAAACTCATCTACTATTTATTGGAAACTGAATTTATTGTCTTGAACTACATTTTAACTATATTACCATATTTCTATCAACCTTCTTGCTAAAAATGAGATGATTTGATTAAAATAATCTCCATTTCAGTGACATTACATCTTAGGCAGGATAAGGTTCTATGGTCAAAGCCTAAGGCAGAATTTTCATAGAGTCAAAATCACCCTAGAAATCTTTAACTCACCAAGAAAACAGTACAGTAAACACGGATGGTGTAAACTGCGGCACCTCTTACTAAATTTGTCACATGCTAGCTTTTCCCCAGCACTGGAGCAGTTTTTTTTTGTTTCTGCAACTGGTACAAGAAGTAGTTAGGAACATTCGGTGATCATATTATATAAAAAATTGTGTGTGTGTGTGTGTGTGTGTGTGCGTGTCTGGTGTGTGTGTGTGTGTGTGTGTGTGTGTGAGAGAGAGAGAGAGAGAGAGAGAGAGAGAGAGAGAGAGAGAGAGAGAGAAGAATATGAATGTTTTGACTGTAAATATATAACCGAATTCACATATGTTAAATGAAGATATGGTGGGACTCAACCTTATAGATTCACAGTCACATAAGTCCTCTCAGGAAGCTATCTACAGGTAAGTAACTAAGAGAATGACACTATTAAATCTGAACACACTGGCTTCTTGTTAATAGACAGTGGCTAAACTCCATTTGCTCTTCTTTGCAAAAGACCAAGTCCAAGAATAAGGAAACATTTCTACTTTCAAAATAACTGCAAGAAAGGCAAATGATTTAAGAGACGCCATTAAATAAATGACATGTTTCCAGGCACTACTAGAAAGGTAAAAAACATTACAGATAAGAAGTGTTAAAAGATATTAAATGATCTTTCATGAGTATTTACTGCATTATTTATTATTAAAAATACCTAAAAATAAAAAAATAAAAATTAACAGAATAGTTAAACATTATATAACATTCATATGACTTGAAATATTAGTTTCTAAAATAAAATTTACAAATAATTTTAACAGTATAAAAAAATGAAATGATCCCAAATTTATAAAATGTGTTTATATTTGCCAAAATAATGTTAATTTCTATTACCAAGAACTAAAAATGCAATGTAGAGGGTGGGAGGAAAACTATACCAGGTTATAAGATATAACAAAGAAAAACATTTGAATCTTTTGAAACATCTCAAATATCGAGATGATTACTGTGACAAAACAAACTAGTTACAATTTAAACAAAACTTTAAGTTTTAGAAACAAGAAAAGATGATGAAAATGAAGCCTAATAATAAATAGAAGCTGATAATACTAAGTGCTCTGAACATAAATTGAGGTTCTTTCCTCCCACTTGATTCCTTTTCCAAAAAAGGGACTTTCTGCATTTGCTCAACATTATGAAAGACACTGAGTCCAGAAAAAACTCCCTGTGAACCAAAATACAAACACTTTTATGATCATGATAGCAACATTTTACAATTAAATTGTACTTCTCAAATTAGGTACTTGGTAAATGGTAGACTTTATTGCTGTTATATCATTATCACTGTTGTTCTTTTCTAAATCACACTAATCTTTTCATTCAACAACCCAGTGAGGATAGACTAAGCTTTAATATCTTCATTTCACTGATGAGAAGAATGAAATTCAGAGCCCTATTGATTTGCCTAAGGTCTAGAATTCCTAATCTCATTAAGTCTTAACTGTCAAGTAAATACTTTCGTTTTCTCTGTTGCTGATACCAATAAATTTAGCACTTATAGTTTCACCTGTTACACAATGCCAACTTTTAAGAGTAAATGAATAAACACATAAAACCTAAGGTACAAAATATGATTGATTTATGTTTTCTTTTATTTTTTCCCCTGCCTCCTGGGAAATAGTAAACTATAGATAGTTTTGTAATGAGCTTGTTATGTTAAGCATTAAGGTAAATGAGTATTTGCTAAAATATTTTTATTAATCTATATAATATCAAAACTACAAATTAAACCCTTATATCAATATCTACAATATAAAATTACAATTATTCCATTCAATTTATCCCAAATCTAAGTTGATTATTTCCTTTGGTCAGAAAGCCCTGAACTGGAAGATCATAATGTGTCACTTGGGGGCTGTGTAAACAGATGTTTTATGCTGTGAAGACTATTAGGGTATATCTCCATGTATATTTCTTTTCACAAAGAAATTAAAGTATAAAACTTGTCTCTCATGTGAAGTTGTTTCTTATGGTACTATATACTATTCTCATAGAAGAAGTAATATTTTTTATTCCTGTCCAGGCAGAAGTAATGTTTTTTATTCCTGTCCCCTGAGAGGAAAAAGAAAAATACTTCAAATGTTTTGGGTTTCCCCAGTAGACATTAAATTGTTATTCCTTATCTCTTTGCATATTCTTGAAGCTTCTGAATGGCAAGAACCACATCCTCTACCTCTTGGTATTTTCAGTGTCTATTAGATAACAGAGGCCCCCCAAAATGTTTGTTATTTTTGGCCCAACTCAATTCAGTTATTATTTCACTTTACCAAACTTGGATTTTCTCATTTGGATTAATGTCTTATTGAGGACCAATTGCCAGTTTATAAATATTTTTTACTTCTTCAAATAATTTGGTTCAACATTCAATATACTTTTTAAAGAGAAAATAAGCTAGACACATTAATAGGTTTAGAAAAATTTAGGTAAATCTGTGAAGATTCCTTAATTAGCCTGGTTGGCAATATTGCAAAAGTAGCCTGTTTCCAAAACATTGAAAGTACAAGTTCAGTTCACGTAAACAACTTCTGAATGAATAATTGCCAGGTATTCAGGTAGAAAAAAAAATGGAGTTGGGAAGCTATGAATGTGAGGTTTCTGCCCTCAAGAAACTTATAATATATATGGTACTGTACAGAATTATGTATTGATAGATCTCTTTGTATGTGTAGTACACTTTCCTTTATTGACAGTGATTGAGGAATAATTGGTAATTTGGTTGCTTGAATGTTCTAGCTAACTAGGAGCTGTCATATATATCATGTCCAATTTTTGAAGAATAATAAGGATCAGAAACACAGAATTAGCCATACTAACTAAGCTTCATAATTCTCAACAGTTTGGTTGACTATTTATTTCATTTTTTCAATTAATATTGCCTACGTATTGTATGTGCAAAGCACTATAAATGTATAAGAATACAAAAATAATCTTTCCTTCATTCATTCACTCGCTTATTAGCTACTTTACTTAAGAAATAAGTACCAATGATGTTCCAGACATGGAATGATCAATCATTATCCTTAAGAACTGTATAATATAGTAGGGGAGATAAGGTATATAAACTGATATAAGAATACAGGACATTATGTTAGAAACTCAGTAAAAGATACAGAAAATGCTTTAGGTATTCATCAGACATATTAGCAATATTTATTTGTTTACCTGGCCATTTGCTATTTCATCAATCTGATGATTTACCTTTTCTTAATATCCCTTTGTGACTCCGCCATGCACAAAGTTGTCTAGTCTTTTAAAAATTTCATCTCTTGGGTACAATTATCATTATTTAGAATAGTACTTTGATTTGCTTATTCTAAACTTACCTAACTTAAGTTTTGAAATGTGCTCCCTTGTCCTAATATTTTAAAATTTAGTGAAAAATATATTAATCTCATCTATGCCTTTCACAAGTTTATAGGTTTTGTTCACATAAAAAGAGCCTAATTTTAAATTTTCTCATACAGCAACCCTTTTCCTTGGTCATTTTATAAAAGGTATTCACTTCTAGAATTCTACTAAATAAATTTAATCTTTCTTTGATGATCTAGAAGTCACATTAGAATGTTAACAGTGGCTCTGAGTCATTTTTGTCAATAGCTGCAGGTATAGGATGCAGCATTAAAACTGGATTGGATTAAATTGATTTGGTCATGCACCAAATGTTATCTTCTTAAATATGTCAAATTTTACTTGTCATTTTTTCTTTCTCTTAAAATTAAAAATACACAAACTCTTGTTTATTCAGATTCACGATAAATTAGAATTTACTGTGAATCTGTGAATTAAAGCATATAGTTAACATTTTTACACTTAATACACTTTTAATTAATCTACAACAGTACAAAGCTAAGTAAAGTACTTACATTAGCTGCGCCAAGAAGTATTAATGTAGGCCCAAGACCTATTGTATATATAGATCTGAGCATTACTGACACAAGAAATGGCCGAATACCCACAGGCTTGGAGAAGAAAAACAGCATAGATGTGCAGATGGCAACTGCTATCCAAAGAAGAACTGAGAACAATGGAGAAAGTGTACCTGTAAAATGTGGAAGAAATTAATTTTACTAAGGACTAAACTAGAATATGTTAAAATATTTACCCTTCTATTTATATAATACGAATAGCAAGTCAAGCCACAGGACACCAAATTTCAGAACACTCCACTCTACCTACACACTGTACACTTAGAGAAAATGTTTTGAATACATTACTCATTATTATATTTCTTTCCAGAAAGTTTGTGATTAATTTCAGGATGATTACATACACACCAGCTAATGCTCCTTCCATTAAGTCAGAGTAGTTCATCTTTCTCTACTATAGGAGTTGTATGCTAAATACTTTTGATAGAGGTATCTCACTTGGGAACCTTAATTCAAAAGTTATAATTAATGACCATTAACTGTACATCTAAATCATGCGAAATCTGGTATTTTTCCATTGAATTCATACTTTGTCTTGTTCTATCATTATCAAGTTTTTATATTATAGCTTCCTTTAAAGAATTCAGAATGTAGAATATCCAATCTTTAATAAGACAGATGCAAGTTTTAACTGTTAAAACACATGTGTGTATATAAGTGTATGGACAAGTATAGGTATGTTTGTGTATTTGAAGGTCAACTCAAGTGCTAAAAAAAGTGTTGAGCTATTTAAATTATCAGAAAACAAAAGTTACAAGTGTTTTAAAAATGAACTTAATTACAAACAAAATTTCTTTCAAAATTGCCCAAAAAGGGTTTAAAAATATATTTCCTCTAGAAAGTATAATTCATTGACATTTGCAATGACATGTGGATTCAAGGAATTCGTCTCTGAAGGTCATGTGGTTCTGGATTTGCAGAAGTAATTAAGGGGCAACATTCTTGGGCTGATTAGATCAGTACTGGGACCTCAAATGTGTGGACAGGCTGATGAAGTCAGAGGGGAAACAACAAAATGAAGATTTCTCACTAGTTATTTCATTTGGCCACTCTTGTTTTTATTATTTATACAATTAACTTCTGCATGAAAACACCACAGGGCTGTGGTGGGCAAGGCTTTTACATTATACTCAAAATCATGGAATTATCTGGACTCCTGCAATGAAATCTGTGTAATCCGTTAGTTCATAGTGAGCTAAAAGAACAAAAGCAGGTAGGAAGATCCTGGTAGACATTAAAAACAAAATAAAACAAAAAGGCAGATAGTGAATAGCATTGGTTTAGACATGTTTATGCTTATGTTATCTCTTAAAGCAAGCAATCATGAAGAAGGCTGAGAGGAGAGATCTGATCTGTCCCTTCAACAAATTTATTATCTGATAAGGTTAGTTGGGAGAGGAGAAAGAAAAAGGGTAAATTGCTCTGGAAATCACCTTCGATTCCTCTGGCAACATTAACAAAATAGGTACCCAACTCATGTTTATTATGATGCTGGCTTGGAAGCACTCTATGTCTACAAAACAGCCTGACCACTAACTGCTCTGACTTCATAGATCTCAAAGCACCATGAAGAGAATAATGCCTTCCACTTTTCATGCTTGTTGAGATGCCATAGGAACATAAACTCTTTAAGAGTGAAGACCATTTCTGGGTCTATCACAGTGCCTGGCATGCAACGACAAATATTTATTTCTTGTTAAATAAATAAACAGAAACATAATCTTAGAGCTTGTTTTAAGTAAGAAACCAAGTCTCCAGTCATAAATTCCACCAGTTGTGGAGCTTTATTCTTCAGTTTACTGAAACTGCCAACATCTTTGCACATTTAACATTTTAGCCAGTCATAGGACTCCAGTATAATTCATAAGCAATGACTTGGTGTGATATTCTTATTTTCTAAATATCAGCTTTCTCACTGATTGTCATTAATGCCTGATCAGCTAACCACATCTTGACTACTGTTCCCGACAGTATCTGGCTTGCTGAGATTCTCCCTTAATTAAAGAAGAAATTATCACCAGGCACTTAATACTGGGCATTTGAACCTTGAACATATTTAAATACTAAGTATATATTTATAAATGAATAAATAAACATAAAAGTTATTTTAAATGGCTATAAGTTTACAGTATTGTCAACTGACAATTGACAATAATTTGTAATCATATTCTGTAAGAATAATCGTATTGATTACTAAATCTTCTAGCTGAAGGTTTAATGTGAAAGAAAAAAAAACAAGATCCTCTGACAAACTCTAGAGAAGATAGTACAGATTGTAAAAGCCAATTTTTACCCCTTAATGGTGAGAAGGGGGACTGTCTACTTAATATTTTATATTTGTATCAATTTTCTATAATGAGCATGTGTTGCCTTTATAATGAAAAAAATTAAGAATTCATTCTATCCATTTTTAAATCTTATAAAGTATAAAGTTTGTCTTTTATAAAAGAAAATACAAACAGCAAAATTGGAGACCTCAATTCAATTCACATAATGGAACTCTCCTATCTACCTCACACTGACTTGTCTGCTATATACGTGCTGCAGCTGACTTTCCAGTCTTTCTTGATTCTTCTGCCTCCTACACAGCCTCATAAGACTTTCCTGTTTCCCCTACCTTAGCCCAGTTAAAGTAAACATCCATTCACAAATCCATGGGTGGTCTTTACTATTGTGCTTTAATCTTTTCTTCATTCCTGAACTAGACTATGAGCTTCTTGAAGACAAAGACAGCTTTACCAACCTTTGTATCTCTAAGGCCTCATGTAGTGCCTGGCACATAGCTGCAATCCATCAATGGTTGTTATTAAGTTGAATGCATCAAAATCACCTTGAATAACTTATTTTCTTTAACATAAAACACTTGAGAAAAAAAGAACTATACCCAATATTTGGACATTATTTTTTTTTAAAAAAAATCACATGCTATCTAAATGTAAGAAATTCTTTTGGTAGCAATTTTCTCCACTAACTAGTCTGCCTTTGCCAAACTGTGCATGACAGTGTTCAACTTCTGAACAGACAGCCAGGAGATTCCCTAGAATCAACAGCTGCTGCTTCAGCCACACGCAGCTTAGCCTCATCCCTTAAGTTCAGCACAATTTTCTTTTTTACAGAAGCAAATGTTATACAAATAAGCTAGTCAACCAAATAAAAAACTCAAACCAAAACCTACAGCCATACAAATAAGCCCTGGATTCCTGAATGAATTCAAACAGAGCTCCTCAAAGCCTGGCAATGAAAGGAGATAATCTGCAGTAGGGGTTGGGAGGGTGGGGTACCCTATAAGCAGACCCTCTGAGAATCACCTTCCCCTTAAGTATCTCCCTTTAATTTATGTGCAATACTGCCCTGGTTGAAAGGAGACACTACTCTTTCAGTTAACATTATAACACAGGTGTGAACCAAATATCTGGGCACAAGTAATTCCCAGTAGCTCACATGTGATCAGGCTATTAAACAAGCTTGGAGAAGGCATACACACCATTCCCTGTGCCAGCTCCTCTGTCGTCACAGCCACATTGGCCACAGTGACTCTGGAACAGCTTGTATCAGGGTCTGGGGTTAGTAAAGGCGGCCCATTTTGACCACAGGTCTTTTTTGGGCCCAGGATTCACCAAGAAATTTTGCGATCAACTTCTAAATCCAGCATCCAGGGACCTCGGGGTTGGACGGAATCCTCATATTTATTTATTTTTTTTTAACTTTCATTTCAAAACTCTTTCGGGCTTATGTAACAACTGCAAATATAATACAAAATTCTCATGTACCCTTCACCTAGATTCCCCAAATGGCAACACGTTACATAACCACATTACAATGATCAGTAACAGGAAATTAATATGATCTTAATTTTATCTAATCTTTAGACCTTATTCAAAATTCATCAAATGCCTAATTAATGTCCTTTTTCTGGACCAGGATCACACATTGCATTTAGCTGTCATGTCTTTTTAGTCTCTTTTAATTTGGTGTGTGTGTTACATGTCACTGAGTTAGCTCCAACTCCTGGCAACACTACGAATGAGTGCTGTCCACAATGTCCTGTCCTCGACAGCCCTGCTCAGCATCAGCAGACTCGTGCCTAAGGCTTCTTTTATAGGGCCAATCTATCTCATATTTGGTCTTCCTCTTTTCCTGCCGCCTTCTATTTTTCCCAGCAATATTGTCCATGCCAAAGAACCCTGCCTTCTCGAGATGTGCCCAAAGTAGGAGATCTTCAGTTCTGTCACTTTTGCTTCCAGCGATATTTCAGGCTTACTTTGCTATAATACCCATTTCTTCATCTCTTTGGTGGTCCAGGGTTATCTTTAGAGTTCTCCTCCAACACCATATTCCAAATAAGTCAATATTTTTCCTATCAGCCTTCTTCACTGTCCAACTTTTTCATCTATTCATAGTAATCGGAATTTTTATCTTTCTATGTCTTTTATAAGCTTGAAGACTACTGGTCAATTATTTTGTAAAATAATTTTACAATAATCCCTCATTTTGGATTGTTTGAAATGTTCTCAGATTATGCATATTTGACAAAAAAAAAATGCCATGTCCTTGTCAGTGCATCATATCAAGAGGCACTCAGTGTTACTGGTGACATTAACATTGATCACTTAAAGTGATTTCTCCACTTTAAAGCTACTAGTTTTTCTTTTCTAATTAAGTGTATTATGGGGAAATACTTTAAGATTATGTCAATATACCAGTTCTCATTATACTTTTCATCTAATGTTTACCTATTTATTTTAGTATCCATTGATGATTCTTACTGTCATGTTTAGTATCCATTGATGATTCTACTGTCATGTTTGCCAAATAATCCTATTTCCATTATTCCTTCTACATTTATTAATTGGGATACTATTGTAAGGAATAGCTTTCCCTTCTCACTGTCAATATGGACGCCTGGGTTCTTATTTTATTCTACAGGTTATTATATAATAACGTCAATGTTAATTTTTTTCTCAAAATTTCCAGAGTTGGCCATGTGGAGCACTTTCAAGTTGAAGCTGGATACTATGTTCTTTAACATAGCGTCCTTATTTTTTTAGCTCTTTTTTGGAAGGAATATTAATGATCAACTAATTCACTTTTAAGTTGCCTCAAGGTGCTCCTAGCAAGTAGTCACTGAGCCTCTGTTTGACAAGATCCAGCATTAGAGAATTTGCACATATAGCACAGAATTGTCCTTCTCCAGCCAGTTCTGATGGCCAAGTGAGCTTATTAGTCTTAACTGTTTCCTCAACCTTCCTAGCGATGCCTAGTGTGTAACTGAAGGTTAGATTCAGCTAATTCTGATCAAAATTTTAACCTTATTTATTGAGTTGTAATTAAATAACTCATCTAGAACTATAATCGGATTACCCAAACGTAAACTTGAGATTTGATATTTCCAAATGGCAGCTTATGCCCTCCTTTCTCTCTCAGCCTCACCCCCCACACCCAGATACCTAAGAGTGAACTACTGTTAACTTCTATTCATTCCTTTTTTCAAAGTAAAGTATGCATCTGCACCTGATGATAAAATACCATGTTTTCCAGTCTTGTTTTTGTTAGTCCTATTTCTTTCTGAGGCTGTAGAGTTACTCCAAATTCTGCTATATACATAAATTTCAAATTCCTGTTTAAGGAGCAGTTGTTTAGCAAGACCTTGAGGGTTTGTTCAAAACTACACAGTTCTAGACTCCATTTCCCCAATTATTGGGTAAATCTTCTTAAGCCTCGGATTCTTGATCCATAAGGATGAACTGCTTATTTTAAGGGATTATCAAGAAGATTAAATGAAATTATGTATGTGAAGCACTCAGCATTTTGCCTGACCCAATCTAAATAGTAAACGTCATCAGCTGCCATTACTATTACCAGTATTACTATTCAGTTATTAGTCAGATAAGTATAAAAAATGTATCAGGTGTTCTACTTCCACATGAATGAATAAAGAGTAGATGTCAAGAGGGGTGGCATTGCCCATTACCATTATATTTCATGTACAATAGGTGGCAGCAGAGGCTACATACATTGGTCTGGTAGTCAAGCAAGGGATATCATGGAATGGCACTCAGGAAAAATTGTGTCCTGTGTAAAGATTTATCTTCCTGTTATCTACATGCTTTTAACCCAGTCATCCATGTAGAAAAGTCCTGGACTGGAACCAAAGAGTTAACCTTCTACTCTGCGTTCTGCCCTTTTTAGCCTCTCTGGGCTTCTATCAAACCAAATGAGGGTTTGATATTAGATGATTTCTAGAATTGCTTCCCTATCTAAGACTTTATGCTTCTATTAACCAGGATACTAGAATTTACTCTTAGCATTCTGTGTGCAGATGATACTAATTTATCATATCAAGCTGGACTTCTCTTCTTACAAGAGTTATATTCTTCTTTGTCAGGACGGCTATCATCACTAAATGAGACTAAACACAGTGAAGAGAAAGTGGTTTCCACTTCCTGTTGTATTTGCAACTTCCCCACAATGGATGACCAAATATTTTCTACATTTTTCATTGCTATTTAACTCACACATCACGCTCCATTGTCAAATATTCTTCTTTTAGCATTGCATGCCTTACAAAAAGTCAAACTTTAATCATGACCATTATACCTAAATGTTAGGACTTTGATATTTGTTATCTTAGTGGACCTTTAAAATAGTACAAATTACTCCTTGGCTCCCATTTTCCTTCCTGTTCACCCCCAGTCCATCTGCAACAGGTTTAAATACTTGTTGCTCTTGTCATGCCATCCCTTTCCCTGGGCTTCCCTTTGAAGTATTAATATTTACTTTGTAACAACATCAATGACAACTAAGCTTTATCTAATGATTACCAGGCACTATTCTAAATGCTTTACCCATAACATCACATTAAATTCTCACAATAATCCTATGAATAGATGAGATATGCCAACACCTTGCGGTTATTATTTGCTGATCTCTCTCATCTTTTCCTCCAAACCACATCCCAGAGTTATTTACCTGATCGTATCCCAACAGTGTGACAAAGTTTCCCATTCACTTCGCCAAACTTAAACTCAATTTCACACCCTTTAACATATTTCTTCTATATTTCTCATTTCACTTAAAATGAGATAATTTTCATTTTTGCTTTTGTAAAACTTCATGTAGTATTAGTTTAATAATATTAATTTCATAGTCAATTATTCATGTAGAGACATCCTAGACTGGAAACAAAAGAATTAACCTTTTACTCTGATTCCTGAGATATTCTCTGTTATTATATTCTGTCTTATGCTGTAAATTTTTAATTTTTTTCAGATTTCATGTACGCTTATTACAGAAACCTTAGACAAGACAGCAAAGTGAATATAGTAAAATATAAATTCCACTACTTAAGGTAATCACAATGACTATTTTGGCATAAACTCCTCATTTTCTGATATATTTTATATAATTGAGATGACACAATATAAAAATGCTTTTGGTAATAATAGATAAAAATAATAACTTTTTTCATGGCTTTATTTGTCAATATATAATATAGCTCTAATAGCTCTCTGTATACGAGCATTTTGCAAAAAAAAAAAAAAACATTTTTATTGACTATATTTTTCTAGCCACGCCACTTACCACAATTCTCTACTTCCAATGACTATAGAAAAATCTAGTTAACGAGAATTAAATCATTATTATTTCAAAGGTCTAAATAGTTAAGAAGGCATTAAGAGTTTTATTTAAGTACTTTAAAATACTCATCATTTAAAGAAAGACAAGTACTTGCCTTCATCTCCATCATCCCCAAATGGGTAGAAGAGAGCAACAGCTAAGTTGATAAACACAGCCAAGTTGAAGGAAATGCTTCCCCAGAGAGATATGTGCCTCGAGAACCAGAACAGGGCAGGGTTACCTAGTAAGGAAGAAGTGCAATGAGACAGAAAAAAGAAAAATAAATTTTGATTTCAACACAACAGCCCTACTGAAATAATATTTCAATAAGTGCATTTTTGTAAACTAGTATAAAGCATATTTAAATAAAAACTAAATACGACTTATTTTAGAAAATTTATAATCAATACCATAAAGGTGTTTCCCATTTGATCCTTCTTTATCTTTTGACTGACTTATACCTAAAACATTGCAAAAGGGTGAGTAATTTTGCAATTGCTAAAGGTGGTCAGAAAAGGTGATTCTGTAATCATTCTCTCTAACATATCCCTAGTGTAGATTAGGGAAAAGATGGTTTAGCAGCTGCCTCAGGCCCTTTTTAATGAAATGGTATACATTACTATATAATTGAGTAAAATTGATACATTTGTCCCACTCCAATGTCTTAATGTCAAAAAAAAACCTTGCCACAGACATATCTCTGATGAAAGTTCTTATGACACAGTCACAGTTACCTGAAACTCTAAAATTTAACAGCACAGCACAGGACTACTTCCTAGGGACTACTGATTTATAATATCTAAGTTTTAAGCCTTCATGCTTGCTAGGAACTTGCTGGGTTTGTAACAGCATAAGAAAGATCCAATAAAAACTACCCACAGTGACAATGGCTTTGCTGAATATTTTCAGAAAAAGAACTCTGTATTTGCCATCAAAAAGAAATTTGCAAATGCATCTACAGCTTACAGTTTACATTAACCAAAAATCAGTTCTTTCTCCCTCTCCTAAGTAATTGAACAGATATGTAATACATATAAGTTTGATCACATGACTTCCTCAGGTCTTGTCCATTATCTAACTCTTTATATCTTAACATTGGATTTAAAATACAGGAGTTAACTGAATGAAAAAAGCATATCAATTTTCAAATAAACATGATAAACTTCTCAAATTATTTTCTGTGAATTCCAGTCTGGGGTGTGTTGCTTACTTATAAACTTTATTTCCCTTCGGTACATATTGTTTCCTTCTCTTGGAATGGAGCATTTCACCAGCGGAATAGGCTACGATTAACCATGGCATTAAGTTGAGTAATGTATCATAAATTGTAAACATCTGCATCATTCCTGAATTAGGAGTCCTCATTTTTTAAATTAAATTTATTGGGTGACATTGGTTAATAAAATTATATAGATTTCAGGTTTACACTTCAATAATATGTCATATGTACATTGCATTGTCTTGTTTGACCATTCAAAGTCAAATCTTCTGTCACCATATATTTGACCCCCCTTTACTAAACTGCCATCTGTGTCTACAGGCTTTTGTTTGTTTGTCTTGTTCATTTGTTGCTTTCAGTTTTATATTCCATATATGAGTGAAATCTTATGGTTCTTAACTTTTTCTGATTAATTTCGCTTAGCATGAAAATCTCAAGATCTATGCATGTTGTCCCAAATGGCAGTATTTCATCTTTTCTTATAGCTGAGTAATATTCCATTGTATATATGTACCATGTCTTCTTTATCAAATGAGTCCTCCTTTTTAACAGCAACATATAATAAAATTAGGAGATACTGATGCATACATTGTTAATTAAAAAATCCATCAAATGAATTAGATTCTGTCTATAACCTAATAAGTTGCTTCCAATTTTTAAAAGTAAAATGTACATTGGAAGTTATTTTAAGATTTATTTTTTTTAAAGGATAAAATATTTCCCCAAAAGAGCACAGACCCCACAAACTCTAGTTCATTACTGAATTTACCTTTTGTCAAGAATAAAATGTGTGTTTTTCAACTGTCCCAAATAAAAATGTCAAGTTTTCATATGTATTCTGGATGTCCTAAGTTTTCTCTGAATTCTATAAGGTCCTACATGGTAAAATGTTAAGGAATAGTAATTTCTTTAGTTTTCAAATATTCTGCTAGGAAAGCCTGACAATGCACACCACCATCTTATATCCAAAGATGATGTGTCTCAAGCTTCATTCAAATTCATAAACAAGAATTATTAAAGTTTGGGGAAATTAGGTTTATTTTAAACTTTAAAGATTTTTAATTTTAAAATTGAGTATTTCTAAGTAGACTTGAGACCTGAGAAACAAATAATGGGAACTTTATTATGCTCATTTTTAACTTCAAAATTGTAACATTTCTCTATTTAAATACAGGTGTCACAAAATTTTTAGTTTGATTTGGCAATGTAAAGATATGTGGAAAGAGAGAATGACTTTCAGAAAAATGTTAAACAAGCTACTCCATCATAGGACAATAGAGGACGAATGTGCTGGCGCCCATGCCTCTGCGTCCCATTCACTGATTGTTAAGGCCAGTCAGGGCCTATTTTAGACTTCAAACCTGCAGCTGTTGAAACATACAGCTGCAACCTTGTATTTCATAACATTTATAAAACTACAAGATCAGTGCTAAAAGATGATCTAATTAATCCGAGTTTTCTGTTTTTATTAAGCTGCAGGTGTCTCGGCTCTAGTTGTAGACTGAGCTTACGTTCTTAAGCCCGTAAGTGATTTCAGTAACATCAGATGGTAAGAAATTAAAAACCAATGTAAATGAATGCTGTCATGTGTCTCAAAGTACCAACTTATCGATCGCTATGCTCAAAAACTCACCATTTTAGTTTATTGTACTTACTCCTGATTTTCTTCTGCCACTTCATTTCATTGTAGAGGTCTTCAGTTTGCTGGAAAAAGTCATTCACTTTACTTCCCTGTTCATCCCTTTCAGTTGTATTGAACACTCGGCACTTAGACTCTTGTGTAAGGTATTCGCATATATTGGGAACAGGAAAAACTATTTGCTCCATAGTCCTATCGTGCCGAACAATCTGAAAACATTAATTTACATATGTTTTAGCCTTTAGACACCTCAGTCTTAGACTATTTTATTTTAGCATGAGTTTATTAATGATATTTTATGAATTCAGTTATGAAAAAACCTGCCAGACTTGAAGTATCTAAAATAGTCCTTTGCTGTACTACTTTACATTTTTCTCTTTAAATAAGAGAAATTAACTGACTGATGTATCATAAATACTATACTTTGTTATAAGCAACAAAAACCAAAATCTTTTTTTTTTTCTGAATTAGCATTAATATTTTCATGAAGTACAACAGAGCGAACTAAGAAGATGTTAATTAGCAAGTGATTGGCTGCATCACCCTGAACACCACACTTGGTATATCTGTATGTTGTTTTTAGCTTGTTCTTCCTAAAAAGAGCTGTTGGGAAACAAATGACCTACTCAACATGAAGTGCCCTGAGTTCCACAGAGAATGTGCTTTGTATTATTAAAATGTTTTCTTATTCATGGCAAAACATAATTTTTGTAGGAATAACATCCACTCTAGCATACACCTAGATATAAATATTTATTATTTTGAACTTCTCTTATTTGGTATTTGCAACAGTTTAACGAGATTTAAAGAAAAAAAAAACCAGATTGAATATTTTCTTAGAGTTTTACTATGTAACAAAGGTTTCTGTAGACTAAATCTCAAAGTTCATATTTATATGCTCAGTTCAGCCCTCCAGAATTACTCAAGACTGGTCTAAGCAAGAGAGTCATCTATTTCCCTTTGTCATTGACTAGTATGTTGTGAGCATGTGACTTAGTTCTGGAAAATGAGGCATAAGGAGAAGTATCCTTGGCAGGGCTTCCAGGAAAGGTTTTGTTTCCTGAAAAGTCAGAGAGTTGCACAACACAAATAATAATAATAATAATAATAACAAGAAAAAACCAAATACCTAACACAAAAGTACTTTTTTGTACTTTTTTGCCTGTATCCTCATTCTTCTGCTTAGAATAAAAAGTAGCATAAGGGAATGGCAACTAAAACTTTGGCAGTCATTTTGCAACCAAGAGGTGAGATATCACCAGCATAATAAAAAGATCTAGGAGAAAGATGGCAAAGGCCTGCATGTTTGGAGACATCATGGAATCTACTACGGAACTACTGGTATCTCTAGACTTCTCATTGTGAGGGGTAATCAAATATTTTTATTGTTTCAACAACAATTAGTCTGGTATTCTTTTATTTGTAACTGAAGTTGTCCTGGATGACATATTATATATGCAAACTACACAGTAGAATACTACCAAAAAACAAACAAGATGAAATTTAGTAGTGTTAAGTAAAAATTGCTATTGGTCTAGCTCATGGGTTCTATTAGGTCAAGTCTCCCACGAAAGCTATATGTTTATAAATATTAGCAAGGAATCCATGTGATACAAGATAATAATGTTCATTATTCAAAAGTTTTGACAATAATAAACAATAAGGTATAGCGATTATACATCTTGAGAGTTAATAACAGTGATGCCCATCATGCATTGTGCTGAAAAGTAAATATATCTGCCAAAGTGAATGATTGTATGGATATAAATTACTAGTGACAAGCATCAACTACTCTACTCACTTCTGCCTGATTAGCTCTGCCAACTAGTGTCAAAATGATACCATAGCTAGTAAATGACAGCCAGATGGGTCTCACAACACATAATGATAAGTCTATGTTGACCCACATCTTCTGAACTGCCACTGGCCATTAAAGGATGTCTCATTTGATGGGGGAGGTCAACTGCTACATACCGAAAATGGAAACTGTTAAATCATTCCAAGTTTATGTTATCGATATAAAAACTTTATTAGTGCCTTCAGTGTTTCCTACACTTCTGAATACTGTCTTACACAGAGATCTCTATTTTAATAAGCTTCCTATAATGTTTTTAAAAAATCTTTTCTTGAATGATAGCTTCTATTGTAATAATCTTTTCTAAAAAACATCACTGCTCTGCAATGATTGCATCCATGACCAAACAAAACAAAAATTACTTTATTAGTTACAAAAGAAAATGTACATATAGTTCTGGTAAAAAAAAATAATAAGGACAGCTTTGAAAAATGTGAACCTCAATTTCTTATAGATCATTCCTCATATCTCATCTTTTATATACTTTTACAGTTTAAATCACTCCATTCTTCTCTGTTGTTCTAAGAAACAATTATGAAAATGGTCTAAAACAGAAAGTAAACATATATTTTCACAATTGGTTCCTTTCAAGAAATAATAGATACTTACTTCAATCTGTGCAGTATGGTTGGCATAATACTTTAAGGCTTCATCTCCGTCATCTGGATCTGATCCTGGTTTAAGCATCTGCTGTAATAATTTGTTGTGGCGGGCCAACTAGAGGGAAAAAAGAAAAAAGAAAAAAAAAAAGGTTTAGATCTTTTTTCTCCTTTCCTGGAGATAAACTTTGAAATTACTTTGTCAAGTGGTATACATAGCTTCAAGTTCTGGGGTTAACGGCAATTAATTACATTTCAGGAATGCATGTCTATTTGAAAGACATAAATAATGAAATCACACGCATCAGCTATTATTACATTGATATTAGATATTTTATTTAGAAATATACATGTTCTTAGCATGAGAAAACTGTGTCTTGTCCAGAGGAGATGCTCAATTAATATTTGTTGATTAAATTTATATCTTTTGTAAAGCTATAATTATGCCAAGAAGAAAAACCTAGTGATATATTAGTGCTACTCCCTATAATAAATTTAAACTACGTGCACATATAAAACAACTTGATCAACAGTGGGATAGTCCAGTGGGTATAGTACCAAAATAAATGTCAGTTTCCTATATATACATAAGTAGGTATCTATATTTCAGAAGAGTTTCTTTTATGACATCTAATCAAAGCTCTACATTAGCAGTTTGTACTAAAGTCCTAGGCTTCTGCATATTCATATGTCAAAATTGGGACTTTATACATACATATCTCAGTTTTATGGTAATTGAAACTGGTCATTTAAAAAACAAAATCTCACCATAAATTATAAACCACTATTGGTAGAAGTAATTCCTTTCTCTCTCATTTGAATGCTTGTGGCATTTGCTGTCTAGTTCTCTCACTTTTTAGATAACTAATACATATTGCCTTCACTATCTTAAACAATTCCTGAAAACCTGTAATGTGTTTAACCTTTCAGATATTTTATTTATGCCTCACATTCCCCAAAGGCTTCTAGTATCAAATAATTTCTGTATAATTCTTTTATTCCTAGCACAGTTCTACCTCTTACTCTGTGCTAAGCACTATCCTAAACACTTATGTACATGACCTCATTTAATCCTACTAAGAAATCTTGAAGATGGGGAAACTGAGGCATAGAGCATTTAAGAAACTTATCTGTAATAATATAGCTAGAAAATGATAGAACCAGTATTGAACTCCAGCAGTTTGCTTCCAGAGTCAGTATTCTTACCAACATTACAGAGCAATAAATAAGTCTTTGTATTATTCATGGGAGGTTAATTCAAATTGTCATTATAAAAAAGAGATAAATTTTAAACAATAATCCAGAACCTATAAAACCAAATAAACATCATCCTTATCAGTGATAATGTGGTAAGTTAAATATTCATTCAATTGATGCTGTTTCAGAGCAAATCATTTTTGAAACATATTTTTTTCCAGTTTTTTTATTCTTTTTTTATTTTTTTGCTCCATGCTGCCAAGAACATTTATTTATTTATTTATCTATTTATTTTTATTTTTTATAGTGAAATTGGTTAATGAAATCCAGTAAGTTTCAGCTGTACACTTTAACAATAAGGCATATATATATTTACACTCTGTGTTCACCTCCCATAGTTAGATTTCATTCTGTCACCACATATTCGACCCCCTTTACTCCGTCTACCTCTCCCCTCACCCCATCCCCTACCCACTGGAAACCACTAGTCTATAATTCATATCCATGAGTCTCTATTTGTTGTCCTGTTCATTTGTTGCTTTTAGCTTTATATCCCAAATATAAGTGATTTCATGTAATTTTCCATTTTTTCTGTCTGGCTTATTTCTCTTAGCATGATTATCTCGAGGTCCATCAATGTTGTCTCAAATGGCAGTATTTTATCTCTTCTTATGGCTGGGG
>NW_006436288.1:10356702-10363336 GCF_000325575.1 Pteropus alecto
GTTCCTTTTTCTCTGCATCCTCTCCAACAGTTGTTATTACTTGTTCTGTTGATTACAGCTATTCTAACAGGTGTGAGATGGTATCTCATTGTGGTTTTGATTTGCATTTCACTAATAGCTAGCGAAGTTGAGCATTTTTTATATATTTGTTGGCCATTTGTACATCCTCTAGGGAGAATTATCTGTTCAGGTCCTCTGTCTATTTTTTGATTGGATCGTTTGGTTTTTTGTTGTTATTGGGTTGTATGAATTCTTTGTATATGTTGGATATTAGGCCCTTATCAGAGGCATTGCTTGCAAATATATTTTCCCATTTGGATGGTTGTCTCTTTACCTTGTTGACGGTTCCTTTTGCTGAGCAGAAGCTTTTTAGTTTGATGTAGTCTCGTTCATTTATTTTTACTTTTATTTCCCTTGCCTTTGAAGCCAAATTCAGAAACTAACATTTTAGAATTGACTTTCAGGAATATTTATAAATTACTCAAAAAACCATTTCCTGTTTTTATTTACATTTTATTTTTGAAACTAATATTTTAGAATTGACTTTAGGAATATTTATAAATTACTCAAGAAAACCATTTCCTGTTTTTATTTACATTTTATTTTTAACTAAATATGAATTATACAGGTTTTTATTATAAACTGTAGTCATGAAATTTGTTGTGACTTGTAGATGTTTCTAAAACTCTGAATGTGTTTCAAAATAAAATTACTGTAGTCATTTAGAAAAATTTGCATATGTTTTAAGAAGTGCTGGTTGTTGAAGGTAAAACTGGTATGATTTGTTTACATATTGGATCTGGGGCATGAAAGAAAGAGTTAGGGATGACTCCAAAATTATTAACTTAAGCAACTGAAAGTTTAGAAATGCCATTGACTAAGGAGAATGCAAGAGAAACATATTAAGTGAGAGAAAAACAGGACTCTGGTTTTGGACACATGAAGCATTAGCCATCATCCAAAAGGGGATAACCAGCATGCTGCTGGATACGTTTGTCAGGAGTTCTGGGCAGAGGCTGAGGCTGGAACTATACAATTAGGGGTCATCAGTATATGGCTGATATTTAAAATCATGAGCCTTAATGAGAGCACCTAAAAGTGAGATTAGATAAAAGAGAACCAAAGAACACCAATATGGGTTAGGAAGATAAGAGGCATCATCAAAGAAGACTGAGAAAGTTGGGCCAGCATGGTAGGAACAAAACCAGTGAAATCAGGTGTCCTGGCAACCAAGGAAAGAAAGAACCTCAAGATGGAGGGAGAGATCACCTGCATCAGATGTTGCTGACAGTCAAGTCATATGAGGACTGTGGTGGTAGTGGTCATTGTTTTAGCAGCTTGGAACTCACTGGAAACCTTGACAGACAGTTGTTTCAGGGGGTGATGAACACTAAAGCCTAATGTAGTGAGTTTAAATAAAAATGTGAGGAGAGGAGGTGTAAACAATGAGAACAGGCAACTCTTGAAAAGTATTACTATAAGGGAAAGCTAAATAATAGGGTAGTAGCTAGAGAAATGGATAAGGTAAAAGGGAGGGTTTTTTTGAAGATGGGTATTATAACATGATGTTTGTTTGATTTTGAGAGAGATGAAATGTTTGCTAGAGCAACATCTTGACTGGGTGATGTTTCTAGGGTTTGTCTTAGAAACAAATTCACCCAGTGAGGGCCAGTAAACATGTTTGTGAGGCTAGTGAATGAGGCAGTAAGGATGTTTGTGTGTTCTTCTCCATCTAGGTTCAGCTGTCTGGTTCCAGGCATGGAGTAGTTGTAATTAATGAGATTTGTGGTTTTGCAAAGTGAGGTCAACAAAACACACGCAAAGAGATACGTGGAAATTAAGTGTCTGTGCAGGGAATTTAAATGTGACTATGGAATCTAGGCTGAATAAGGAAGGGAATGAAGCCAGGAAGGACAATGAAAAAGGCAGTAGAATCAATGGATTATAGCTTATAACATTGTAAAAAAAAAAAATGTGTTGGGAGTTGAGGTGCTAGGCGAAGTGGAAGAAGCGCTGGTTAGGAAGGGTTAGTTAGAGTGAGATACTTGAACTGGAGCTTACTGACAAAGCGTAGGGAACAGTGATTGATTAATAATGATCAGATTTTAGGGGTGCCCATATGTCTACCACCTAATTGCTTCGCACACTTCCACCATCAACCTGTAGCAGTAGACTTTTAACTGGTCTCCCACCTCTATCCTTGTCCTCTAGCGCCTAGCCTTAGCACAGGAGCTAGAGTTATCTTTTTGATCAGATCATGCCTCTTTTGCTCAAAACCCTCTGAGGGCTGCCATCTCACTGAGAGGTAGAGCCAAGTCTTCACCATGGCCTATAAGGGCTATAGAATCTGGCCTGGCTACCTTTCTGAACTCCTCTCCTGGTACCCTCCCCATAGTCCCAGCCACATTGGGCTCCAGACTGTTCTTCAACCCGAGAAGCATGTTTCCACCTCAGGACTTCTGCAGTTGCTGTTCCCTTTGCCTGGATTCTCTTCCTCTAGACACCTGCGTGGCGTGCTTCCTCACCTACTTCAGGTCTCCTTTCAAATATTGTATTACCAATAACCATGCTCTAAAAGATCAACTCACCCACCTCCTCTAACACAACTCACACCACTTCTTGCTCTATTTTTCCCATAACACAGTATAATTTGACATACCATGTTTTATAATTGATCTCTTTATTATCTTCCCCCAATAAGAAAGTAAGCTTATTTCTTAGAGGACATTTTCATCTGTTTTGTTCACTACTATATTTCCAATGCTTAGAACAGTGTCTGGCACATAGTAGATACGCAATACATATTCACTTACTAAATTGAATGTAAATATTGGAACTCTTAAATCTTAAAGAATAGCTTTCCGGGGTGAGATATTAATTTGAATAATTTCTTATAAATTTATTTATTAAAAAGCTTTGACTTTTTAAAGTCACTTTATAGTGTTAAAATTTACTATAATTATTTTTTAAAACAAAAAATGTTATTTTATGTGACATAATTAATAATGCAGATCTATAAAATAATTTTAATCAAGTATATCCTGCTTAACAGAAACATTTCAGGTCTTTTCTCTTTCTAGTAGGCTTAGTGAGATGTTTCTACATTTGTCTAGTCTTATTGCAGAGAAGCAGCATTCTAAAAGGCACTTTAAAAAATGCCTAGCATTCCCTTCATGTGTCTGAACATTTAAAACAGTATTTTCATTCATGATTATATAAATAACTTATACATATCTTGAAAATTTTGAAATATATAATAATAAAACCAAATAGAAATAATTTCACCATTTTTTTCCTATCCGGATGTCTATTATATTCTTTGTAACTAAGAACCTTTCTTTACTAAGTGACTTAGTTTGCTTTTCTTTGTTCTGTGTTCAGATAGTGCCCTGTACATATCTAGATAGTAACAGTTCTCATATTTTATCTTAGTAACTATTCTTTCTCTCCATTGGACTGTGACATCCTCAAGGAAAAGGGCCTGGTCTTAACTCTGCATTCTCAAAGCCAAAACAGAACTGAGCACATCAAACAGATCAATAAACTTGCTGAATCGATGAAGAAATGGGTTAATTCATGACATTCTTTATGCATTTGGGTGGGAAAGAACTCTTAAATCTCAGTGAATTACCTGTTAATTCCTTGATAAAAAAGAAAGGAATCTCATTAAACATTAGATGATGGTAGAATGCCAGCGTTTGCAGAAATAAAATATTTTTTCCTTGTTTCATAGTATTTCATGTACTTATATCCCTTCTGCTAGACTGTAAGTTATTTGGAGAGGGAGAGACTGGGTACTCAATAAATGTTGAATTAAACCCTATATGAAGCAAGGATAGCATCCCCATCATATAGACAAGATACAAAAGGAGAAAAGAATATCTCAGTGATTCTGAAATGTATGAAAATAACTGGTATCAATATAGCGTTCTCTTGGCCCAAATTTACACTTTAATAAAAGCAAAGTATAAATTATCAGAGATCAATTAACATATGTTCAATAGTTTTTAAAATATTTAGCCCCCATATAAGTAATTGTATTAAAAATACTATGTAAATGGCCACACTACCGACCAAACACATCTGTTTTTTTCTTAGTGATGAGCTCTGTAGACAATTTTTGTCTACTATTCCCTGTCATGTACCCTTTTCTATGACATAAATAAAGGCAAACAACCCCAGAATCTAAAGGAGCAATAGAATAATTTATTATTAAGTGCTTTGGAAACCACTGGTGAAAACACTTGGTAAGTTTCTGGACAAGTACAGCACATCTGTGGAGAGCCATCACAGTAAGAAATCTAATTTAAATTCTAATTAAAAACTGAAAGACATCTAATAAAGATATTCAAGGACAGACATCTTGTGATATCCAATTTTATCTGACAGAGACCCTCGTAACAGTACTTGAAATTAGCTGATGTCACTACATAACATGGTCTGGAAGACCAACCAACACCCTATATTAGCAATAGTGAGTCTGAACATGAGCAGCAGCACTGAATGCTGAAAGGCAATAATGTTGCAAGCAGGAACTCTCTGGGTCCTAGAAATATTTGTAATCCACAACAATCATTATTAGGCAAAGGAGTAGCAATTGTTTTATATAGTGTGTGGACAGGGAGTTTACATTTGTCATAATTAATAACTGATGTGAAAATAATTTTACCTATAAATAACTTTTCTTAGTTCATTAATACAAACAGAAAAACTAGCCCTGACATAATTTATCATCTATCATAATATTAAAGTTTTAAAAAACAAAATGCAATGTAATACATGGGCAGATATATACATATATATTAGGGAGGAGGGGATTAAAAGCATTGGTGGATAATTAGCCTTATCAAAGAATAAAGACATATCACTCACAGAGAAAGACTGTCAAGAAAGGCTAGGAATTCTTGAATTATGTGTTAAAAAGAAAAAAGGAAAACCATGTACTTGCTGATTAATCATATCATATTTGTAATTCAAATATAGATGCAATACTAAATAAGAATAAAAATATGTATGTATACATAAAAGGCATACATATTTGTCAGTACAAACCTTATACATAAGCACATATAAGCTACAGCAGGGTCTTTGACTAATGTCATGAAGTTTTTTAAAACCAAGTCTGAGTAATGAAAATGACAGACTTAAGCTTTTCACTTTTAGTAACATTCCTTAGTAAACTGTTTCACATTTCTCTTCTTATCATTAGGATTTTAACATTCTTTTTCATTTTAGTCCAAGTAAGAATGGAGTAAAAAAATCAAGCAACTGTACTTGAATAATATTCAACAATAATTATTCTTTGGCACCTCTCAGCTGTGAATTTGTTCGTGTGAGTTCTGCTTTTATTATTTGGTAAAACTGACACGGATACTACCTTTCCAAAGATCACAAAATAAGCTGGAGCCTGAAGGCAGAATAATTGTCTTATACATTTAGGTTAATAATTATATAGTGCTTTTATACCAAACACTATTCCCCCTTTGAAGCAGAGAGAAATCTGCAGAAAAGTATATAAACAAAGGTTTTACCTATTCTAACATGCTTAAAGTACATAAGCTCTGCATTTTCAAAACATCTATTTTTCTCTGATTTTGTGATCCTATGTGCAATGCACAAAACTATGCGAGATTATAGAGATAAGGAATCATGAAGAAATGAATCTGATAAAGGCTTTAAAGAATGGATAAAATGCCCACGGGTAGGAAAAGAGAAAGAGAGGATGGCATGAGGAAGCCATTCTGCCTAGAGAGGGATCTACATAAACAAAGTCATGGAGAATGGAGATTGGAAGACAGAACAAGAACTTGGACCCGTACTAAATGTTAACGTGAGGCATCTGAATCGAGAACACTGTTATGAGTTGAACGGTGTCCAGCAAAAAGATACGTTCAAACCCTGTTAATGTGACTTTATTTGGAAATAGGGTTGTTGCAGATCTGCATAAACCATGGAGAATGGAGATTGGAAGACAGAACAAGAACTTGGACCCATATTAAATGTTAACGTGAGGCGTCTGAATCGAGAACACTGTTGTGATGTGAGTGGTGTCCAGCAAAAAGATACATTCAAACCCTGTTAATGTAACTTTATTTGGAAATAGGGTTGTTGCAGATATAATGAAGTTAACATAAGGTTATACCGGATGGGGGCGGGGGCTCTAATCCAATGACTTGTGTCCTAAAAGAAGGAAATTTAGACACACACACACACACACACACACACACACACCAAAGAAGAATAACATTTAATGACAGGAGAGATAGGAGTGACGCTAGCCCAGGAATACCATAAATTGCTGGCGACCACCAGAAGCTGAGGCAGGAAAGGATCCTACCGTAGAATTTTCAGAGAGCATGACCCTGCTGACATTGAGATTTAGGACTTCTAGCCCCCAGAACTGTGAGAAAATAAATGTCTGCTATTTCAAGCTATCAAGTTTGTGGTAATATGTTACCACAAGTTCTAGGAAGTTGTTTTTGTCTGTTTGGGCTGCTGTAACAAAAAAAAAAAAAAAACCCACAGACTGGGGAGCTTATAAATCACAGACATTTATTTCTCACAGTTCTAGAGGCTGGGAAGTCCAAGATCAAGGCACCAGCAGATTTGGTGTCTGAGGAAGACTCTTTTCTAA
>NW_006436288.1:10364122-10378360 GCF_000325575.1 Pteropus alecto
GAATAAAAATATGTATGTATACATAAAAGGCATACATATTTGTCAGTACAAACTTTATACATAAGCACATATAAGCTACAGCAGGGTCTTTGACTAATATCATGAAGTTTTTTAAAACCAAGTCTGAGTAATAAAAATGACAGACTTAAGCTTTTCACTTTTAGTAACATTCCTTAGTAAACTGTTTCACATTTCTCTTCTTATCATTAGGATTTTAACATTCTTTTTCATTTTAGTCCAAGTAAGAATGGAGTAAAAAAATCAAGCAACTGTACTTGAATAATATTCAACAATAATTATTCTTTGGCACCTCTCAGCTGTGAATTTGTTCGTGTGAGTTCTGCTTTTATTAATTGGTAAAAACTGACATGGATACTACTACCTTTCCAAAGATCACAAAATAAGCTGGAACCTGAAGGCAGAATAATTGTCTTATACATTTAGGTTAATAATTATATAGTGCTTTTATACCAAACACTATTCCCCCTTTGAAGCAGAGAGAAATCTGCAGAAAAGTATATAAACAAAGGTTTTACCTATTCTAACATGCTTAAAGTACATAAGCTCTGCATTTTCAAAACATCTATTTTTCTCGGATTTTGTGATCCTATGTGCAATGCACAAAACTATGCGAGATTATAGAGATAAGACTTACTTTCTTCTTTTAAACAACCTACTTTCTAGTTGGAGGAATTAAAACAACTATAGAAACATGACTAATATGAGGAAAAATAAAAGCAGAAATACAAGAACTCATATTTGGTTGGTGGCTTTAGGAAAGGAATCATGCAAGAAATGAATCTGATAAAGGCTTTAAAGAATGGATAAAATGCCCACGGGTAGGAAAAGAGAAAGAGAAGATGGCATGAGGAAGCCATTCTGCCTAGAGAGGGATCTGCATAAACAAAGTCATGGAGAATGGAGATTGGAAGACAGAACAAGAACTTGGACCCATATTAAATGTTAACGTGAGGCGTCTGAATCGAGAACACTGTTGTGAGTTGAATGGTGTCCAGCAAAAAGATACATTCAAACCCTGTTAATGTAACTTTATTTGGAAATAGGGTTGTTGCAGATATAATGAAGTTAACATAAGGTTATACCGGATGGGGGCGGGGGCTCTAATCCAATGACTTGTGTCCTAAAAGAAGGAAATTTAGACACACACACACACACACCAAAGAAGAATAACATTTAATGACAGGAGAGATAGGAGTGATGCTAGCCCAGGAATACCATAAATTGCTGGTGACCACCAGAAGCTGAGGCAGGAAAGGATCCTACTGTAGAATTTTCAGAGAGCATGACCATGCTGACATTGAGATTTAGGATTTCTAGCCCCAAGAACTGTGAGAAAATAAATGTCTGCTATTTCAAGCTATCAAGTTTGTGGTAATATGTTACCACAAGTTCTAGGAAGTTGTTTTTGTCTGTTTGGGCTGCTGTAACAAAAAAAAAAAAAAAACCCACAGACTGGGGAGCTTATAAATCACAGACATTTATTTCTCACAGTTCTAGAGGCTGGGAAGTCCAAGATCAAGGCACCAGCAGATTTGGTGTCTGAGGAAGACTCTTTCCTAATGGACAAATGTCATCTCACTATAACCCCACTGGTGGAAGGGGCAAGAGATCTCTCTCCTGCCTCTTTCATATGGGTACTAACCCCATTCATAAGAGCTCCATCATCACAACCTAATCACATCCCAAAAGCCCCATTCCAAACACCATCACATTGGGCATTAGGATTCAACATGTATTTAGTGAAGCCACAAACATTCAATCTATAGAAGTTAACATAAGGGAATTTTTCTCTTAATTATGGCAAGATAAACTGAGATCTTCTTACTCATTCTTTTCCTTTCTAATAGAAAAAGAATCTGAGGATTAAAGAGAATCCATTTGGGAATGGTGTCATCTGTCCAGAGCTACTCTCAGTACTGTGAGGTCCTTTATAAAGAAAATAGCCCGAAGAAGAAATAACTGTTCCTCTAGAATACTGATGCCAGAATTATTATTCTGTTTAGTAGTAGGGTCAAAGTCATGTTAAGAAGAAGAAAAGGCTTTTTCACATGAGACAGTTCATTTGTGTGGTCTCAGCAAGAAATTATTCACTGTAGCAGGGATGTTCGCACTTAGACACATTAGAAGAAAATCAGCTTCAGGCATTCCGAGCAGAGAGGAGCACATCTTTTTCACTTCAGTCAGTAGAATCAAGGCTTCAGGAAACCCCCATCGATATCCAGCTTAAGTTTGAGGTTAACTAGTGAAGAGCTAGTTTCTCATAGTGGAAATGGTGGCATTTCCCAAAAGAGAGAAGTAAGAACATTAGCAAGCTGTGGGGAGGGGTAAAGTGAGGGGAGAGGAAATGGGCTATGTAAAGTAGATGAAGGTACTGATTCTCCACCAAACAGTGTAATGGAATCGATTAGTTGGAAAAAGTAACAAATCTCATTTTTTTCTGAAACAGTTAATTCTTGTTCTTTTTTCTTTCCCAGGCTTCTTATTCCCTAGCCAAATACAGTTTGTCCATATTATCTTGAGCAGAAATTAGGCTGAAATTGGATGGAAAAAGAAAGAAAAGATGTTCGTTTTTCTGGATTTCCAAAACAGGCTCTTGAGAATCCAAAGAGAAAGCCCCAAAGAAAGCGAGGCCAAATGGAAAGCTAGCAATGAGTAGGAAAGAGATATTCATTCTGAGAGATATCATTTGGCATATGTTCATTCTGAGAGGTATCATTTGGCATATGTTCATTCTGAGAGGTATCATTTGGCACATTTTTTTCTGAAACAGTTAATTCTTGTTCTTTTTTCTTTCCCAGGCTTCTTATTCCCTAGCCAAATACAGTTTGTCCATATTATCTTGAGCAGAAATTAGGCTGAAACTGGATGGAAAAAGAAAGAAAAGATGTTTGTTTTTCTGGATTTCCAAAACAGGCTCTTGAGAATCCAAAGAGAAAGCCCCAAAGAAAGCGAGGCCAAATGGAAAGCTAGCAATGAGTAGGAAAGAGACATTCATTCTGAGAGATATCATTTGGCAAACCTGAGAAAGAGAACACACAAACTCCTGAGCACCTTGTGAGGCAGCTGTGGAGGTTTCGTGGACCACCGTACCACAGGACCACAGATCCCAAGGAAAGCATGAGATCTCAAGACTGTTTTCTCTCATCCTTGCCACATACACACAATCTAAGGGAAGTAAGGAGCTGGTCCCTTCCCCACTCCCCACCCTGCAAGACTGAAAGAGGGACCCTGGAATACCAGCATTACCCTTCTCTATAGTATCTTTATCCAAGGAGTTTTAAAAAAATAGGTTTTATTTATCTTAGATCTACAATAAATTGTTTACAATTCTTAGCAATTAGTTCATTATTTCCATTACAATGGTGGCCAAACTAAGATAAAGACATGTGCTAAATGACAAGAAACTCGCCAATTTTTTTAAAGCTAATTTTTAGATGATTTAGACTCCTATTCATTAGGATCTGTCTGAAATTATGGTAAAATCAATAAAAGACCTTTAGATTGTAATAAATGTTTGCTAGCTCAACTTTGAAGCAGAGCAAAGTAGATGAAAAAGAAACCACAGTAAATGGTAAGATATATTTTTAAGTTAGTATGTTATCTGTGTACTATGGTTTAGATAGAAAGCATAAAGAGTTGTGATGAAGAATCTAGTTTTCCTATTGACTGCTAATATTCATCAAAATATGAAGGTTCTCAAAATTTGGTCCCTTTTCCAGCTGCATCAGCATCACCTGAAAACATGTTAGAAATGCAAATTATCAAGTTCATTTTGGATCTTCAGAATTAGAAAGTCTGGATGTGGGTCCCAGCAATGCATTGTACTCCCTCCAGGGGATTGCAGTGCTGCTACCATTTGAGAACCATTGTCCTAATAGATTTTATCATCAGGACTCATTTAGATTCTTAACAAGAAATCCACTTTTTAAAAACATCTCAAACATAAAAAAGCAACTGTTTTTAAAGGAGTTTTTCCTTTAAAAACCTTTAAGAAAAATGTAAACATTTAGGCACTCTTAATAACAGTAAATAATTTACTTGAATAAATTTTTCCAAAAAAATTGAAATTGGGATCAGACATCTAAAAATACTCCATTTGATTTTTAAAAACTGGTCATTAATCACTCATAGCTTCCAATTTGAGCTGACTTCGCTCTTTAAAGACTTCAGCACTAAAATCTCATTCCAGTAAAAAAACATCTATGAAGATGTTTATATAATTATATAACAAATATATTTAGTTTACAAAATTAATTCGTAAGTTTATTTCATAAAAAGAATAGATGAATAAAACTGCCTTCAAAGCTTTTCCTTTACAATTATTAAAGTCAAATTTATCCTTCAGTTCTGTTTTTTCCAACTAAAAAAGGTCATACTTTCTCATATTTCAATATTTCAGAAGCTGTATTTTATCAAGAATTTATAATTTTATGAGAAAATATCTGTCATTTTATATTTTTTCATGCAAAATTCAATGAAGTGTAATGCTTAACTGCTTCTGATATCAATGTAATAATATACATCAATATTTCTGAATGACTAAAAACTACATGAAAATAAATTGTATGTTAAGTAGGTCATCTTATCTGAAATCAGTATTTCACAAAAACATTCTAAATTAATCATTGTTACAATGTTTTATTCAAAGCAAATAAAATATTTCAGGGTGAGAAGCAAGAAAATAAACTAATTCTACATGTTTAATGGGGTTATCCAAAATATAGGGAAACATTAGTAAGAAACAGAAGGTAGCAACTGATCTTTAGGAAAGCCCAAAATGGTGTACACTTGGAGTGTTTGCTTTTGTTTTGTAGAATTGATGAAAGATAGACATTTTTTCAGACCTCATTTCTTTTTGATGTAACTAAAGACAACTGAAATTTCTGGGTCTCACTATTCCCAGAAAGGAAGGTACTTCTTCAGACCTAGAGATGAGAGGATAATACTACTTCGGTAGCTTCTTCAAGTATCTAGACATGAATTTTCTGGATATCTATCATCATGTCCCCTCCTTAGTGATTTTTAAATGTGGTTTGGGAAACACTAGCAGAATAAAAGGATCCTTCTCCATAATAATTAAAATAATTATATGAGTGTGCATTATTATTTATTTGATTTTAATGTATATCCCTTACCTAAATATAAGTCCTAGGAAGAAAGAAATTTTGTTTGGTTCGCTGTTGTGCCTCAAGCAGCTAGAACAGTGTCCAGAAGAGAACAGCTCCTTACTAAATATTTATTAAGCAGATGGATGGATGAATGGCACAGAGTGCTTTTGTCTGTTCAGTTTTTAATGATAAATGTGTTTAAATTTCCAAAGAAGACTAATTCTTAGAAAACACTGAATTACTATATATAAGTTTGAAAGATGTTTTAATTTCTATTCCTGGAATAAAGTAATCAGTCATTTACTTACAACGTAAAGAAATTAGGAATTATAGCATTGTTTATCTCTTCAAAAGCATTCTGATTCCTTCACTATTTCTAGCAATGTTTTTTTCCCAAGGCAAGCACTACAAGATGAAGAAAGCCATCTTTACAAGAGCTTTGACCATATTAAAATAGGTCTCGAGGTTGACTGGGGAAACTTTAGAGTCCTTGTTCTCAAAGTATTTGTTGGAGTGAGCGGGCTTATCCACACCAAGGGACTATCTCTGGTCCTGCTGCTGACCTGTCATGGGAACATGTTCAACAAATCACTTGATCTTTTTATGTCTAATTTACCTAGCTGTGAAATAACAATAATACCTATGAGACTACATAAAAAAGAATGACTAGAGAATCTGTGCTCCCAAAGCTCCTTAAGTTTCTGAGCCAACCAGGCTTACTGAAGAACACATTCTGATTGTTATGTTATCCTCTGAGATACACCTCTTCTAAGAATGAGTCAATTGCTGTTCTGTTGTTCAGTCTTGACAAAGCCACCTAAGGGGGGTTAATTAAAGGCTTAGAATTATATTGAGTTCCACAACAGTTCTCGTACTGCTGGTGTGCTCAGGGATACAATCTGAAGTGTACAAATTAGCCACATGTAAAAATCGGGGGTGGAATATGGGTAATTGAGAAGAAGCACTATGAGATAATTTTCAGGAACTTTAAGCTCAATTGCTTGAAAGCATTTCAAACTCAGGTTTCTGCAGCTTTCTGTTTCTGAGTTACATCAGACTGAGAGATATCATGCTAGTGCTGTCTCTATGTTTAACTGTCTCAAAAGCTGCTTTAAAAAAGGCCAGCTTTTTTTAGAGTGGTTCTGAAAAGTGAGAGAATTATTGCTCAAGTGAAGTTCTGAATTTCAAAGGCAAATCTAATAAAGGAGGAAATGAGGTGGCAAGGTGAATTTCAACTCTAAGTAAGGATTCAGATGAGTTGAATCAAATTGAAAAGAGACAAAGAATTTCAAACATGTACTTTGTTACTTGTTCAATTGGTAACATCCAACACCCTTTTAAATGTCAACACCCTTTTAAATGTTATCGAGTCATTCAGAAGTTAAATTACCCAGGTTGCAAATAAAAAAACAAAGGGAGGGCATGCAAAGAAGAGAGAGGGAGAAAAATAATGACGAGTCATTTAGAAAAATTTATTCTCCTTTAAAAATATATATATATTGCTGACTGGTAGAGAAGACATTTAAACACACAAGTATTAAATTAAATACAAACATCTGAGTACTATAGACAAAGTTATTGACTGCATTATAATCTTCTTTGATATTGTATGATGAATTATCCATAAAGAAAACAATATTGGCAGATCCATAAAGAATGTTAAAATAAAGTCCCACTTATCCCAATCCAAAACAAACAAAAATTCCCCTTATAACTTAAGCAATCAATAGAAAACGATTAGTGTATTTCCTGTGTATTCACTTTAAAATATTTAATAATAAAACTCTCCTCTGGTGTGTGCCCAGTAATTCTCTAGGCATTGGAGTCATAATAGTGAACACAACATCCAAACCTCCTGTCCTTACGGAGTTGACTTTCTGGTGGTAAGTGAGAAATAAACAAACAAATATATGGTCTACCAAAATAGGAAAGTGCTAAGAAGAAAGTAAAGCAGAAGATGGGAGTGATGATCGTTGTGGGGATGGAGGCCGCCATTTGAAATCAAATGGTCAGAGACCATTTTAACAGAAATTGAAAAAGCAGAAGAAAGTTCAAAAACACAAAGCAGAATTATGTTTCTTGGCTTAAAAGCAGAGCCATGAGACCAGGGTGGCTTGAGCAGGTAAGGAGGAAGGAGGCCAGAGAGGTGGGTAAAGGCGGCAGAGGAACCAGGTCATATTGGGAGGCTTTTGAAGCCAGTGTCAAGCAAGATTTGACTTTTGCTCAGAAACTCGAAGTATTAGAAGGTTTTGGGCACAGAGGTGACATAATTTGTATTATTGTTTTTAAGGGTTCAGAGCAGCTGCTGGGGTAGAGAAGACATTATGGAATGCACAGGTGAATGAAATTGGGGAGAACAGTTAGACGCCTATTGCAATAATCCAGATGTGAGTTGATGGTGGTTTTGGACCAAGTAGTAGTGAATGATGTGGGTGATGGATTCTGGAACATTTTGTGCCAGAAGAGGGATGATGACAGAGATGGCCAGAGAGTAGAATTGTACAGTGGTTAGCATCACAGGCTCTGGACAGACCTAGGCTCAAATTCCTTCTATCCTACTTGTTAACAGAGCAACCATGAGCAAAGAATGTAACTTCATTAAAATTCTACCTTGTCTTCTACAAAATGAGGTTAATAACAGTACTTTATTAATATTTATCTCAGAGAGATTATGATGATTAAATGAGGCACAGCATCTGAGACAAAGTAAGTACTTGATAAGTATGAGCCAAAATGTTAGGAAAAAAAAGTAATCAGGAAAATATTCATAAAAAGTCTCCTAAGCCGTTAGTGAGTATATATACTCTGTTCTGTTGGAAGCTATGGAAATGTTTAGTGAGGAGACAGATACAACCAGTGGGCATATTAGAATAATTCCCCTGACCTCCCTGTGGAAAGTGGATTAAAAAGGACCTTGCATAGAGGCAAAGAGACAGGAAGCTGCTGAAGTTGTCCAGGCAAGACATGATGATAGCAGTAAGAGTGAGAAGACTGAGCAGACCCAAGAGACCTTCAGAAGAAGTAGAACTGATGGGGCATGCTGTCTGTGTGGGGGAGGTGGGGAGGCTCAAGATGAATGCCAGCTTTCTAGCTTGATAACGGGTTAGAAAATGATGCCACCAACTAAGAAAGAGAGCTCAGAGTAATTCTAGGAAGAGGCATGTGATCATCTCAAGACTAAGTTTCCGTGCCACGGTAAATTGGACTGAAACACACAGGACCCTCAGGAGAAACTGGGAAGGGTCTGGCTGCCTGTCACCACCTATATCTAAAGCATTGATCTTTTCCTGATATTGTGTGTTTACTTTGTTACTTTGGAAAACTCCCTTAGTTTGTGTCAATGTTGAACACATGGGAGTGATGAACTTAAAAACAAGTTAAATATGAGGCACTTCAAGAATCAGTGATATAGTTAATAAAATAAATGGGCGAGAGGTGGGGGAAATTTCAAGAAAAACTTGCCCGAAGAAATTGTTCTCTGTTAAAACCATACAGACATATGTTCACTTATTCCTTTTGGGACTCATTTGTGGGCCCTCTTGCAGCATCCATTTAGGATCTGAACACCAAAGCTGTCCGAATTTGAGCCCTACCCTACCCTAACGAGCTAAAGGAAAGTTGTGCCTTTCCTTCCTGCTTCTGTCTCAGCCATCTGAGCATGAAGGCTTTGCTACAGCTCCCAAACCCACTGACATTTAATTAGCACCGTTGCTGTGATCCCACAGCATGCCATATCAGCTGAGAACCATAAAGCACCATGCAGAGTGGGTACAGGCTAAAACAAATCTCCTGTCTGGCAGATAAAGATCTGATTTTGCAAACGGGAACCTGTGAGTATTTCTTATTAGCCCTTTACTGGTCCTGCCTTTTAGTAACGCTGCTGTGCTAAGAGGAAAGAAAATATAAATATGAGGAGCCTTAAGAAATTTTGGAGGATGGACATTTTAAACAACAACAATAACAACACTCACACTACTTCTTCTGGAGACCAACTACAGTGTATTGAGGGTATAAAAAGTTGCTCAGAGTGACAATAAGACAATTCGAGTTGTAATGCCCCCAGCGTTTATCTTACTCTTCCTACCCTCTAGGTTTTAGAACTGATATTTCACTTTCATTCTGCTTAAGATCAAGATCAAAAGAGAGAAATTTGGTTGAGCTGCTTTAAATCATTGCTTCTCTTAATCTAATGAGCGATTTGGAGTGTGTCTATTGTACAGGTAGTACTCACACAGCCTCCTCCACTCACTGCGGTCTGGCTTGGCCCCCACCACTCAACACGGATTGCTTTTGGTAAGATGCTTGTGACCTGCTAAAAGCCAAATCCTGGGGTAAGGTTTAGTGAGTTCTTTGGAACCACTGATCCTATTCTTTGTCGTGAGTCTCTCTCCTAGCTTGCTTTAATGTCCTATCCCCTCAGACCTTCTATTCTCAACCCACTTCTATAGATTTTTCTTCCTCCTCTTTTTCGTTAAATTTGGGTATTACTCAGGCTTCTATTCTTGATCTTCTATTCCTCTCATTCCAATTCTTTTCCTGGGAGATCTCATCTCCACCTACCATTCCAAATAGCATCTACATACTAACGTCTGTACATTGATGTTAGAAGCCTAGTTCTCCTTCCTGAGAACATGTCCATACAATCAACTGCATTTTGTACTTCACCAACCCAGTGTCTCATAAGTTCTTCAGATACCAAAGGTCTAGAACCAAGTTTCCTCTCTCCTCATTCCACCTCCAAGGCTTCTCTATCTCCAATCTTGTGAAATGCACCATCATCTACCCACCACCAACTCTATATCTGGGAGTTACCTGAGACTCTCACATCATCCTCACTCTCCTTATGCCATTCCCAGTCATTAAATCAGCTGGAGATCAAATGGTGCTGGGACTTTAGGAAAGGACAGTGGTGATGGCTTCTCATTGCTCCTGGATAAAGGACAGAACCCTTAGCAAGATCTACATACTCTCCTGATCTCTCTCCTCAGGCTTCTCTCTGACCCTCTCCCTCTATGTGCCCCAGCATTCTGGCCCTCTCTTCTTGTTTAGTTATTAGGGACTTTACATATAAAGCAGTAAGAGGCTCCAGATTCTCACATGGCCTTATGGGGCCAAGGAATACATGCCCAGGGAGAAGAGAGTTATGGTTTCTAATCATTAGTTTTGGTGTGAGCTATTTCTTAAAAGACATTCTCCTGTTGATAGAGATTAATTCCTTTAATTTCTGAGAAGTGGGGGTTAACAGAAATGAAAATTAGGTGATAATCAGATTAGCTTGATAATCAGATTAGCTTGATAGCTGGAAGGCAGAAAGCACAAAGGAGAAGGAAGGCAATGAAAAGAGCAGAGGCTAGATGTGGGTCAGGTGATCAGGCTCTCAGACAATTAGGGAAGGAAGTTGAGGAGGGTACAAGTCTGAAGCAGCTTTTTTGAAACTGTGGCCTGCGGACAACTTGTATAAAAATATCCAGAATGTATGGTTAAAAGCCATTGGGGGATCTACCCCAGACCTAGTTGATTAAAGTCTCTGGGGATAAGGTCCAGGAATTTGAAGCACAGCACAATCTGAGAAACACTTGTGACCCTAACTATGATACATAGTGTTTCCCAAGTTGTGTATAAGATGTGAGCAGAGAACAACATTCCCTCCAGCTAAGTTTCTTTAGTTTGCCCTCTGACCTAGACCCTCAATCTATCTCATCGAGCTAGTTCAGCCTTGATGTCCCCCTCTTCCTTTATTCTATTTGATTCATTCACACTCTTGTTTTATATCTGATTCATTCATACTCTCAATCTAATAAATGAACATATACCTGCCCTGTCAATTTGTTAGTCAATTCTCATTTATGATCAGGTTTCTACTTGATCATTTATGATCAGGTTTCTCTTTGATTTTAGAATACTAAAATCAAAGAATCACAGCAATGGAAAGAATCTCTATTATGTTCTCTTTTATCCAGCCAGAAACTTGAAATTTATCTCTCTGTATATGTATGTGTGTTACACATATATAAAGTGAGTCAAACATTACAAATAGAAACATGAAAAATACTTTAAAATAAATGACCTATCAATTCTTACTCATAAGGATATTTCAAATGTAGGAAACTTCTGACCATGAAGATTATAAAAATCATCTAAAGCAGAACTTAGCAAACTATGGTTTGTGGGTCAGATGTGGTCTGCCACCTGTTTTTTTTTTTTGGGGGGGGCGGGTTAAGTAAAGTTTCATTTTAATAAAGTCATGCTCATTTGTTTACATACTATATATGGTTGTTTTTGCAGTAGCATGGTAAGTTAAGTATTTGCAACACAGACAACATAATCAGAAAAGTCTAAAATACTTACATGCAGCCCTTTGCAAAAAGCTCTCAAACCCCTTATAAATAAGTAACATAAACTTGCAAATAGTTTGCAGACCTCATACACCTGACAAAATGTAGATAGATTTCTAAAAGATATCTTTTGAACCAACTGGTTTTATATTGCTAAAATTGATATTATTTCATTGATAATGTCAATCTTGACAAGGGGCTTTCCAGAACTTTCCCCTACTACACGATTTGACATAACTACTTGGTTGTGATGTAGAAGGGGGACTTTTTTGGTCTGACCAGGGATAACCATTTCTTTTTCTGAAACTTGACTTTTTAGTTCAATAGTTTATCTTCCAGCATTATTTTGTTAACAATGGTCTGTCACTTTTTGTGCTTCTGTAGGTAATTCTGAAACTCAGAATGCACCGACAGCCACAAAACACAAAGACTCACATACCTACAGGAGTCTCTCAGCTATTAAATCAGGAAAAACTATTTTTGTACACAATTTAATATTCTACTACTGTATCTGTTGACTAAATATTAGCTGGATTCCTCCATCCTGACATCCTATTCCATCTCCATGTGTCTTCAGAATAAAGTGTCAGCTATATAGTTAACTTTTCTTCACTTATGTTTGAGCTGGAAAAAAAAAGTTAATCAATAAACACAGGCAGGTACATGCAAGCAAACACACACACACACACACACACACACACACACACACATATATCCAGAATCTTGCTTTTAGTGCTTTGACATAAGTCTTTTTATACTGGTTTATGTGTTTACTAATTACATTTCCTCATGGGTTCATTTTAATTGATTTACCTTTAAATACTTGCTTAATAATGTCAGGGTATAAATTAATGCATAAAAGTATACCATTACGAAGATCTTTTTAAGACTTGTAATAATGCTTTTAAGTCGGTGGATATCTTCTAAAGCAAACTTCTGTGCCATTCGTTTTTGTTATTGTGTTTAGCATTCTACAAAATTCTTAATGTCTCATTAATTTTATGCCAACATAAACAAGACCTAAGTCTCCTAAGGAACAGTTTAGCAGAAATTTATGCTGTCACATTTCAATAAATATTTCTACTGAATTACTTTTTGGTGCCCAAAGTCCTCCAGAATTTAGTAAGATGTACCCTTCCGCTGCTATCTCCCACATTTGCAACACACTGCTTTCTCCATCCCTGATATAATGTCCCCGAGCATCTAACCTCCACACACATATTATAGTGAATATTACCTCTTCCTCTGCTTATTGATTCGCTATGATGGAGATGTCTTCCTCTCTTTATGCTACTTATCTACATCTTATCAATCCATAAGATGTTAGCACCTTCACAAAGCCCTCTATGGTAACTCTAGCCAATTTTAACCTACTTTCCTTCCAGTCATCTACAGCAGTTGTTAACTGTAATCGTCACTCATTTACTCACTCACCCACTCAGTAAATCAAAAGCATACACAGTACTACATTGGGCAACACATTTGTGAATAAAATATAACTCCTGCCTGTACTAAATTTGGAGTCCAGTGGATGAGACAAATAAGTAAATGGACCACAGCAATTCAGTGATGTATGTTCTATGATCATAGTAAGCACAGTGCATTATGGGAACACACAGGAGAGAATCAACCCAGCCTTGGGTTAGAGTAAGTAAGGAGTTCAGGTTCTAGAGTAAGAGATTCTGGATTTGTATCTAAGTTGGAAAGACTACAGGAGAATCAGGAGTTCCATTATAGATAAAGTGTGAGATGCCTAAGAGGACAATCAAATACAGATCTCAAACAGGCAGTTGGATGTACCAGTCTAGTGTTAGAACAGAGGCCCATGCTGAAGATATAAATTTGGGATTTGTCATGGCACAGCTGGTGTTTTCAATCATGTGACTGAATGAGATCATCTAGGGAATGAGTATCAATTGAGAAGGGATCCACAGGAATGAATCTTAGAACATGCTAATGAGAACACTTCTGACAGAAGCAGGAGAGAGAAAGAAGAACCTGTGAAGGAAACTGAGAAGAAGGTGCCAGTAAGGAAGCAAAGAGACTGGAAAATTGTGCTGCAGGAAAGAGAAGTCAAGAAATTATTTCAAGAAGAAGAGAGCGATCAACTATGTGAAATATTAGTGACAGGTTAAATAAGATAAGAAATGAGAAAAAACATCACTCAATTTAGTAAAGTGGCTGTCACTGGTGACCTCGCCATAAGCAGTTCTGGTGCCATTGTAAGGACAAAAGCCTGGCAAGGATGGATTTAAAAGAGGATAGAAAGAAAAGAATTGGAGATAGAAATTGCATATAATCTTTGATTAGTTTTGCTATAAAAGGGAGCAGAGTTCTTGGCCAGTGGGCTAGGGAGATTTTAGAGAAGATTTGCCTGCTTAACTCCTGAGAGATAAATAATCGAATGATGGCGTACAGAGGGAAATTGAGGTCCCTGGGTTCCTCTGACTCTATATCTCTCTCTATCCCTCTCTGTCTCCACCACAAACTCACTTGCTCATGTACACTCCTAACCTGAGATCTCAGAACACCCCAGATACACATATTCCATAAGACTTGCCATGCTGTGGTTGTTTTTATGTCTCCCTGTAATAAACAGTAAATTCCATAAGGGTAGAAACTATGTCTCATTTTTACATCCCATGCACTCTCAATCCATTACAAAATTGTTGTCTGTAGAATACTTGCTCCTGAAAGGAACAAATAATGTGATTGCAAGGAGAGAGGCATGCCCACAAAAATGTAAGCTCATTGAGGGGAGGGATTTTGGCCTA
>NW_006436288.1:10378385-10405723 GCF_000325575.1 Pteropus alecto
CCTGGTTATAGAGGGTGATCAGAATATACACACTGAATAAAGAATGAATTAAGAATTTAGCTGGGGAAAGTCATGGAGGTAATTCTGATGAGCCTTAACATTTATGATGTACTTCCTGTGCACCAGGCTTTGTGTATTTGCTGGATGTGTATGCAGAAATGTATATGTAGAAAATTATCAAGCTTTACAGTATGTTAAGATTTTAAGTGAAAAATCTGTTTACCTTTTCTTACTACAGAGAATGCATGGCAACAGGATACAACTAAGTTGGGTTTTTGTGTTGTTGTTGCCATTTTAGTATCTGATAGGCATTTCTTATTACTAAATTATATTAGTGAAGAAGGTCTACTAATCTAAATGTCTATCACACCACTAATAATTAATATTATTACATAAGGGTTCTCTCAATATGAACTTCCTCTTAGAATTAAGTAGAAAGAAATTTCGTATTTCACTAATAATCAATATAAGGTTTCTTGGTGTTATATATAAATCATGTAACTTAAGTATTTCTTTTTTTTTTAACCTGGTTGCCAAAAAAAGAATAATTAATGCGCAAAATAAAATCAGTTAATAAGCATGTATTTTATTACCTCAAACTGCTTTGTTATAGTAACATAGAAAAATATCTTTTTGGTTGAGGGAAAAGAGCTGATCCTGGTTTCCTTATTTCTTTTAGAAAAGAAAACTTGCAATTCTGTTAAGTTTTTAGGCAAAGTTCCTTTAGTTCCTTATGTTTCTATATAGCTATAGTCAAGACTAATAGCAGGTTTTTCTTGTAGCTGGACAATTAGGATAAATCTATTTTCTGTAATTTAATAAGATAAAAGAATTTCTTGATTTTAAAAACATTCATTTCAACTAAGTTCACATAGTGAAAAGTTTCTACATTATCAAAGTCCCTCTGTGAAGTGACCTGGCATATCTATTTCCACAATGACTATTGTATTGTTCAAGTTTATTTATATTCACTCTTGATTGTAACTCAGAAGTTTTGATTATCTATCCCCAAGGACTAAAAACAGCTATGTGCATTTTTTACCTGAATGTTCTACATGTTAGAAAACACTGTCCACTGTGCTGTCTTATGCTCTTGTATAAATTCCTTTTAAACTATATGCCAGCAATAAGTTGGTCATTAATGAACAGTATAGGTGTTAATTGTATGGCCCATTATTTTCACTCTTGGTTACCAAGAAGCTCAGAGCTACCACTGACAAACAGTAAGAATATTAGCCAAGACCCTTAGCATACTCAGAGTCCTTTTCCTTCTTGTATTCTAGCAGTCTGATTATCCAAATATACTTCTTATTCAACTTAAAATTCATTTTATAACTAGGTAAATATCCAGTAGCTGCTGAGTTACTCTGTTGTATTATTTAAAACACAGTCTAATCCAGTAAAAGAGCCATCATGATCCAACTACTCTACAGTGTCCATGTAGGTTTCAGAAAGTTTGCTTTGCAAACACAGCACATGGATTCCCATCAGATTTTTGTAGATGAGAAAGTTGAAGTCAGAGAAGTTGAATTATGTATAATCAGCTAATGGAAAAAATACAGAGTGCAGGGGTGAATAATAGCTAAGCTCTCTGTATAGTTTTCTAGCCAACATATTACTGAGCTAAAAGTGCCTCTGTGAGCTGAAAAACTCAGCTGTGTTTTCTACTTTCTGCACTATGAGCAATAATAAAGATGAAGTAATTGTAAGTTAGTTAAAACCCTTCAAAGATATTAAAGATGGAAGTTATATATCCAATTACAAACCCATCCTTCTGTTTCTACAAATAAAGTAAATGAAGCAATGCTGATTACTACATATTAGCATAAGAAAATCGAAGCTGCAAAGAGTTTAAGCAGCGTTAAGTCTCTAAGGAAAACATTTTAAGTAGTCTGAATAATATATACATTTCATATGACTTCAGTACAAATTAAATATAGTTATTTAAAGTAATGTATATGCATATCCCTTAAAACGAGCATAGCTTAGGAAATTGTAGCTCCAAGATCAAACTTTGAAGGAAAAATCGATTACTAAAAACTATCAGGACATCTAGCAAATAAAGAATCCCAGCCCTTGAAGCACGATGGCCAGTCATACCATTCTCTCTCCTGAAAGGAAAGAAAGAGATATTGGCTTTGGTTGGGGACAGGGTAACAACCCAATGATCTAAAATATGCTAGGAGATGCTATGTAGTCTCCTACATGGAAAAAATATATATAGAAACAGCCCCGTCTGATATCTCTAGTTCTCCCAATAGGCTGTCTGCCTGATATCTCTAGTTCTCCCAATAGGCTTGAACAACAGTTGAAGTCAGAGCAGACAGAAAAAGGAACTGAGATATGGCCAAGGCTTTCTACGTTGCTAGAATTCAGATTGATGCTCTAATAATTATATCACTCAGAAATAAATATATATCTACCAAACTTGAAATGTTAAGCAGAAAAATAATTGCTTCCACTGAACTTGGCTTCATGATCTTTACACCAAACTAACAATTAGAGAGTCCAATTTCAATCCATTTCCTGGATTGCATTTTTTATTGCTCCCATTAACCATGAATTTGAAAGATCATATAAATGGCAGTAATCCAAAGATTCCTTGTTACTTGGTGTAAGATACATAGGTGCCTATTAGAGGATTTAAATATATTATACCTTAGCAATTTTTCTGCACACAATATTTTTCTTTGTGTAAAGTTTCTTTTTTTTAAATGAGGCCTCATAGGTGCCCAGATTTTGTGAATCTACTACTAATTAAGTAGCCAAGACATACATACATGAAATAAAGAACAACTGTAAGATGATACAGAGCATAAACTAGTGTGAAAGTATATATGTGGTTTGGGGTGAGGATAAGAAATATAAGAATTCAAAACCAAGAAAAGATCATTGTTGGTTGGAATTCACCTGGGAAAGAGAGTAAGTAGGTCTCAATTTGGATCTTAGAAGAACTAAGAAAATACTAAAATGACTTTTAAGAACCAGAGATATTTTATCGGTTCATAGGAGAGGTGGCATTATGAAAAAAAAAGTAAGAAAAATGCCTAGCATGAGGGAAAATATTACATGGCCCTACCTACCTATGTAAAGTTTGCTGACATGATTGGCAAAGAGTGAGCTACAAAAATTAAAAGGAGAGTCTGCAGGTGAATATCCTTGACTGTCAAAATGCTAATATCAGTTTTGTAGGACTCTATTAATCTTACATAGTACCTATATTACATAAAAAATAGTATCAACATGCATGCATTTTTGCAAGAAATTATTCCCCCAAAGGCTTCCTGAGTATCTACTATATGCTAAGTATGTACTTGGATTAGGAACAGAAAAAAAAAAATTGTGTCTGTGCACAAGGAATTTATACTCTAGTGGGAAATCCTATCATTAACTCTGATTATGATAATAATAATGATGTTAACAGAAAAACATCTTTATTCAGTTTTTTATTATAATACCTATAAAATACTAAAGCTTTAGAGTATAACATGTCCTAGTCATTCATTCATTCATTCATCCATGTATTTTTTATTCATGAAACATTTTTAAATGCCTACAGAGTCATCATCAAAGATGCTGACTTAATCGAAATTATTGTAATTCATTTCAGATAAGTTGTTACCACACAAGGTCCCTACCAATATCCCCTAAAGATATTTTCTTTCTCTAAAATATCTATGGTGCATTTTTGCAGAAGTCGTTGCCTCTGCCTAGAATGTTCTCCCCAATCCCTCTATCCTTTATGATGCAGTTCAAGTGTCACTTCTTCCATGAATCTTCTCCTGACTCCTAAGGGAAGCATATTTTATGTATACCTCTATTTGCACAAAAGCACATTAAATTATAATGATTGATCTGTCTCTCTCGCCCCTACACACATTTAATTGCGAGCTTCTTGATGGCATCTTTATTCATCTTTCCACCTTAGCAAGAAAAACAATGCTTGACATAAGAGGTGCTCAGTAAATGTTCTTAAACGACTGTCTTATAATAAATGAGCCTCAGGAGCATCATATGCAGTTATTATAATATTCAAGTGCTTATAGCTAGCTGAGGGTCCAGTTGCACAAATCTTTTGTTCTTCCAAACATGCCAAGCTCTTTGCTACTTTCATGCCACTCTCTGGGATGTTCTCCCATACCTCCCCATTCCATACTGCTGGCTGTTGCTTTCTCACTTAGATATAGCTTCAATTTCAGCTTTTCAGTGAAAACCCTTCTGATCACCCAATCCATAATAGCATCTTGTTACTGTCTTTCATCACACCCTGTTCTCATTCATTGCATAGCTGGGTTCACTATCTGCTATCTTCAATTTGTCTACTCTTCACTGCTCTCAGTCAGAATGTAAATTCCCTGAGAGCTGGTCCTCTGCTGGCCTTCTTTACTGCTGTATTCCTAGCATCTAGTACAATGCCTGACACTTAGGTAAGCACTCAGAAAATCCATGCAATTGAGTGAAGAACGAATGAGAAATTTGGATCCTTTATTCCACAAGTGGCAAACTATGGCTCATGGGCTGCATTCTGCTTGCTAGTGAGTTTTGTTTGAACTGATTATTGTTTTAAAAAATTGGAATGAGTTGTCAACTTTTAAAAATTATGAGATTTCACATTTTTCGAAAATTTCAAAATTCAAGTTTCTTTTGAAATAATAGAAGTGGAAATCCAGGGTTTGCAATCCCAGTTGGAACGTCAGCAAAGGTGAGTAATGGCTTCCTGCTTTGGAATGGGAAGACTAGATTGTCCCAGTCATACCTGGCTCCACATCACACATCCACATGCCCTGTCTGGTCCTGAAGGTGGTTTGGATTTTGGCTCTGATCTCTCCTACTAAAAGTCTCTCTGTGACCCATGCTCTACAGCACACTCATGTAACTCCTACAAACCCTGCACTCCTAGCTTGTTGTTGCTACTAAATCATGGACTATGACTTTAGAAGTAACTTAGCATCAGAACACAACTTTTTATTATTTCTGCATTATGACATGAAAAAATTATATAATTAATTATAAAACCTGAATTCATTATAAACTAGAAGAAAATTTAGATGAGTATTTAACTGATCTCAAGGTTATAGAAAAATACTATCATTACAATATTAAAAAGTAAATGAATCAGGGAGAAGTAGATATAAGTATTATGACTAAGGTTTATTAACCTTAATTAAAATTCACTAGGAAAAAATGGATCCCAACAGTAGAATGGATAAACATATTTTTAGGTAATTACAGAAAAAACAGAAATGGTCAAATAACATATTAAAAGATAGTCCATTTTATTAGTAATCCAAAATATGTGACTTAAAATGAGATCCCCTTTCATCTATAATTCATTAATTCATTCAAAAAACTTTGGTTGAGGGATTACTATGTTCCAAACACTCTTAGTTTGGCAAAGTTTTTTTTTAAATGGTAACAATTTTAAAATTCAGTAAGCTGAGTGCCATCACACACTGTGAAAAACAATTTTATAATATGCATCAACAACCATAAAATAGCTACTACACTGCAATCTAGTAATTAAACTTCTTTCCTAGGAAAAATATCAGTGTAGCAGACAAAGATTAATGTATGACGATGTTAATTATAGCATAATTTATAATATCAAAAACATTAGAAACCCAAATATCTAACAAGGAGAAATTAAATAAATTATGGTATATTCAAACAATGAATAATTAAGCAGACATTAAAATTACATTTTCAAAGACCATTTAGTGACATAAGAAAATGTTCATAAAAATTTTTAAAGCCTATACTTTAAAAATAATTCCATATAGACAACTAAAATGACCCATTCTTTTTTGTCTTTTGAGCCAGGAGCTTTCCGCGGCTATCTAATACTTCTCCTCATCCTGCAAAGCATATAATATTTCTCCATATATTTCTTAATTCTAGTAGGTATTAAAACAGAGTGTCTCCTATATTCATAGCAGCATTATTCACAATAGCCATGATATAGAAACAACTTAACTGTCCATCAATGAATGAATGGATAAAGGAGATGTGATATGTGTGTATGTGTACATATACATACTTATACATACAGTGGAATCTTATTCAGCAATGAGAAAGAAGGAAATCTTGCTGTTTCCAACAACTTTGAAGAAATGACGGAATTATGCTAAGTGAAATAAGGCAGAGAAAGAGAAAGACAAATACTGAATAATATCACTTGTTTGTAGAACCTAAACATGTCAAACTCAGAGAAACAGAGTAGAGTCATGACGAGGGTTAGGGAGGTGGGAGAAATGCAGATATATTAGTCAAAGGATACAAACTTCCAGTTATAAGATTAACAAATTGTGGGGATCTAATGCATAACCTAGTGATTATGGATAATAATAATGTATCATATACTTAAATGTTGCCAAGAGAGTAGATCTTATATGTTCTCATCACCAAAGAGATGGGGCCAATATATTGTATACCTTAATGGATGGGGCCAATATATTGTATACCTTAAACTTATGTATGCAATATTATGTGTCAATTATATATCAATAAAGTTGGAGGAGAAAAATAAAGTAAGATAAAGGATCTCAGACAGGAAAAACAAAAATTGCTACACGGGATCAGAGAGACGACATGGCTTAATATATGTTAAACATATCCAAAGTAATGAACAATGCTCTAGATTGTGGGCAGTGACTGCTGTATAGAAATACAGGAATAAAGAGGAGGAAGAACAGGAAGAAAGTAGAATGTAAAAGACCAAAACTAGAGTGGCGTGAGGAGAGCATGTGGAGGACAGAAAGCCAAAAAGGACACATAGCTTAATGTTAAGGAAATTCTCTGCACAACACTATAGTGTCAGAACTTAAGAAATTCCCTTTTTTAAGTATTTATAGTTTTATGTAGATCAGACGAGACACTTACAAGAAGCATTATTTGTTTCTTGTAACACCAACCACAGGAAAGACCAAAAAGGATGTCATGGTAGAAAAAGCAGAACTACCTCACTGCCATGAAAAGAATAACAACAAAAATTGAAAGTCTGAGGGCACCAAAATAAACTGTCTGTACAAGAGATGATTATAGTAAAATAAGGAGGAAGTTGAACATCAGTTTTGGAACTACTGAACTGTGCAAAGGCAGAAACCAATCTGCATGGTCATCAACATACAGGAGCCAAATGATTCCACATCCACAACGAGAACACGAAAACCTGGGCTCAACCAAAAGCTTAAGCAAAACTACATGGCTACCTCTGAAGCAAAGCTTACAACCACTGCTCTTTTGAGTTTGTGCCACAGTGGAGGAGTTGTTTGGACAACAGGTTCATAAGGAACTCAGCAACTATGTCAGCCTCCCAAAGACCCAAATATAGTACCCCGGCCTAGAGAACGCTGAGGGAGTCACTTGTGGAAAGACCAAACGAGCACAGTGGGCTCTCCTCTATGAGTGAAATCTGAATCGTTCTTGAAAAACTGGTGGGAAGTCACCCCATAGAGAATATATTTATAAGGTGGCAAAGTAACAATTCTCTGTGTCACTATAAGAAAATAAGCAGACAGCTGCTTAACTACACTGTCAGTTACATACTGTGTTCCATATATTTTGCCATTCCTATTCACTCGTTGAGTTCCTACAAGGAACTCATATGGACTCTTATTTCATACTTACACTCTTAAAATTTAATCACAAGGCTGAAATTCTTTAGCAATTCGGAATCTCCTTCTTCCCCTTACTCAGTCTGAGGTGCTCTCTCTTCCTGAAGCCTGGCTTTATTTGTGTACTTCTCTATTGTACCATCCTGGCTCTGCGAACATCTGCTTTTCCAACGTTTTGGTTTTGGGCAATTAAGACACCTCTATATACCCATTCGAGACATTTTCATATCCATTGTTTTATCTCTGCATTTCAGTATGTTTTTCTAACCCTCCGTTACTTTTTTACTACTTCTGAAATCCTACTTGGACAATTGCACTGTCATCTTTGAATTTAATCTGTTTTCTCCAAGCACTTTTATAAACTCAGATCCATCAGACTCATTGACGTTTAATTCCTGTCATATTTTATATCATTATCTTTTGATCCATGACTAGTACTTGCATTCTTTATCCTCATTCTCCATTCTTCTCAATACCCATCTCAGCCTGTTTTTAAAATTTGTATTCTCTATTTTACATTTAATCTGCTTAAAACTGAGTTGACCTAACATAAGTCTTTTCTTGACCTTTACATTTTTATTGTTACTCATATTATACTGGTAATATGAGATTGCTTTTTTAAACATCTTCTCCGTGAATATGGGGTGATATGGCTCAAATATCTGCCACTCTACCGGTTCCATAACTGAGTTAGCTGGTTGGGTTGTTCATGTCCCACTTAAAAGCTACATAATAAATCCTTGTTCATGAAGCTGCTCACTCATGCAGAGGGGATAACCTCTCTGGACAGATCATGACTAGCTTTTAGTCAAAAAAATATGGGTGGCTATAGTCCCCAACTTCCTTCTTCTAAAGCTGACTACTGTTCACTCTGCCCTACTCTTCTTTACTATTTTCCTTCCATAATGCTACATCCTCTGAAGTAATGCCTTGCCCACGTACATGCTGTATTCATTATAGCAGCCAATATGTTTTTAATTCTCAGTCTGTGATTTTTTTCTTCCCACTCACATTCAATCATTAGTCATTCCTTTTCTAGCTTGACTTGATTCCTGTCACCTGATTTCTATTTCTCTCTAAAACTATACCTTTTCCACATCTTAAATATCAGTGTTCTACCTCCTTCAACTTATCCTTCATCTAGCTTTCAGTTCCTCAATATTTAAAATTCTTTTTGGTCTTTCTAGTTATAACCCATATGCCTTTATCTTTTTCTGTTATATATATAGCTATATTATCAGAGACCTAAAAGTCTTCTCAATAATCCAACTATAGTAAAACAAAATAGAAGATTCTTTTGTTAATATCTTTTAGAATTTTAATGTAAATATATAATATAGGTAGTTAATTAATCACCTATAAAGCTAGTATGAAGGTTAAAAGACAAAAGTAGTAAAAATAACTAGATTATGGTAATTAGTTAAGGGATACACAAGATAATAGAAAGATGTAAAATGTGACATCAAAAACATAAAATGTTTGGGGGGGTGAGTATAAATTGTTGAGCTTTACAATGAGATCACACTTAAGTTGTTATCAATTTAAAATAGAATCTTATAAAAATAAGTTGTTATATGTAAGCCTTATGATAAACACAAAGCCACTATGGAAAACAGTATGAAAGTTCCTCAAAAAATTAAAAATAGAACAACCATATGATCCAATAATTTTACTTCTGGGTATTTATTCAAGAAAAACAAATACACTAATATAAAAAGATATATGCACCCCCATATTCATTGCAGCATTATTTACAATAGCCAAGATATGGAAACAACATAAGTGTCCATCTGGATTAACAAATAAATAAACACACACACACACACACACACACACACACACACACACACACACACACTGGAATATATACATATTGAAAACTCAAGCTCTAGATACAGAGAACAGACTAGTTGCCAAAGGCAGGGGATTGGGGTAGGAAAAATGGGTACATTGTTTTGTTTCATTTGTAGTTTAGATAAATTTAATTAAATATATTTTATTTTAGAATTTGACTCATTCCTTGAATCTTTTGCAAAAATTATACCAAAGTTTACATACATTAGGCAGTTATGCAAAGGATAGAGAAGGCCCAGAAATATTTAAAGAGAAACCTTTTAACACCTTAAATTCAGTGCTGTATGTCAACGATATCTCAATAAAACTGGAAAATTTTTTTTTAAATTTAAATCTATCTGGATTATTATATCTACCAATATTTGTTAACTGATAAGATGTATAGGAAAGAAGGAAGAGGGAGTGACTGAATGGGAGAAAATGATTAGAAAAAAAGATTAGGAAAGTTTACAAAGTCTGGATTTTATTCTGTAAAAAACAAAAGAGAGCTACTATAGACAAAATAAAATTGGCATATGTACACTTGAAAATTCTAACTTCTAAACAAATCTTCATTAGAAGATGAGATTAAAACTTCTGCATTAGAAGTAGAGTTTCATGTTTACGGAATTAAACTTATCAAATAACAGTTATCAAAGACTTGTTTTCATGTTATTATAAAATGGAAATAGTTCCTCCAAAAGAATTTAAAAGTTAGTCTCATATTTGTTAGAAGTCCAGTGGAAACCAAGTAGAAGCTGCCACTCTACAGCTCTGCAGGAAGCATGCCATCCTGTAATTCAGAGTCCAGGAGCCATATGCAAGGTTTTTCCTGATTAGATCTGGATGTACTCCCTCACTTCACACTCTCTGTCTTCTCAGTAGCCTCTCTTCCTCTCTCCTTCAAAACTTCTATTTGTTGCCACCATTTATCTATTCTTCAGGTCCTGACATGGAACTCCTACCTGGACCAGCAGTTTTTGGTGCCAAGTATTGTTTCCTTGTGGATCAGTCCCTAGCACAGCCCTGCAGATAGAGTCAACCATTCTGGGACTTTTTCCTTCACTTTGGCCGAGAGCAAGAGGGGCGAGCGCTCAGTGAAGGAAGCGGAACTTGGAAAATATATTAACAAGTAGTGACACAAAATATAATTGATAATATTAGCAAAATAATGTAAAGATATAAAATGTGACACCTGATGGGCCAGAATGTAGATATTGTGTCCAACATCTTTTGGGGAAACGCCATCGTCTCCGCCCTCATCATCCCCGTGATCACATTCCAGTCCTTGGTTATAGGCATTCTTCATTACGTCCACCTATCAAAACACAAATAGGAACACTAAGGCTTAAAATGCCATGCACAATATGCTTTTTACATTGTTTATGAGGTATAACTAAAACTGGAATGCTCCCTAAGACTTGAAAAGAAAAAAAGAACTCTAAATGAAAATAGGCTTGGAAGCCATCTTTATTTAAAGGAACATGGAAGTACTTTTCTACAATATTCTGTTTTCCTTGGAAAATTTTGCTTTGATTTCTGAATGTTGACAGTGCCAAAGTTCTCATGAATTAGGAGACTCTGGAACCATGATAAGTAGTCGTTTTTTATTAGGTGCACACTGGATAACCAGGATACATGGTGCTGGACATCATCCCCTGCACTGAGAAACCAATGGTGGATCCAATGGAATATCTTTCCTCAGGGAGCTTAACTGTCCAGTGGCAGAGTCAGCAAGTCAACAGGCAAACACAGTAGCCCTACAGCAAGACTAAGTGTGAGGCACTAATTAAGTACAGGGTAGCAGCACTAACTCGGGCAAGAGGTTGAGGGTAGGCCCTAAAGAAGAAGTGGATGATGGGATAAAGTTGTTGCAGGCAGAGGAAAAAGCATTCTTCATGGGCTATTGTACAGTGCTGTTGCTGAATGAATATATAACTCATTGTCCCATTTAACCAGAAAGAAAAGGCAGGTCTTGCTCCTTTTACTCCACTGCCTTGCAGAGATACTAGGCCTCTTATTTAACAGATGTTAAAATGTATCTTATCTTTCTCTTTATTTGCCCTCCTTGACTCCATTTGCTCCCATTAAAGAGAGCAAAAGAATGCCTTCCAGAAGGATTTCCCCATAGCACCAACTATGGTGGTCTTAAGACTGGGATAGTCATTGGGGCAGTGAGCTATATGGTTTGAGAATGTTCTCAATGCTTTTGAAACCCATTATTAAAGCATGCCAATATTCATGATTTCCATGTCATAAGTGAGGAAGAAAATATAACTTCTACAATAGAAAGGCCCACTAATGATCTCCGTGGAATCCCCATCAAGTCTCCACACAATTTTCTCTACAACAAACATTGTGCGACATTTCGCTGATAAGAAGAGGTACAAAAGATACTGGTTTTATTTTCGTTGTTCAGAAAGAGGTCCAAGTATAATTTCTGAGGGGTACAAACCTTTTTTTTACACATCCTCATATATTCTAATACACAAATTAAAGCAAATTTTTCTTTCTCTGTCAAAAAGAATTTGTAGATAGTTTAGTAGAGTGTGACAATCTGGTTAAGAAAAGTGCTTAGAGTGGATAAAACCAATGAGGTCATAAGGACCCAAATAACACATCATGGGGCTTGCTGAGGTACTCATAATGGTAGGTCATGATGTGCCATTACGTCTTGTAGAGCAGTGAAAGTCACCAGATTTTCTCCTGACATACATACTACAAACTTGTCCCTTTTAGTTATACATTATTAACAAGGCTTTCAAAAGTTTTCTTACCAGTTCCCTGGGTCTCATGTTAAAAAGAATTCTTTCTGCATTCTCACTGTCATGTCTGCTTTCCATAATGGCCAGCAAAAGCTTGGAAGCATTGTTCTAGAGAAACAAATCCGGTTAATGCACAAGAAAAGTCTATTTCATGGATTCATAATCCCCTGCATTTGTTTTAATTGAGATTACCATGACCATTTTAAAAAATCAAACAGAATTTTAAACTGCTAATTTGGCTTGGCTTATTAATATCTTAAAATAGAATGTTTTAGCTTATTGCCAACACAAAATAAAAATAATGAATCATGAGAGATAAGTTACAAAGGATATTTTAAATATTGGTGAAAAGATGTTTTAAAAATAAGATTGACTCTATATATAATGCATTAAAATATAATCATATTTTCCTTCACTATTTCCTAAATAGGCATTTCTAGGATGACATTTTAACAAGACAGTAAGATGAACCATTATCAATGACATATTTCACAGAAACAGTATATAATTTAAAGAATTTAACAAATTGTTTTTAACATGAAACATTAATACATATTATCAAACCAAAATTTTAAATAAATTGGAGCATTACCCAAAATTAATCTATAAAATTCCAAATCTGTGAGTTAGAAGTAGAGTATAATTTATTGGTAATGGTTTACTAGTCTCATTATACAGTAGTATGTATGCAGTATGTTTAGCATCTGGGTAGTAAAAGAATATTTTCTATTTTTGCTTAATAGAGAATGAAAATAGTCTATGTTGTATTAGATGTTTTCTAATTTGGTCTATAAATATATTGTCTTAAATGTTTTTACCTATAGATATCAAAAATGATTCTAATATTGTTAATTTATTTTCCAAAATGGAAACCACAGAGTTACAAGAAGTCTTGTGGCACAAAGCACAATATCCTCAACATTTAAAAAGCTATTCCTTTACACTGTTTTCAATAGCACTGCCCTAGAATTGTGGCAAATTGCAAGATGATAAAAACTACAGTGTTTTTGTAATATTCATTTAGATAAAAGTCTCAACCTTCACACACAATCTTTGATAGAAGCACAAAAGAAGTATAGTCAAACAGTTTAAGATGTTTATAAATGACTTAAAATTAACATCTTATAGGATGAAAACGTAATTGAATCAGTTGTTTGGTGTATGTAGACAGGCGCCACACGAATTCTGTTAGAGTTATATACATTAATTTTACTGAGTAGTTGTAATACTAAATTCTATCCAACTATTTTTTCTTTCAGAAGTATAAAAACTATCTTTAAATGATTCAGATTAGTGATGATGATGATGATGATGATGATGAAACCAATGTCTCTGACCCATCCTGAAAAGATTTTAGTATTTTGTGAGGTAAGTGGCATTATTTTTTTCTGTTCCATTCAAAAATTTTATAAATTTGTACCAATCTTAAAACTATTTGCATAATCTAGCAACCCCGACAAACAATATACCTAAAAAATAAGGTTCCAGGATGAGTGGAGTACTTAAATCCTTAGAGCGATCTGAACTGGCCCCATAGAATTCAAAGCTAAAAACACTGTTAACAATAGCAGTATTCTCTGATGAACATCACTCAGCAGGTCAGATACGTAATAGCTTAAAAATACATCCAATTTCAGAATGTTATTGGCATTATGATATTTTTTCTAATCAATCTTATTTCTCATACTACGTTGGAAGAATAAGAATCTTGTAAATTGAATCAATTTGAAAGTACAAGAGCCTATATAAACTAAGATATCAAATGTGTGTCAGTGTTAATAGAGGGATTTTTCAAAAGAACGTTAGAGTCCTAAAAACAAAACAAAACAAAATAAAAAACCTATATACAAATTCAGCACTTCATAGTCACATATCAGTTATGAGATGTAAATTAAAAAGTAAAGGACAAGACGTATGTATGAAAAAATTCATAAAACTGTATAGCAAATGAGTATATAGAATTAAGTATACTTATAAGCAAGCAATTAAACTTAGAGAAAATGATATAAAATGAACCTCAACATTTTTAACATAGTATCTTTATAATGTTATGAAGAATTTATAATTAAAAGCACCATACCCAGGAAAGCCCCCTAAAATTTGCCAATATATATCATTCTGTCTTACAAACATTGTTGTTATAGTGGCCATTATGTACAAAGCCTCATAGGTTGTTTAGATAGAAAACTATACTTTAAATATTTCGAATCAAATCTATTTGGTATTTGATACATACTATGATTTATCCAACTGTCATATTTTAAAAAGTTACACATAAATTGTGCTTAATAATTTTACATAACATAAATGAAATTTTAAATGACCCTTTTTCAAAAAAGCATTTTCATTTGAATAGCCAAGAATATGTTTGTAATCTTAAATCATTCCCCATCATTTAGTTATTTTACATAGGCCTAGATTTTTAAATAATCTGTATGCCTATAATTTGTTTTAAATTAACGAATTATTCAATATTTTCACTCGTTAAATTATATCAATTAAAAATGAGTTTTAAAGGTATAATCTTCAGACAAATGAAGGATTTTAAAAGCCTAAGGCTAAGGCTTCTATATGGTTTTTTTCTTTTTTATGAATTATGGTTAAAGATGAATTTAAGATGAAATAAAAGTGTTTCTTGTAATTTAAATTAAGCTATCTGTCATAGAGGCCTAGGCTGGCTTCACTAACTGAAGCATGATGCTAATGAGGAAGAGGTCACGAGTTCAATCTACATAAGGATCACCTTTGCTCTAATGTATGATTGAAGGACCCAAAGCTTATACATTTTGCAAATGAACACAATGGAAATATATAAACTCATCTTTTCTATTAAAAGAAATATTTAGAGCCATTAGCATTAATCTTCACATAGATAGGACATATGTACATTCCATTATCTATCTAAATCTATATTTAGAAACAGAATTATAAAAATATCATTATTCTTGGTCATAAATTTACCCATGCAATATTAAACTTAATTATATTTGCTATGACATTGAACAGACCGGCCTTAACAGAAAAATTGTATTTAATACCAATGAATTTTTTTACCTGTTTAACACTAAACACAATAATGTGGTCTTTAATAATTCACCTCAATTGAATATCGATCCTTCATATTTGGGATTTACATAGTTTCTTGTGTATATTCATTTGTCTATTTTTATTTGAACAAAAAATTGAATTTTTTTTAATGTCATTTTGTTCCTAAGCTCTGATAAATGGAAATGCTGGGAAATATGTACATGGCTTAAGTTAAAGAAACTCTCAAAGGGAGTGTGAAAATGGCTTACAGTATTTGGGGGAAAAAAATAAGATTCTAATGTAAAGGAAAACAACTTTTAGAAAGAAGAGAGCCATAAAACTAAAATGCAGCTTTCCTTTTACATAATCTAATTAATCGTGACTTGCTAGATAGATTTCTGTAGCAAAGATGAGTTTTAAAAACATAGTATAGTGAATGTTCAACACCTTTGCTCCTCCATATAATGAAAAACATATAATAAAACAGAAAGGAAGTAGTGAAACAAAGGAGCTACCTAAAAGGACTTCCAATAACGTACCCTCCAACAGAACATTACTTCAAAGTTTAGTTAAATGAACACAATGCAAATGAACACAATGGAAATATATATTCCTAATTTCATCAGGAATTTAGTGCACACTGTATTTTCACTAACCCTTTCTGTCAATTCATTAGTTGAAAATATGGTAATATCTTGGTTTCTACAAGAGCTACTTGAAGATTTAGAGTCAACTCTGGAAGGGAGCTTTATATAGACAATGTCACTTTTCCCCCTGAATAGGAGATTTACTCTACCTTTAGTTGGAGTACCAGGTCCATTCGATATTTACCAAGAGGGTTTATGTCATTTAGAATCAAAGCAATGATGATATCAATCCCATTGGATTCATGAGTAGCAATACATGTCTAGAAAACAAAATGTTCATAAAATAACTTTTTAACATAAAAGCACTAGAAATCATATGACATAAAATACCAAAATCACCTTAGTTTTTTAACCTTTAAAATATAATTAAGAATTAATTTTGAGATTAGGTCAAAGATAAGTCAAAGATTAAGTTTTTCATAGTCTGACAATTGATTAGTATTGATTAAATGACTTTGTATGCAGAATACGGAGATACACTGTGTGTAACAGATATCTTTTTAAATAAACCATTGTTATAGAATTTCAAAGAACACTGGTTAAGTAAAATACTTTTGTAGTCAATAAATTTTAATAAACTTCAATAGAAGAGTTCTTTAAATATAACATTTTAAGATCTAATTTATCCTGGCTAAGAGAATATTCCCTTTATGAAAGAAATGTGCCCTTTATGCCCAAGGTTTGTAAATAAGCTTTATCGGTACCGATGTAGCATTTTAATTTAGCTGCTACTTAATGATAAATAAGTGACAAGTGATGCTGCTGCACAATCTGGATGGCAGTAGACAAGTAACATAGGTGCCTCCTGATGTTTTGATGACATCCTGTCAATTCCGGTGGTTGAGGAAAAGTCTAGCAGATTCCTTAAACTCAAATGACTTATAGAGGAATCTTACTTGAGGAAAGTTAATAAAACATCCTGAGAGATAAACATCAGTATTTTGAAGTTTAGGGTCTACTGTGCTGAGACTCTGAACTTAATTCAATTTATAGAGCTTGAAAATCAGGAACTTGTGAGTTAAAATTTGTGGATCTCCATATGACAATGCAGCACTCAGTGTCAAGCGGAAAAACAAAAACCCTCGTGAACTAAGAGAAAGAGTAAGGTAATTCTGAAATGACAGCTATTTTTCAGAATGGGCTTTATTTCTCCCTTCATACAAGGAAATGTTACCCTTTGGTACAAAGGAAAGGTGTTTTTCGTTCATCTATATTCTCTGAGGTTCTTCTAATCATTGAAATGTTTGCCAAACTTTGAGGGAATCAATTTGCAGATCATTTCTGGAATTTGCTAGCAACCTTCTTTCCTTATACATATTTTTGGAGCATGGGGTTCAGAGTAAGTATATAATTAAAGTTTGTGGGATTCATGTTATTTTATTTTTACTTTTAGAGCTTACCTGATTTAGTAAATTACTTTCAAAACTCATTTCATCCTCTTATAAGATCAAAAGTGGGGGTACGTGTTTTCTATTACAGAGATAAATATTTTTACCAACAATAAAACCAAATCTCTGAATTTGTATGTTTTTTTCTTCACTTTAAATCAACCATTAGGTTTTCTTGTATCATTGCCCTAAGAGACTGAAATATAATCCAGGAAAATAAGAGCAAAATCCAGAATCTCTTTTACCATGTCATATGCATATTACAGAGGGGGAAATAGTATCCCCATAACTAATTATTTATTTCAGTAACTGTTGTGTTTTTAGTCTATGTACTTATGTATATATGTGTGTGTGTGTGTGTGTGTGTGTGTATATATATGTGTGTGTGTGTGTGTGTGTGCCTATGTTTATGTACAAATGTATGTATACATATGTTCTATATGTGTGTGTAAAAGTCATGTAATTTGCAATAGAAAGCAGATTTTCTATGTTAAGCACTGATGTTTGCTCTCAATGGCTTTTTTAAAATTTATATCCAGAAATATTTGTGATTTGAAAAATATTTGTGATTCTTCTTCCAGGGTGGATCCATGCTTGTGATGGCAGCCCCATAACACTTGAGTGGAGGTGAACAGTCAATTAATAAACTCCAAGGTGGCTCCTCTCCCTTTACTAGCTCAAGTGTCCTGTCTTCTACTCCTACAATGATGTGTCATTAATATTCAAGAAAATAAAATCAGAGTCAAACATTCTAAAAGAGAGAGATGAAATTTGCCCTGGAAAATGTAATACAGCCAAAGAACACTCTATTTATACTCAATCAAAAGTCCTAAGTTTTAAGAATGGCTCTACAATTTATCATTTGTCATTCTGAGACACTTAAAGAGTCACTTAATCTCTGTGTCAAAACCTATTCATCAGAAAAAATGGGAGCAACAATACCTATTGCTAAGTTTCATAAGTTTACCGTGAATATCAATGAGATAATATATACTACTCATTGAAGTGGATCCAAAAAAACCAAAGGGAGTTTATTCCACAAATCTTGGAAAGATTCACTAAAGATGAAAACTCAGCAATGATTAAAAAACATATTTTACTCTATCTAATAAGTCTGATTTTTACCTGGAACATTTTCATGTGAATTTTCTTTTATAATAAAATTAAATTAAAATATGGCATAGTATTTGCTAGTCTAAAATTTAGTCTTTGTACATTTTGTTAGGAAAGTAAAAATATCTGGCAAAGCAAGAAGAAAGATCTTTTAAATGTACTGAAGGATTGGCTTGTTCATTAATTTGATCCTCTTGCTAATTAGTCACGAATAGTTTCACATGAAAAACTGCTTTCACGGTTACCTGATTTTCATGGCACGGCCCCTGGCAATACTCCGTCAAGCTTTCCAGAGTCTGGTTGACCAGCACTACATTCTTCTCATTGATGTAGAGACCCAGCAGGCCCAGACCTCCCGTTGTACTTCCACAAATGCAGTCCAAAAACTGAAGGGTCTCACAGACAAGGTTGTAATTTGTTTTGTTGTTTTGATTCCTCAAGAAGTTCTGAAGGCAAAAGAAAATATAAACCAAAGGTTAAAAAAAAAATCACTATGCTAATTGTTTTCAGTTCTCTATGCATGTGTGTTTTGCTTACTCAAAAAGATAACCATGACAATTTTGAATGGAATTGCTCTTTATAAAAAAGTGTTCACATTTATTAAATTTCTCCTAGGCTTAAGAAAAAAAGAAGACTCTTATGTGTTTTCCTCGAGTACCTATAATGATCAGTATAGTTCTTAACAAACATTTCTCAATGTCATTATTCTAAAGAGGGCAAAATAATAGTATGAAACGAAGAAGAAAAAAGAAAACTAGAAAGAAATTTATTAGGAAAAGAAACCAATTTTTCAAGTAAACGATCCCTTATAGACACTATGGCTTCAATCAGGAAATGATATGACCATTATGGAGGGCAACTTGGAAGCATCTACCAAAATTTTCGGTTAACATACAACTCCACTTCTCAAAAGTTATTTTAAACACACACACACACACACACACACACACACACACACACACACACACACAGATTCACTGCACATTGTATGTAATAGTTAAAACCAGTAACCATACCATACCAATCATAATATGACTGGTTTAATCAATAATAGTACATCCAAACACTGGAATATTGTGAAACTATCAAAATGAGGTATATCAATATATACTAATATAAACATAAACCAGTAATAGTAATAAGTAATTTAGGAATATGATTGATTACTAACTGAAAAATAAGTTGAGGAACACGATATAATGTACTTCTTAAAGAGGTTTACAGGCTTACAGATCAAAATGCTTATAGGTGCATAAAAATTTCTGGGAAGACAATCTGTTAATAGTAACTTCTTTCTGTATACCTAGTGAAAGGGTAGGCAAAAAATGGAAACTTTTAAAATTTTAATTTATTCCTTATTTTTATTAATTTATATGAATTTATTTCCTCCATTTATTCTTTTTTCTTTTAGTTTGTTTTTGTCATTTTTCCCCATTTTTTTGTATTGTGGCAAAATATGCCTAAATTTACCATCTAATCATTTTTAAGTGTAGAGTTCAGTGGTATTATATATATTTATAATGTTGAGCTACCATCACCATCATCCAAATCTCTAGAACTCTTTTCATCATGTAAAACTGAAAGTTGGTACCTATTAACAACTCCCCACTTGCCCCCCCCTCAGCCCCTGGCAACCCACTTCTATTTCTGTCTCTATGATTTTGACTACTCTAGGTACCTTATGTAAGAAGAATCATGTAGTATTTGTCTTTTTGTAACTGATTTATTTCAATTAGCATAATGTCCCAAGGGTTCATATATGTTACAGCCTTGAAAGAGAACTTTCTTCTTGAAAAAGAACTTTCTTCTTTTCAAAGGCTGTATCCATTGTATGTATATACCACATTCTGTATATTAATTCATCTGCCGTGAATACTTGGTTTGCTTCTACATATTAGCTAATGAATAATTCTACCATTTATTTTTATTAAAACAAAGCTATTTTATAAATAGCATTTTCCAAATTCTGTGATCTCACACTCCTATTAGTAAAATGTTTGATCAGATTCTATATAATAAATCTATTTCCTACATAGACAGACTAGGTGGGTCAGGATAAGCACGAAGGCATATTCGGCGTCCTCATCCTGGAAAAAATGCTTTCTGGCCTTTGCCTGTTGACAGTTCTGCAGCAGCCCCCTTCCAAGTCGTGGTGTGGTGGTCCACAACAGTCATGGCTTCTACCATTCATAATTCCTGATTTAATTTATTTAAATCTACCATCTCTTACCAATTCAGAACACTTGAACTCTAGACCCTTACTAGAGAAAACAACTTCAAACTCTGCTGTCTTTCTTACAAACATTAGAAACTATTTCACCTTTCATGTGTTTTTGCCATGGTGCTATAAGCAGTGTGTACAAATAATGCAAAAAAAAAAAAATCCTAGGTACCCCTAAGTTCATTTATTTGACAAAGGGAAATGCACCAGAGAAGATGTAAGACCAGGAATGTATTCATGTACAAAGGTATCAACTTCTACTGTTGTAAAAAATCCTCTTCTGTCTTAACTCTATCTCTAATAAAGACATATAAATATATTGTTTCCTCGCTTAAGAAATATGAATTGGGTTGTAAATGATGAAATCCCCTGAAGTCTATAAAACCATGTAAAGTACGGATAAGGCAAATGTGACCTTACTCAACAAGTATCAGAATACTGACTGGGATTAGATGATGCTTATTAAGGTTAAAATGTATGAGTTGAGGATGCAAAGAATAAAACTTTATGAGCCTGACTTTTTCATGCACAAAGGAATTTTCCTTTCATTTTTTATCATTTAGGTATAAAAGTTAATTATGTCTCCAAAACTCTCTCCTAAATGACTTGTTAGTTTTACTTGAGTTTAATTACTTATAATCATAGGCTGTTTTCTCAGCTTTCACAGAAAATAAAATAAATACCTGCAATTCTCGGTTGTGATTTTCGCATAGTAACTGAAGAAACCTCAGTATCGGCTGCATGATGGCAATTGCAGGACTCATTGTTACTTCCTCTGCAGATTTGTCCTCAGCATTTCCTGCTTCTGATCCTGAGCACATAATGTCTATTTCTGGATCCATTTCTCTTCTGTATACACAGTATGCTTTGGATGTTGCTGAAGAAGCTTCTGTTAATTGCCCTTTCATCCCCTCTTTTAAATGTAATGATGAATCTCTTACTGAAAATAAAGTAGTACTCTTATATATATATGAATTAATATTCTTTGGCTAATTAAAAAAAAAAGACCACCAGGTACCCAAATTCTCTAAAAACTGAATTAAAAATCGTTTGACAAGAGGTATAATAATTTCACAAAAAGAATTTGAGGTAGCAATTAAAAATTAAATTTGCACTGGGACATTAAAAAAAATCTTAATGCTGCACCAATTTTAGAAGGGTTCATGTCTTTCTGATAAATATAAAATATGAGAGTTCATGAATACAAGAAGGTAGCAAAATATGGCAAACTTCAAAATGTTAATTTTTTATGATTTGTATTTACTACACTGATGACTTTGTTATTCCAAAAACCAAGAACCTTTCATTAGAGTCTGGTGCTATAATTTCTGTTCTTAAGTTTTAAATTTCATGAACACTGAAAGGTTTGAGACAGTTCTTTACAATGCATTCCACAATAAAATCAAACATTTTCATGTCACTACAGTAAGTCCTCACTTAATGCCATCCATAGGTTCTGTGAGTTAAAGTGAAATGATGTAAAAACAAAACCAATTTTACCACAGGCTAAATGATATATACAAGAGTTGAGTTTCTGTGGCATCTCATCAAACGTAATGAAATGACACATATTGAATAAAACAATATTTGAGAACCTGCTGTAGTTGCTTTGTACCAATAATACCTTGTTTGAGTTTGATCCTGCAGAGCTGTTTCAAGGTCAACCTCAACACCTTAATAATTTAAGGATAGAACTGCATACTCAGAGCCAAAGTTGGGATAATTAGACTAAGATAAGTGAGATGTAAACCCTAGGTTACCCTCTTTTCTCTCAGTGTACTCTCCCAAATACTCAAATATTTTTTTACCTCTCATTCGGGGACCAGATGTCATCAATTCATTGTCATCATCCCTTTTTTTATTACCTAAGTCGATGGTATTAACTGTCACTGTTGATCTTATCTCTTTCTGAGCAGCCTTCATTCGGTCATATAGAACTTTGAAGAATTTTTCTGACTTTTTTTGTTCATGTAATTGCTGGTAAAAAGAATACTGCAAGAAAACGTATTTTAAAGTATCAATATCCAAGAGGAGAAAAAAATGTGTTTTATGCTTGAAATAAACATAAGCATTATGAAAAAAAGCACACATTTAATGTGCTACCCATTATTATTTTATAAATAATCTATTGACAGCTTTTGCCAGTCTCCTGTACTACTTAATATATATCGATAATAGCTTGTATTTGCTTAGCACTTTCCACTAAAATCCAACATATTTTCATGTTATTTAAATTCATCCTTACTCATTATTTTAAAAATTTACAAGGTATTATAAGAAGTTGTATGCAGAGTTCTTTGATTTTTTATGTCATTATAAAGTCCTGCATTGATTCAACACATATTTATTGAGTGCCTACTATGTGCCAGGCCCTATGCTGCTAATCCAATGATCATCCTTTGCAAATGAGATTATGGAGACTTACAAAGAGTTGTTTTTATTTTTATCTAAATTACAGTACATTTAATTTAGAATCTATTTTACCACAGCAGCCTCACTCACAGGAAACCACTGATAAATAGGCACTGAGCTCTTTTGGTACTTCATTAGCTACATTGCTTTGCATGGGGTCTCAGCCCACTGCAAAATGAATTCTGCTTCCTAGTTTATAATGATGTAGAAAAGATTCAACACCAAAAGTATGAAAAAAGATATATTAGTGAGAAGTAGAAATACTGAACCTTGGCAATATTTGTCCTGCTCATTATCTGCTTAGTGACTTATGGAAGTATCCAGAAGAGTAGGAGATAGGTAAGGTGATATACTCTAGAGAAGACAGAATTTGTACTGGCTGGGGAAATTATAAGTTATTAATACTAAAGCCATGGGATACATACAAACAAGAAAAATAAAGATAATAATAAATAATATTATTTTTATAATAATAAAATAAAGGTAATAATCCTAATAACTGTAGTGATTAAAAGAGTTATATAACTTTAATGAGAAATAATGTGAAAAAAACATATGAAAAAAATAATGATTTCCAGATCAAGTCAAATTGGCCATAATGTAATAAATCTAAACAGCCATTGTTGGGCAGTTTGGTTCCCGCAGATATGCTTTCCATGGCCCACAGGTCATGGAACTTGTAGGTGAGACTTTAATGGCATCAGGTCTTGAAATGGATGCCTGTCCTGCAATTTTCTACATGAACAACGTATATTCACAGAGTATTTTATGAAGCCTTAGAAGTTGGCTTCACACCTGCAAGGAGAAGCTCCTAAGCAGAGAGCTAGCAACCCCTCAAGGAAGCAGGCCAAAAAGCCACAGTAACCATAGCAACCACAGTGAAACAGTCGAGTTGGTTCTGTTAATTCAAAGGATAAATGCAGCATTCACAGACCTCTATGGTCTCACAAATTAAGCTGATGCTTAAACCCTAATAATTTCAATATAACAGGTTAAAAGGTAGTAGGGGGTTCCAATATATTAATGAGAAAGTTATGGGAACTTTGTGGCTCTATTAAAACAAAATTTTATAATTTATGAATTTCTTTGACATATTATCTCATTGATTCATTCAATACAATTGGTGATGAATAGACGGTGCTTTTATTTCTATTTTATAGATTAATAAAATGAGGTTTAGTAAAGCCAAGTGACTTGCCCAATATAAGTCGTAGAGCTAGGATTTAAATCTAGAGTCTCTGACTTTAAATCACTAAATTTATACATGTATATATAATCTTAACAGGTAGCATGAGAATTCTCCTACTAAAGAAATGGTTTTGGATTAGGAAACAATATCCATAAGCTGCATAGAGTACAAAGGGAAACTCTAAAGTTTCTATAGGAGCCAAGGGTGATGGATAAACATGTCTGTGGACAGAGGAAGGACTTTCCCCCATGAAGGAGGGGTGAGACTAGGCAAAGATGGGAAATGAAGTAAGGAACTGGAGAGATGGAGTAAGAGTAAGCATGATGCAGGGTGAATCAGCCAGTGAAATTTCCCAAGAAGAGGTAGAAGGTTATTTTAGAAAGGAGATGTTTATAGTGGTTCAGAGAACAGACTCTAAAGCCAGACTGCATGGGTTTGAATCCTGATTCTATCTCTAACTAGCCACGTGATCTTGAATAAGGAACTTAAACTACCTATCTCAGATTCTTCTTTGGTAAGTCAATGTAATATAAGTTACCTCAATACCATTATGAAGATTAGCCATGTTAATATGTGTAAAGCACTAAAAACAGTGCTTGGTATTTAGGAGGTATTATGTTCATTATTGTTATTAGTGTTCAGTTTGATAATATAAGTGCCTCTTTTATCCTTCCCCTCAACCAAAATTAATTTAATAAAGTATATTCAACATGTAAATTGACTTATGTAGCTAGGAGGGTAGAAATTAAGGAAGGGGAGCAGAGTCCTATTTTAGTAATACAGAAATGGGAGTGTCAAGAGAGTCCATGAGCTAAGAAAGCATGACATTAGTGACTAAGGAGACTGAGAATGTAAAACTCACAAGGGATTGGTAGAAGTCTGGGGAAGTATGGGTTTTCTAAAGGGCAAGGAATAGGATTCGAATTGACTTCATCTAAACCTCTTCAAGCCAGGAGGACTCAGATGACATCTGAGTTATACAGTGATGTAGATACATGAGAAACTGGAGTAGGGTAGGGCTGGTAAATGAGATTGTCATAACCCATCTGAAAAGAAGGTTTTCATATACAAAATAATTTAATGCTCTTTCATCAGCAAAATATTTGTTGAACAGCTATAAAGTACTGTAGATATAAAGAATAAAACATGATCCTTTACTTTAGGAAAGATGAAATTTAATTAGAGAGGCAAGATGTCACACAAATAACGACAAAACAAGATGATCGCATCTGATAACCCTCGGTGGCCCAGAAACAGGAAGCTAGAAAGCACCGTACTCCCGAGTATTGCTTCTACCTACAGAAGCCACAAAAAATTTTTTTCACTCCTACTTTCTGGATAATCTACATCTAACACTATATAGTTGGCTTTAACAATTTCTTTAGAAAGTCCAAATTGAATATCTGATTGTAGAAGGAAGACAATTACCAAAAAAACTGCTCAAGTCCCACCCAACCCCCTTTCCCCAACTTCCCTCAGAAGATCTTGTGCTGGAGGACAGGAAAAGTACCAAACGAGCATTGAAGAAACAAGTGCTGTGCAGCTCACATAAAGGAGTGGTTGCCAAAGGCTTTGGCCCAATAGGGAAGACCATTCATTCACAGAGCCTGCACTCCTGACCACTTATCAACCCTGAGACTGGGCCAGACATGATGCCAGACACAAAGGACCCAAAGATGGACAACATGTGATCTCAACCTTTAAGAATCTGTCATTTCCTAGACTTGTTTTCTAACTAAGAAGCATCAGTGTTTTAAGTTGGCTTTTTTTTGGTCGTTGTGCCATTTGCTGATCATGAGGCCTTTATTCCTAAAGTAAATTGCCATTGGATATGTAATACCATGAAATTCCTGTTGTTCATTCTATTTGATGGCTAAATAAAGGAAAATATCCTAGTTTTTAATCAGATGTAGTTTCTACTTGCCATAAGTAGGGAAAATGGATTCTGGAATTTCCAATTGGGTGGAAGCATAGTTTCTTTCCCTGACCAAGGCAAATCTAGAAAGAGCTTGTCAGGAGGATGCATCTTCTCTGGGAACACTTCCCAGCTCTCAAGCTCACACAGCATGCTCTGCCTTTGGGCGTGGAGGAGCCCAGGGGCACCTTGGCAGGAGTTTCAAAGTGAACCATGTGCCTTCTAGAAACAGTGATCTGATTCCTGCGTGCAGGGGAGCGAACTGCTCTTTGTAGCAAGGCACTAACTAGATGAAGGATGACTTTCAAATTGCCCTGTTCTGATCTGAGTGAACAAATGAAATGGTTCTTCTCTCCCTCCCATCTCCTCTCCCCACTTCCTCTCCTCCGCCTCCCCCGCCGCCGCCGCTAGTGAAAAAATAATCAGGGTAATGAGCACTGGGACACTGGGGGCAACAAGTAATGTTACTGTTCTAAACTTCCCCAAAAGTACACGGGGAGGGATGTGTTGAGATGGGTGATGAATGTTATTGAGACCTGCTGTAAGACCAAATACGGTGGGAGGGAGTTATGTATATTCCCTCTCGTAATTACTACATCTAATTCTTAGATGAATTGAAATGTCATTTTCATCTGCTGAAAGTCAGCCTAAAATTTCCCTAAGCAAATCAGAATTTCTGATATGATGTTAGAGAGGATCTTTTAAGGAATGCTCTGCTGCACTGAATAATTTGTGAAGCTCTACAGTTTCTACAGCAAATCGAATAAATTTATAAGGAAAATGTGATTCGAGACTGTTTTTTTTATACATATAGTCGTGAGAAGCTAAAAGAAAAAAAAACATTACTTTCTCTTGGTTTCTATGACAAGAGGAAAAGAAATACAAATAACAAATGTAATGCTTGGCATAATAAGCAGGTACCTGAGTTTGCGTATTTCCTCCTTCGAGCAACGCAATGCCAAGTAAAATGCCTTCTGAAAAAATTCTGTCATTTTTGGTGTTCACTATAACATCGATGACAAGTTCAGATGCACCTTCTTTATCCAGCAGACACTGAATATCTGACATTGATATCCCCATCTTATCTGAATCTTGTCCAGAAAAGCTTCCTGTGGTTAGGAAATGTATATAAATAAATCTTCATGACAGATTTTGTTAACATATATGGTTTTCAAATTCTTAGATCTTAAGAATATTTAAAATTGTGACTTTTTC
>NW_006436288.1:10405754-10421709 GCF_000325575.1 Pteropus alecto
AAGCTTGAGTTAAAAAAGATCAAAAGTTTGTAAAAACATAAATTTTTATTAAATGAATAACACCTGTAATTACATCTTTTTCTTAATAAAGAATACTTTAGAAAGAAAAAACTAGCTTTATTTTGTCTTTAATTTATATGTTAATAAGTTATGACTTAGTTTAACTATTTTCCAGAGTTAAAAGACAAAATTAATTCTAATGTTCAAATCCGTTGTTCCACGAACCTGAAGTTGTAGAAAGGTTAATAGTGTTTTTCATTTATTTTTTTCAGTTTTACTGAGATATAATGAACATATAACACAAGTTTAAGCTGTACAACATAATGATTTGGTATATGTATTCACTGCAAAATGATGACCACAATAAGATTAGTTAGCATTCATCACCTCACATAATTATAATTTTTTCCTTGTGGTAAGAACTTTTAGAAACTACTGTCTTAGCAACTTTCAAATATACAACACCAAGTTGTTAACTTTAGTCATCATGTTATATATTACATCCCCAAAAGTTATTTATTTTATAATTGACAGTTTGTACCTTTTGACCTCCTTCATTTAATTCCCCTATTCCCCACCTCAAGCAACCACAAATCTGATCTGATTGTATGAGTTTGGATTTTTTAGATTAGACATATAAGAAAGATCACACAGTATTTGTGTTTCTCTGTCTGACTTATTTCATTTAGCATAATGCCCTCGAGGTCCCCCCATGTTATTGAAAATAGCAGGATTTCTTTCTTTTCTAATGGCTGATAATAATACTTTTTAAATGATTTTTTGAATGTCTGTGCTATTTTAAGTAAAATCCTAGAGTATCAGCATGAAGGTACGTTATGAGAGTCTTAAAATGAAAAATGATAAGGCTTGCCTCCCCCTTGTGCAGACTTGCAGTAGGTTCCAGAAAGGTGTCCATTCATACCAACTCCATAATCACCTTTAAAGTATCGATTCAGGAGTATTTTTCTTAATGTGCTACCCTAATAAAAAGAATACAAAAAGTGTTTGTTATTGTTTCTTTTTCTAATAAAAGGGAAAAATATCAGTACATTAAAGTGCCACTTAAAATGCATTTCATCAATGATACATGGAAAAAAATCAATTTTATATTACATAATATTTTCTGAGGCAAGAATCTGCAAATATTTTCCAAGAAAATAATAATTTTGCTGCTTCTAGAAATAAAGAATAAAATACAGTATTTTCAATAGACTGTGCTAGGAAAATCACAAATGCTATAAACTTGAGATTGTTTCAAAAGCTTGGGGTCCCAGTGTTGGTAAGAAATAAATTAGTGGCAACTAAAGAGAAACATTAAAAAATGCCCTAAGAACTGGAAAGCAAAAGCCTTAATTAAAGAAGCCAGTAAAAAAGAGCTAGAGAAGTACTAGGTATACAGCAGGTGCTCAAAAAATTAAGATTGATAAGACAGAGTAAATTATGTTTAAACGCCAAGAACTTTATTCAGAAGATAGTGGGCACAAAACAGTATATTCCTTTATAAAACATACAATTTAAAAATTCCTAAGTCTTTAATTTGCGCTGATTATAAGGCATTTTTAAAATAATATATTTTGTGATACAGTTACTTGCATGTATACTAGAAATATAGATAACTCCAAATCTCTATTTTATCGATTATTATTATTTTAATAGACAAGAGTTGTTCAAAAATATTATTTAAAGAGTACTTGTTTAAACTATTTAAATGAACCCATCAACTACTGAAGTGTTATTCCCATCTTGCAGGTATGGAAACTGTGACCAAAGAGTGTATGTAATTAGCTGCAGCTAACAGGTGGAAAGCAAGACCTGAACTCAGCTCTTGACTACAAAATCCAGGTCACTTCCCCACACCTTACCATATGCCCTACTCCTCAAGTGCATCTCCCTTTTATGCTGTGACATGTGGCTCTCATTTTTCCTTCTATTTCTCATGCTTTGGTTATCCTTCTTCCTAAAGCCCTTATGATTTTGTCCTCAGTTCTCTTTGCTGTCCTCCCCTCCTCATCTTCCTTCTCCTTATCAGCAATTTCATCTGATCCTCAGTTGCACAATCGCCTCTGCAGGTTTGACTGCCAAATGTGCTTCCTCCAGCCTTCACCTTGCTCTCCTAAGCTTCTCACCCTATTTCCACTTAGATTTCCTTATTTACATCTGGAGGTTCTGCTGGCACCTCAAACTCAATTTTTCAGAACAGAATATTCCTCTCTTAAATCTGGTCTCCTTTCAATTTCAACGTATTTTAAGGATATCACGACCATTTTTGTCATTTAAGCTGCAAACTTAAGGGATCACTTAGTACCTGCCCCCAACTTGACACCAACTTGTGAAATCTTACCTATTCTATCTTTTCAACTGTGGCTTCCAGTAGTGCCTTCACTCACTGTATTTAAACGAACTGAACTATGTGCTGATTTCGCAACCACAGTTTTCTAAATCTTTCTCTTTGTTCATCTCATATTCTCTGTATGAAAATCTCTTTTTCCATCTTACTTATGGACACATTCTATCTTTCCTCTTCATTCTACAAATATTTGTTAGATACCTACTGTGTTTTTGGCACTATCCTAAGTGAAAAGATATAACTCTCTCCTCAAAGAATTTACAGTAAGGTCAGTTCCACACTAGAGATGTATACTGGGCCCTGTGGAAGCACAGAAGAGGAAACAATAGACTCTTAAAAGGCTTTACATTCATACCTCCCCCACTAACTATCGGAGCAAAGTCGTCTTGTGCACAGCCAGTGTGAAACGAACATGTCCCAAATGTCATGCCAAGAATTTTAGTAGACATGCAAAGTATCTGAAGTTATCTTTATAGCAACTTTTATTTGTTGATACTTAAGTTTTTAGAAAACAAAATTTATGATTGCTTCCCGTTTCATGTTTTCTTCAAGATTTTTTTTCTTTTTTATTAAATTTATTGGGGTAACATTGGTTAATAAAATTATATAGGTTTCAAGTATACAATTCAATAACACATCATCTGTATATTGAGACTTTTTCATACATGGGTGTAGTACATAAAAATGATGACTAGTCTTGGAAGAAACAGTGAGGGGGTAACTCTCCTTATTGATTCTAGCCTAGTTATAAACATATGTTTTCTAACTATAATATTTGAAATGGGAGAAATGGGAGAGGGTTCCCTGTATCTGTATTCCTAACTCTGAGGCCATACTGCCTGGGCTCCAATCCCCTCTACACCACACACCAACTGGAAGACCTCACTCAAGTTACTCCCCTGCCCTGTGCGTGCCTCAGTCCCACAACTGTCAAATGGAATAGTCAAAACACTTAACCCTCATTGGTTTTCTGTGATGATTAAATAGGTGAAAATATGTAAAGTACGTAGAACAGTTCTTGGCACACAGTAAGTACTATATAAGTTATGTACAGTTTATGTTACTATTGCTGGTGTTAATACTATCCGGATCATTGAATATAATTTACAAAGTGCTTTTGTACATACTTTCTCACTTTATACTAAACTTTCCCACAAAAGTAAAAAATTTTCTAACATACTAAAAAAAGGCAAAAATAACAAATGATAAACTGCCTGAAAATCCTAATTTATCCACTATGAATCAGTCCTTGGAATATATACTTATGATGTCATTTACATACACTTTACAAAGAAAATGGACTTTACGATTTCAACTAAAGTGGAAAAAATTGTTTCTTGGTTCAAACTCCACAGTTAGTGTTAAAAATGAAAACAAAAATAGGTATGGAAAGAACAGGATTATATATATATATTCTGTTTGTCCTAGTCAAAATCATTTAAGATCGAAAAACTTTAGATATTACTATATCACAAGTTTAGCAGAATGAATTTATGTTGTCCAGTATCAAGTCATAACTTGAAGGACAAGAGGCAAGTACTGTGTTCCAACTTGTCTTGGGGCATTCTTCATGGCCTGCATGTACTATCCGTGATGGGTTACAGTGGTGATAGCACAGATGCAAGTCCTTTCCACAAATTCCTTTAACTCAAAGTAATTGTAGAAGTGCTGTAAGAAATTCTGGTGCCAGGGTTGTAAATTATTGTCTCAGAGCTATAATCGCCATGGCAGAAATTTAGGAAAGAACTAAAATCACATTAAGCTATTTTGAAAAGAATTCTGCAACAATTGAGAAGTTTGCCTTCTGTACTCGCTCTTCAATTCCAAAATGAATTCCTGATTGGGCTTCCCATGGAAGGTGTCTTTGTTGGATTAGGCCAAGTAGCAAGAAATGTCCTTTCCAGTCTTTTCAATATCAGAGTCAATTCCAGGCCACAAGACATAGCGTTTAGCCAATGTCTTCATGTGAACACATCCCAGATGTGCTCAATGTAACGGAGCCAAGATAACTAACAACCACCTTCTGAAATTACAACAAAACATCTCCATAAAAAGACATCTTTTGTGGCCAGAGAAGTCATGCTGACAGTTTGTGAATATCTGGAAAGACTCGTTTTTTTCCTGGCCACTTCCTGTTGTACTAACTCCAATGTATCAAAAATTAAGAAGCTTAGGAATTATTGCCTTTCATAGATAGAAAGGATAACAAAAATTTAGAGAAGACTAAAACTTTTCTTTGATTTTTGAGAGAGCACAACTCTGTTCACCTTAAAAGGAGTAAATAGCATTAGGAGTATAAAGTTCAAGGATCTGATATTTAAGGTACCAATTTCACGTTTGTTAACTTTCTCTTGGAAAAATTACATACTAAAGTAATATTTTTTCCATTGTAGACAATATCATCAAGACATCATCAAAATATGATACCACAATCAGAATCCCAGAAAATTAGTCCTCGATGGAAAATTCAAAAGGTAATGATAACTGTAACCTATAGACGCTTAATTTAAGGTTTTTCATCAAAGACCAATGATTAGCTACTAATAAGCTTGAGCAAGATTTGCAAGGGGATAAGTGCATCTACCTATGTTCTCCACAGTCTCACTTTCACATTAAACTTGGTATTAGCCTAACTGATGTTTCCCTAACCTTTCCATTTAATGATAGCACATCTAGTTAGATATTAATCCTCATTCTCAGGGGTTAAAAGATACATTTTTAATTTAAAATAAATTATTTCAACAGCTGTACCCTATTGGAATTACATTAGGTCCACCATTATAATCAACTACATCTTCAAGGAACTCCTTTAGGAAAACGTGGCCAATCTCCTATAATCTAGCTGTCTAATGGTTTGAATTTCTTGGTCACTGAATTCAAGGAGTATAAGCCAGTCTCATCTCCCCTGATGCTTTTCCCCAGCTTTCATAAGATGAGGAACACAAACTTCAATAGGAGTAGTTATTATATACATTTGCAAGATGTTCTTCATCAACATAATAATGCAATCATTACAATCTTGAAAAGCATATGAATTTCTCAACAATTCCAGTAAAAAAGTTTATTAAAATAAAAGACTGGAAAATTTTTAAAACCAATTATTCATAAACCACAATAACAATCTACTTCCATCTTCTCTTCTTCCTTTTTTTAATTTTCATTGTAAAGACGTATTAAATTTTTATGATGTGTCAGGAATTAGGAAAAGGGTATATAAAGCGATTCTGTAGGATATGTTAGAAGAATTTTTAAATATGTAGAGTTGAGACATATAACACTGTTTTTCAATATAAATAACTCTCACTAGATCATTTTATTTTGTTTGTGAAATTTAAACGTTAAATAGTAAATGATGATAATTAAACATTTGATGATGATGCTGGAGATAAGAATGACTTCAGTCATCATTCCAGATTTATCAAACATCCTAGCCTCTAGACAAACGGGGTTGCTGAGAAGGCTTTGTTAGGGGATGAGTCTGTGCCCCAAACCAGTGAGGAGGAAAGGAAACTATTTCTATGTGGTATAATAAAAGCCCCACAGTATTTTATTTCCAGGAAGCATACCGACTGACATCATACTCAATAGACTCATACACTTCAGCCATTTTAATGCAGGGTCTTGCTTAAATTCAGAGGTTGAGAATTTATGCAACCCCTTACCAATAGTATTTGAGAATGGGTTTTTCTGCTTGTAATTTTTTAGTTTTCTGAATAAATAGTCTTCATCTGATCTCCAGAACATAAAGAGTTGAGATAAGGGTAAATAAGAAAGAGATGAACAGATGAGCTCTACATACCATTTCCACATAGAAGCAAAACTACTAGGCTCACATCATAAATCACTACCTCATAAAAGTACATACAATTGGCAGTACACACACCACTAAGCCCATAATCCCCTGGTATATGGTATAGAAACCTACTAGAATACTATTTGTCACTGAAAAAAATGGAATTAATATGCTGCCAATGCAAGCATGTGCACTCACACCAAAGGTGAGGAAAATGGAATATTAAGTGACAATTTCAAAGCTTCTGCAAAGACTTTGTGTTCCTAAGGGATTATATGGTAAGGTACATAGCCCAGTAATTGACTCAGCTTATGGAATGTCCCAGAGAAGACAGACAGATAAAAAAAGGAGTGAGAGGAGATGGAAACAAATGAGCAAACTGACCTTGATCTGAAAAACGGGACAATTTTTCTCCTGGACAATGGAAAAAGTCATATTTAGCTTGCTGTTTTAGATTTTCAAGTGCTGTGATTCCTGTTATATTTTCACATCATTCAATAAATAGATACACAGGTACAACTTTGCAAGGTGGTGTTAACAAAAGGGAAAAACAATACATAAAGAAGTGAGACTGGCACCCCTCTGCAGCCCTACATTCACCTTCCTGTTTTTGCTGAGCGTCATGATCCTAGTGCAGCCTGCAAGCCCCAAGCTATAATCTACTGATCTAAAATAAAGAGTGTGTTGGCCACGGGGATGGTGAGAGTAGCACGTGACTCTGAAGAGTTATCAAGGGAATGACTCACATAGAGAGAGAGAGAGACTGACTGACAGACAGACAGACGGATGGACGAACACACACACACACACACACACACACACAAACACACACACACACACACAAGGGCGGCACTCATCCCTTTCTCCCAAAAAAAAAAAACTAGAAAGAAATTTTCCTTAACAAGGAGGGAGAAAATGAGTACTTGCATTATTTATCAATCAATGCAAATATTTCAACAAAAGAAGTATAAAGTTAGAGTTTAATAAATTCAGAATATATTTAGAAGTTCCTCAGATAGGAGAGAAATATTTATGGAATCTATAGAATGAAGAGGAGGTTGGCATAGTATAACTTCAAAGGAAGGTCTTGAGAATTAAATGAGATAATAGTTACACACAATTTAACACATAATACACACAATTTATGCAAGCTCCGAGAATTGGAAAGTTGTTTACTCAGTGGAAATGAGAATGTTTCAGAGACTGATGTAATTGGTTTGGATCTGGATTCTGCTGCTGGCTTTTTGATCTCAAGAATTTTACTTAATTATCCTGAGATTCAGTTTCCCAATCTGTGTATTATAATACCCATACTGCAGGGCTATTTTAAAGATTAGAAATTACACATGAAAAGCTTTGTGCTCTTAGCCCACAATAAGTGCTAAATAGACAGTTATTGTAATATTTTGTTTAATTTTTAAAGAAAAATAAGATTTGCACAACTAACGGTATATATAGGATATTATAATACCAGTGTCATAAAGACAGCCTTAGCTTTAACTGCTGACATAAATATTGAGCTCCGGCCTTTCACAATTTTTTGAGAGAAGGCAAATGAAAAACGGCATTCACTTTGTAGATTACTTTGAAGTCAACTTAATCAGTATGTTACACTTTAATAAAAATAACACCTACACGTGCATAGGTCTCAACCATCCCTAGTGCACGTACAAAGCAGGATTCTTCAGAAGCCAATTTAGATCAACTTTTCTTAAAGTAGTGTTAGTAGGAAGACCAATATTCCAAGTCCTGTCAAAACAAAGTAATTTTCCTTCCTAATATTTAACATAAGAAATATATTAAATATATTTATAAAATTATCATACAGCGCTTATTCATTGGGAAAGATGATACTTCCTAACCAGTCTCCTCATATTCACTTGCTGCCCTTCTAATTCATTCTCCACTCAGTATTTAGAGGGTTATGGAACAACAGAGGACTAGAATTCAGACTACATGAATATAGAAAGAATAATTACAAATTAGTGAGAGAAAAATAATCTAGTAGAAAAGTGGACAAAAGAACCGAACCAGCTTGTCATATAAGAAGGAAATGTGGCCAAGAAACATGAAAAAAAGCTCACTTTTAATAGTAATTAGGAAAATACAAATTAAGACTACAATAAGACACCATTTTACACCCACTACATTGTCAAAAATTAAGTCTTACAAAACCAAGTGCTGGAGACTATGTGTATCAAATATGGTAATGAAAATTAGTACAACCATTCTGGAAAACACGTTCTCATCCAGAAATTCCAAAACATGTGCTGCAGGAGACACATAGTACCACACCTGAGACATTCATATTAGCATTGAAAGCAAAACGACAAGCAAAAAGTAAAAAGCAAAAACAAACAAACACAAAAAATCTTGTAATCAACCCAAATATACATGTACTGGAAAATGGATCAATAAATTGAGGTATATTTCCAAAGTGGAATATTATACAGTGGTAAACATGAATGAGCTAGAGCCTCACAGCAATATATAACAACCTTAGTAAATCTTATAAACATAATGTCAAGAGAGAAAGAAAAAACGAGTCCTAGAAGACATGCAGTGTAGTATGAAAATGCAAGCTAACAGTTGTCTTTGAGAGGGACAGCCAGAGCACATAGGTAGATACAAGTTGTTTATAATGTTCTCATTCTTCAGTTGGCTGGGGGGGTTGTGGGTCTCTATTATGCTATTAAGCTTTATAATTAAAAGTGTTGTTGTATGAATTTTTTCATATACTCAAAATTATGTTAAAAGAATATACTCAAGAAATATTAAACACAATTATGGCTGCTTCCTACATACATTCTCTTGCTTTTCACCTCTCTTTGAATACTGATCAAAATCCTTATGGCGGCTTAGGTGAGAATTCATGATCTGACACGTACAAATCTTGGACCACTATCATCATTGTTCTCTGAACCAATCTACATTTTCCTCCTGCCACACGGACTTTCAATGTCTTATCATGTTCCCTTCTGCTTCAAGATATTAGAAGAAGGCGTTCCCTTTTGCCAGTCGGGCTTTCAGTTCCCACCCCCACGCACCACCCAGGACTCCCAGCTTTGCTTAGTTAACTTCTACTTAACTTTTAGATCTCAGGTCAACCATATAAGTGTGTCTTCTCTAACCTTACCAAGCCAGATATCATTAAATCCTCTCCTAACACCACATACTTTCACCATGTGTTTTAGTTTTATATTTATTCACATCAACCTTGGAATGATTTCTGTCTTTCTACTATATAAGCTTATAAGCATAGAGACTGTGCCTTTTTTTTTTTTTTTCCTTTTTGGCTGACCATGGACTCCAACATCCAGCACAAAACCTGGCACATTAAGTAGCCATAAGTGTTTTTGAATGAATGTATGAATCAATGATTCTGAATAAGTGATCACTACATTTATCAACAGAATTTGGTGCAGAGCACCATCTTTAAGGACTGTGATATGTGTTGTAATCATGTCTTATAATATTGGCAAATGTTTGCAATATAGTCAATGTTACTTGCATATTAAATATTTTTAGTATACAAACTCATAAACTATGGTTCTGTGGCTGAAAGGAGGAACTGGTGTTAGAATCCAAAAAGCAAAATGTTAGAACATTTAAAAGTAAAAATCAACAGCAATTCCAACATTCAATCTGAAAGATTGGAAGGAAGAATATTAACTAATAATTACAGATATGGCGTAATGCAAGAAAACACATTAATATGCCAAATTCCAGTCCAAGTTCTTCCCTTGCTACAATATATCTATTGAAATAGAATTTTTATATTTTACTGAAAAACACAGAAACCACCTTGAATCTGTACATCATGCAAGGATCTGACTTAGCAACATAATGTCTAATATTGTATGAATATGTCATTTAAAAAAGATAAAGTTACTATTCTCTTTAAAAATATTATGTTAGGGTGTGTCATGATTTGGAATCAATGATCAAATTAAAGGTTATTCTATTTTATCTTATTTTTCCATCATGAAATGAAAATCATTTCTTTCTTTAGTGTTTGTTGTTATGACATTAAAAAATTATGTACACCTAATTTTGACTCTTTCTTGCCCATGACATCATATATTTCACCAACTCTAGTATAAGCAATTATCTGCTCTCTAGCTTCTAATTGTGTTCTAGATGTTAACCACAATTTTTGAAGAATTTCACAGTAAAAGACTATGAGACAAAGATTTAAAAGTAGTGGAAACTAGGAATTCTTTAAATATTCATCAACATTTCAACGCACCAATACAATTATTACCAAAAGAAAATGAGGCCTCCATTCAAATAAACCTAAAGATGCCTGAGCTGATTAAAGGACAAAGTGCCCAATGCTTACCTTAGAAAGAGGCTTTTTCAGAAAGTCTTTTAGGCTTATACAGTCTTTTTAAACGCTATTTTGAAAATCATTTTGATTTTCTGTGGCAGATACCATGGCATCACGACTTTACATATCTAAAACTGGAATCCAGGGCACTAAGAAATTCACACTTCCTTTTTTATTAACATGTAAAGCATGTTTGCTGGTACAGAAGTCTGGCTGTTTGTTAGCGCCATGTTGTTAGGGCCTTGGCCCTGTGAACATGGATTTTCACAGGCTTGTGAATCACCTGTTGGAGTAAGCCTCTGAAATAAATAAGACGAAACATTCTCAGGATGAAAAGAAACCTTAAAGGACTCAATAAATGTGATTTGAGATATATCGGCTACATTTAATTAACAAATTGAAGAGGAGAGAGAAAAAAATCACTGCAGTGAGCTATAGGTTGCTGATCTAATACTCCCAAAATGGGAAAAAAGTAAGTCAAATTATTTCTCTCCTCTTCATCTGCATGTGCCTGTGTGTGTGCGTGTCTGTGATATATCATTTTTATACTCCTAGATATTAATTTACATTTGTAAATGGTATTTATCAAATTTTTGAGGTATTAAAAAAATCTTGCTTCCTTCCCTGGGTATTGGTAAGAATAGATGAGTGGGTTGCCTCCAAAATAAGTAAACAAATAAACAAACAAGCGAACAAGCACATCTCCTTTTCTATTATATTTCAATAATTCTAACACACACATTTTAACATTTCTGATAACGGATCACTCTAAAATCAACAGCATCTCAGCTTAACTGGCAGCATTCTTTTTATTTCTAGTGATAGAACTGATGGCATATTAGAACTGATGAGATGTATTACATTGAATGAAAAAATAAGGAAGTCTTTTAACCTGGTATTATAACACAACTAAGCTTCACAGTATGTGGCATCACTTTCATACCCATTTTTCAGTTCATATAAAGTAAGATGAAATTATACTAGAAATTTGAAGATTTAAACTTATAATCAAACTATGGGTTTTGTTTTGTGCTTTCTCTTTTTCATTACTCCATGTTCTATATGATACCTAAACTCATCACCATTTTAGGTTTTGATGTCATATGCTCTGAGTTGGGCCTGCATTAAAATTTGTGAAGAAAATTACAATATTGATGGAGACTAGGTATATTTACGTACAAATCAAAAGCAATGGAAAAGTAAATAAGAAAGATGTGTTTAAATAATTTGTGAAGCACACAGAGCATTAAATTGCTCTTCTTTAAAAAAAAAAAAAAAATCACCCCTCGATACCACTTCACATCCACTAGGATGGTTAAAATAAAAAAGACAGACAATAAACATGTCTATGGATGTGAAAAAATTGGGAAACTTATACACTGCTGATCGTAATATAAAATGGTATAACCACTTTGGAAAACTGTTTTGCAGTTACTAAAAATTAAACATAGAGTTATCATGTGACCCAGCAATTCCACCTACAGGAATATATACAAGAGAAATAAAAACATGTCCACATAAACATTTGTGCATGGATGTTAATAGCAGCATTATTCATAATAGCTAAAAAGTAGGAACAATCCAAATGTCCATCAAATGATAAATGGATAAACAAACCGTGGACAGCCATACGATGGAATATTAATTGGCAATAAAAAGGGAATGGAGTATTGATATGTTACAACATGGATAAGCCGTGAAAACATTATGCTAAGTGAAAAAAAGGCAGTAATAAAAGACCACGTATGTTATGATTAGACATTCATGACATGTCTAAAAGAGGCAAATCCAGACAGAATTGAGACAGAAAATAGATTAGTGGTTGCCAGGAGCTGGGTGGAGGAATGGGGAGTGGCTGCGAATGGGCATGGGGTTTCTTTCTGGGGTAATAAATGTTCTAAAATTAGACAGTGGGTGTTGTTTGCAAATCTGTGAATATAGCAAAAATCACTGAACCGTACATTTTAGCGGGGTGTGACTATCTCAATAAAGTTACTATAAAAATATAAAATAAATCTATTAGGTTGGTTAAAGAAATTCACTCAATGCTTTTTTAAACGCATATTTAAAAAAAAATAATGTCAGTTCTGTCCAAATTTTTGCTAAGCATCTGAGGCATTACTGCTATTTGCCTCAAAGTTCCTGCATTTAAGTTCATCTGTGCAACAGATGTGTTATAATGGCACATGTTTTGAATGTTACATCTGGTAGTAAAATGTAGAGAGGCTCCAACTGCTAATTAAATATAAAATTATATGTGTCAATTAGGAGCCAATTTCTTGTTAAAATTGCCTAATGTTTAAGGCACAATAAATTGAGCTAGTATCTAGGACTGTTTGTGTCTTGACCTGTGTGGGAAAGCAGTCCAGCGCACTGAATATAGGCTAGACAGTTTCCATGGATACCTCACACGACTGGAGGTGTAGAAGAAACTAAAAATGATAAACAACTTCACAAAAATTATGCTTCAAAAAATATATTAGTAAAAAATATATGAATCTTCCTAAAGAAAGGTGCTAGAATTTATTTTGTTGATTAGTGGATAAGGGGGTTTTTTTTGGCAGGAGGGGAGGCAAAGTTTTTAAAAGGATAGTTTTTAAGTTACTTTAGCATTCATAGCAGAGAAAGAGGCATATTCAAAATGCATCTATCATCATAAAGTTTACAGCAAACCTCAAGAGTTTTAAAGCTATTTAGCTTTTATAAGAACCAAATATATTGAATTATTCCATCTGAGTTTAATTAATCTGGCCACCGCGTAGTAACATGCTGATCTTTCCAAATAAATATACACTGAATTACAACCAGGTTACTCCACCCACTATCCTTTTGCGCCTTCCCATGAAATAAGACTGCAAATCTTCCAGATGTAGCATAAAAACCTCAGTGTTATTCACCAACCATTTCAGAATTAAACAAAATAAAGCATGAGAAGAACACATGTAGCTTCTATAAGAAAAGGAGATGTTCCCCACACTACTTGCTGAGACAATCTGACCACACACCTGTTTATTTACATCTTTAACAGATTAGGGAAGGAAGAAGGAGAAAGTCATGACATCAGCGTTTTCTATGCCCCCAAATCACTTCCATGATTAGGCAATCAAGTCAGGTCTTATTCCCAGAACTAAAGAGATAATCAGCACTCATGGAAATACAGTTGTTTTCTTTGGACCACAGTCCAGTCATTACTTGAGATCCAGCATGAGTGAAAGGAAAGAACACAAATTGTTTTAATATAGGAGACAAATATATCGGTAAATTTTAATCAAATTAAACCATATTTGATTATATAGCTGAACAATTCCACAAATATCTCATTTGATGCTACTAGTAAACTAACATAACATCTAGTTTAACAGCAAGAGTCAACTGCATTAAGCATTTCCCAAATATTCCTAAAAGTGTGCATGTTTTAATTTAATGTGAAAATAAACACAACTTTTTTAAAAATGAGAAAACGTTCACTGAAAGTGTTGGGGCAGAAGTTGGTCGTAAAAGAACACAAAAAGAACTCCACCTAGAAAAATACCTACAGTAAAGAGATCTTTGCTCTAATCGAGTTTACTTTACTGGTGCCAACTCTCCTGCTCTATTTCTCATTCACTATCATCCTAACTTCCCCCAAATTCTTCCTGTTTTCTCAGTCTCTTTTCACCTGAGCTGTAACCAATCCCTTACCTGAAGTCCCTTTCGCTTCTGGATGTCTAATTTTTTAAAGGAAGGCGAGGTCTCTACCAATATCACCCCATCGGTGTTGAACCTGTTGTTTTCTCCATCTCTCTACCATTCCACTGCTCCTATGCCCTTCACCAACAACTCCTCGTCATCCTTCAAGGTCTCACTTTAAGTGTCGCTTTCTTGGAAAAACTGTTTTCTGGACACCCCTCCCCTAGGTGAACTTGGATCCTCCAATTCCACACTCTTACAGCACTCTGGACTTCTCCCTCAGAGTAATTAAGTAAAGAAAAGAAATTAACGAATCCCTTGTCCAACTATTTGGATGATACCTCCCTTTTCACTAAACTCTAAATTGCATGAGGATGTAAATAGAGTGTTCACCAATGCATCTCCTGAGCTTAGCAGACATTCAATCAATTTTTTTGTAAGTAATACTGTCTCATGCATTTTTTCCTATTTCCATATACCTCTGCATTCTGTCACGTTCATAATTTCCTAATGAAAATTTTTCATAGAATCAAATTCTCATTTTTCAAAGTCACCAAAAAAGTCATGATTAAATAAATATTCTTCATCCTATTTTGACCTCTGATGAGTAGAAAACAATCACTCTCGAGTATACGTGAGACCAACATATAAACACATGTGTGACTACATTTGGGACATTGTGGGCCCAATGTATAAACAACTAGAGGATTGTAGGGCAGAGGGAATTTCCATATGTCCACTCTAGCTGCAGATTAAGTCTTAAAGCCTAAGTCATCTCTGTTTTCCACTTTCACCCTTTGGCCTTCATCAGTTTCTTTAGCTCTGACCTCCTCAATCCCTTTGCACACAATCCTACCACTCTCGGCACTAAAATCTTGTGCTTTGCAGCTTCTGTCACCCAGAATAACCTCTTGGTACCTCTCTGCCCCATCTACTATTTACCTCATTTCAAACCTCAGCTGAAAACATCCCTCTGCCCCTGGTCTACCTTCTCAATGGATAGAGAAGGGAACAAATTTTTAATTCTAAAGTGTTTGAGCAGACACTTTACAGGAAGACACTGCTGTATCATTGAGAAGCAAAGTATGCTGCATTTATGCCCAAGGGATTTCTCAGGTTTGTGAAAGCCATTTTCATCCTGCATTATAAAAGCCTCTGCTTAAGTCAGAATTAAGATTCATTATGATATTGCCATGATGCTAACATTTTAACCCCTTGACAAAAGAATATTAGTATAGTTGTTTCTTCTGGAAAACATAAAAAGATTTATAAAAATCCATCAGATATCCCTGCCCTGTAAGTCTGTCATTACCAACACAAGAGAGTAAAAGACAACCTCTCTGGTTTACTTCAGAAGAAACCATGTGCCAGAGGCTGGCCAGCTGTCACCAAATCCTCTCTTTTTTCTTCTGGATACACAACTAGACTACACTGCCCAGTCTTCTGTGCAGTCAGCTGGGGCCACGTGACCAAGTAGGAGCAAACTGAAGGTGAGCAGAAGTGACCTGGATCTGGCTCATGTGGGAATCTCGTGTTCTTTCTTTGCTTGTACCCTGATACAAAAAGGCAAAGCAACCAAGGAAGATGCAGAACCCCAAGATGGAAAGAACCCAGGGCTCTGGATTGCTAGGGGAACTAGGTTATAGAGAGCTGCCCTGTCAGAACATTTATATTGAGATTTTAACTTTTATTATGCTAACACAGTTAACTTTTATTACATTAAGCCACAGAGGTCTTCAGGATTATCTGTTTCATTAGTTAGTACTACCTTAAGCAATACAGGCCCAGGGTGGGGTGAGGTTGGTGGGGGGGGAGG
>NW_006436288.1:10421836-10432800 GCF_000325575.1 Pteropus alecto
GTGGGGGTGGGGGTGAGCCTGGGTGGGTAATCACCGGTCTTATCTCAGGCAAATCCAGTTGTGACTTTCCTAAGCTATTTTATCCAGACCCACCTATATCTGAAGAAACTCTGACTCTGAGCACAAGCTAGTCATGAAGCTGCCATGAGAAGCCATCTAGGAATACAACTTCATTGACTTCGGAGTCCTGGTTTCCCTTGTCGCAGCGTCCTCTTTCCACCATCTCTGTGGGAATCTTGTGTTCTGTCTTGGATAGAAAAGTTCTATCCAACTTTTCCATTGTCTCCAATTCCCCACTGATATCCCTGAATTGAGATGTTCAAGTCTCATAAAAGCTACTCAGAAAGAAAATCAACTGACTTCAGGCCACATGTGCATCATCGACTGTTTCAAACTCTGTAGCACTCAGCTAACCTTATCATTTGTCCATTTTCATTTGTCCCATTTTTGAACCTCTGAAAACATTTCCCCTCCACAGCAATAGCTGAAGGAGTAATAAGCCTTTGAAAGAACTCAGAAATCCCTCAATTAAATAAGTATTCCAAGAATAATGTAATACTTATGAACAATATGAAGCAAGATTTTCCTTTTCTTTTTTATTATTTTACTACCAGCTATGGAGGAAGTATGAGCTAAATTCCTCACTATAATCAGTTCTCATGTAAAAAGATTCCAATTAACTGCAATTTAAAAATAGAGAGAGGAAAAAAGACCGTGGGAAAGGAAAAAGGGAGAAAAGAATTGATGGATTGTACTGGCTGGACTTCATATCAATTTACTTTGATATACAAAGAGCAAAGTGATTATTGCTATTTCTTCCAATGAAGTCCAGAAAATGATTTATAGGAATATTTACTATAGTCATGACATTTCTGGGCTTGAAATAAATTCATACAAAAGATATTCTTCTGTATTGGATCAATCAAATTTCAGCCTGGCTAGTGGTGATGATAATTATTGGAAAGTAAATTGTTATGTTTTCGTCTGACTGCCTGTTGCCTTGGCATGTGTTATTTCCAACTCTGTCTGGAAATAACAGTACATCAAGCCATCTTGGTGACTTAGATAACCAGCTACTATCATTTGAAAGTTGTCAGCTCCAGTAACTCACTACTGTATGTGTAGTTACACTTTCGGAACACTGATTTCGGTGCATTTATTATTTCCTGACTGTTGCCAAGAACTGTATTTTAAAAAAGAAATTAATTCTAAAACTTCACCTTTAATCTTAATTCAAGACACTTTTAAGTTTGGTTACTAACAATAACCAAAAATAAGAAACACTTAATGAACAACTGACCTTAAATTATTTCTTTTTTTAATTTATCAATTAAAACTTGCACTTAAAATTCGATTAATTCTTCAGGCAAAATATAATTATCTACTGCTGACTGAATTTATAACAACAGACTAAAAATATTCGTCCTTGAACAGAACAGAATTTGTATACTTTCTCATCAACTAAAAGTAAGATGGTAGAAAATTACATTCCTAAACTTTGGACAGTTTCAAAAATATGCAATGTAATTTCTACTTCAGTACTCATTAACATGTTTTGCACTATCAAAAGTAACAAGATGCCTAAAAGAACAGTGAAAAACAGGATACACAAAATCTTTCGGCTTGAACCAATTTACTCCAGTACCATCAAGAGAGCAAGGGGGGAAAAAAACTGTAAGTAAAAAAAGAAAAAAAAAATACTCCACAAAAAAAACCTAGAAGGTTTATATCATTTGTTAATGAAATAATTTTCCTGGAACATCCAAATATTAGCACCAAATTTCAATACTAAAACGTTTTTTAAAGGAAATGAAAGGTAAGAAAGAGAAAAGCAGCATCTCTCTCATTTTCTATTGTGACTTTTTTAGGGGAAGTATGAACATTACTTCCACATTTGAAGAGTACCTGCTATAATTATGGTATTATGTGTGTCAATTTTCAAAGCACTAGTATTAAAATGCTATTCTTTAAAAGTACATACTGACTTCTAGTATATGTACGGCTAATTAATTTAACATCATTTTACTTCTGTGAAAATCATCAAAAACAACAAAGAGAGTAAAATGGAACCCTTAAAAGTCCATTTGCAGCAAAAGGAAGAAACAGATATAATCCAAAGACTACAGAGGACTATGAGGACTGCTCACATCGGCAGCCATCAGGCAGAAGGCAAGAGGAGAAAGTGAAGGAAAGAAATGCTGAGAGCTGTAAGAGGGCCCAGCAGCAGCACCAAAAAGGAAAGGCAAAAACATACCTCCTGAAGTTAAGGAGTCCACCAGACACACAAAAACTACATTCCGCTAGAATGTAGTCTCATTAGAAGTTTGGGATGAGGGTGAAGAAAGGCAATGTCAGAGATACAGAGGAGCTATGGCTTTAAAAGGAATCATCAGAGTAGCCACATTTATAAGATGGGCTCTGTCTTTGTGAGGGCAGAAAAGGAAAGCTTTTGGACCTTCTAAGATCTCCTGTAAATTACTATTCTATCCACAGAAAGAATATGTAAAAGGGATATGAAAGCGGAGAAATGGTGAGATGCTGCAGCAAGACTTATTAAATAGCACTCATGGATTATACATAGAAATTAACATAGCTACAATAATTTTGATGAGCGTTTTTTAAAATTATGAAGAAATCACCTCTATCAAAGACTACAGCAAAGCAAAAAGATAAGAATGCAGGAAGAGACTGTGAAAAACACAGTAAGAGATGAAACAAAAAACATATTTATTCAGAAATGAACAAATAATTAGAAGGAACACGAATAAGCTAGACACTACAGAAAACAAAGGGTCATAGAAGATAGCTATGAGAAAAACAAAATAAAATGGACATTAAGAAATTTCTTCTAAAGTGAAAAAAATGAAATAAAAAGAAGATAGTGACTGTAAACTCAACATGCACATAATAGATCTGAAAAACAAAACCAAAGAAATGGAAGAGAATAAAGATTTAAAAAGACATAATAGAATTTTCTTTAATGTAAAGAAGACTTTAACTGTAACATTTATTAAAAAAAAAAAACAAGAAAACTAGAAATTATTATTTTTTTTAATCTGAAAACAAAAGATCCCTTACATCTAGAAAATGGTAAAATCTCCTTAAACAACTTTTGGGCCAGAAAGGAAATTTAAACTAAATTGCAGAATTTCTAGAAAACAGCAATAATTGAAATCCTCTACATAGAGAAATGCCATGGGATTCATTAGTTAAAGCGGTGCTAAAAGAAAAATTTATAGACCTAAACACTCAGCAATAAAAGATAAATATCTCAGAAATTTTAAGATAGCAAAAATATAAGCCATGCATATATATTTTTTAAATATAGAAACAATGTAACAAGTTAAAAAAGAAAATTAAATAGCACTAATAAATTTTTAAAAACTTGCCCCTTAGAAAAAAGTGAAAAAAAGATTACCCATCAGACAACCTAGTAAAAAAATAAAATAAAATGCTAAAACACTAAGTTATACATTACAAAAGGGAAATGGCCAAAGAAACAGAATAAAATTTAAAAGAGCATAAGATTTTCTATGGTCAACATAATTTTTCATTTCCATATAAAATTTTTCTTAAAAATCTAAATAAAATAATTTTCTAGGAAATACATAATTTATCAAAACTGATACAAAATGAGAAAGGAAATCCAAAAGGACCATTTCAACAGAAGAAATAAAAGAAATTGTTAAAGAGCTAAACACCCAAAAAGCAAGAAGCCCAGATAGTTTCACTGAGAAATTCTACCAAACTTTAAAAAAGAGATCATCTTAATGCTGTTTAACAGTTTCAGAGCAGAAAGAAAAACAAACAAAAAACAAAACAAAACAAGAAAAGCTTCCAAATTCTTATGAAACAAGTAAACCAGATATAAAAATCTAACAAATAGTGATCAACAATAACAAATACCTACAACCCTTTTATAAGTATCACTGGGCGTGTGCATGTTAGCAAATTCCATGACCCATGGGAGTTTGTTCCGGGAAATCAAAGGTGGTTCAATATTAGGAATATTAGGAAATCTACTAACAATATTGGAAGTTTAAGAAAATATATTACATATATTAAGTATAAAAAGAAAAGTCATATGCTCATGCTCTATAGATGCTGAAAAACCCATTTGACAAAATTCAACATCTGATTTTTAAAAATTAAGCTCAATAAATGGATAGTTCCTTAACAAAATATATTTATCTTAGCCCCAAATCCAACATCATGCTTAATGGGAAATATTAGAGGCATTCCCAATTATGCCGGAAAGAGACAAAATGTTCACTATTACCATTAATATTTAATATTGTATTGGATGTACAAGCCAAAACAATTAGCAGACAGAAATGATTTTAGAGAGAGAAAATTTGGAAACTGTCAGTATTTTCAGATGATGTCATTTTATCTTGTGAACACCAAACAGAATATAATGAAAACAGTAAGAGAATCATTAAACTGATGAGATTTACAACCATAAAGAAGCTCTTTATGTACTGATATGGCAAAATCAATAAGACATATTATTAAGTATAAAAAGCAAGGTGCAAAATAGTGGTATAAATAATGTGATAACAGAGAATGTGTATGTGTATTTGCTTGTGTATGCATAAAGGAATTCTGAAAGGGTACATAAGAAACTAATAACAATGATTATCTCATTGGAGGAGGTGGGAGGGCAGGAACAGGATAGAAGGGGCATGAAGGTGAGAGAAACAAACTATTCTCTTTGTATTTTTGTACTACTGGTGTATTACCTAATCAAAAATTAAATTTAAAATAATTCTTAATTGAAAGAATTTTCTTAAGATTCTCAAAGAAACTCAAGCATGACAGTTATTAAGCTATTGCCTCTCAGCTCCAAAATGGCCCATGTGATGCTGGGGATGGACTTTTATAAATCTCATATCTGTCTTGCTAGATGGATCTAGGCTAGATTCTGCCAATAGGAGGCATGAGAGGGAGATTGCAAGGCTGGCTTCAGAAGAGACTTTTTCTTTCTTGTCTACTTGCTGTGGGGACTTTCTGTTGACCTCCTGATTTTGCTTCCTATTCCTGAGAGTGGCATTCCAGCCACACACTATTCTAGCAGGGGTCGTTCCTGCCCATAGCTACAAATAATCCAGTTTGTAGTTTTCCCAACATGGTTTTCCCTCAGAAACTCAGTGATATGCTTGGTAAATGCTCCAGGCTTTTACTGATGGTCTCAGAAGTCTATCAGCATCCAGTCACATCCGGTCCCCTCTGCTAAATTTTTAAGTTTTAGTAATTATAATCTCTTCCCTTTGTTCTAGCTCTAGAAGTGATAGCTTCTTCTTGAAGTTGTTACCTATATGATACTTTATTGGTCTTTTAGCTTTTCATTTCTTCGATTCTTAGTTAGCATTTCTATATATTAAATAATCTGTTAAAATAACTTGTGGTTTTTGTCTCCCAACTCAGACCTGATTAACACACCTGACAAAACTTTCTTTTTATTTTTTTAGGCACACACTACTAATGAATAAGATTAGATATTTGTGGGTGTGGATCTTCTATAGGTTAATATAACTTTGAAAAATTATAGCAGAACAAGTTAGGTATTGAGGAGAATTTGTTAGGCAAAAAATATAATTTGTTTCTTTTTAGAGTACCTGGATAAATTATTTCCTGAACCATCATCACATTAATATAGTAATATGAGTCATTGTGAAAGAAAGCACATTAAAAACCAGATTCTGCCCTTGAGTACCTTTCTTTCTATGGTATAAATCCTCAAAAAGAAACTCCACCTAACCAACCCATATGATTTCACTTATTTTATTACCTGAAGACATTTTTGTGAGGTGGTACATTTTCAATAGTTATGCAAAGTTGACATGAATAGTTAGCTCATCTGCAAATAAGTTTATTGACTCATGACTGAGGTTCAGAAAACCACAAAACCCTATTATTACTTATTCATAAGTGTGACAATTGAAAAATTATTTCTATTTATTATGTAATACTAGTATTATGTAAATACTAAATTTTAAGTAAAAAATATCTTAATAGCTGCCAGTGATATGCTTGGTAAATGCACTATGACAGCTGGACCATTAAGAATGTGTTTCTAGAAAGTACATGTTCTGCAAAGTTGTCTGTACCCTGGTTATTAACTTAGAACTGTCAAAATTTTTCAGATTTGTCATATGCAATAGGAGTCCCCTCTAGAGTCTATCCCAAGCCTGAGCCATGATAAAATTTGGTCATGAAGCAAGTAGGTTCACAGACTCAATTTGGCCCTTGCAAACATTGTCCTTTAAAACAAATATTTGTGGTACAAAACAAGATCTCAGCAGAAAGATACGGAGTAGCAGAGAAGATAAAGAAAGGAAAGATGTAGCACTAGTCCCAGCAGTGATGAATCATACACTATCTTTTAAAGGTGCAAATAAGAAAGGAAAAAAATTAAAACAGACTCAATTATGGTACATACAGTAGGAAATGAGCTAGCAGCCCTTTTGTATTATTTTGTAAAGATGCAACAGCAAGTTACATTCGCTGATGATAACGAGCCATCCCTGCATCACCAACTCATTAAACCGACTCTGAATTACTCATGAACAAAGTTACAACAGCCAGACTCCTTTAAAGACTAGAGGCTAGCTAGCATTTTGATAGAAGATGCCACTTATTGAATTACATTTTCCACTATATTCTTTTGGCTACTGTAAAATGCTACTATGTTAGCCACAGGATGTTTTATGTCTATTCTAGAAAGATGTGTTTTCTCTTAAAGTTTTACCAAGAAACAAAAAAGAACGAACTATGTTTTTTACAGTTTTGGATTAAATATGTAGAATTTTATTGATACACACACACACACACACACACATAAAATGTGTGTATCATGAGGATGAATAGAAATATATATATAACATAAGTACAACACAAATAGAGATGTTCTAATGCTATCTCTATAACTCAGAATATTAGACATGTAGTAGCTCCCAATTCTGATCTTGTATCATAAGTACCTGAGAAGCTATTTAAAAATGATAGATTCCCAGACCTTCGCTCTAGGTATAATAAAATAGAATTTCTTTGAACTATGGGGCAGTCTGGCACCAGTCCATGGGACAGCATTTGTGGACCAGTAAAGTGGGATGAAAATGCTTATGATCTGTTTTGGAAACCCCGTTCAGTCACCCCCTTGCAACATGACGCTGGGCAGCTTGTTGTACCCCTCTAAACATCAGTTTTCCCTTTGGTTAAATGGAACAGTAATATCTACTGCACATAGTTTTAAAAATTCAATAAATGAGAAATATCTATACATGTTAAACATACGAAATTTAAATAATCTATTAAAATAAAAAATTATTAAAATCTGAGGTTATGTGACATGTTAGAAAACAACCTGCTTATGAATATCCACCTAAAGTCAGGAAATACGGTTACACTGAGCAAATTCATGTCCTAAGACGGTTTTCAAAGGGCAAGAAGGAAATAAAATTATTTTATCAACAGGGGAAAAAACTATAATGGCATTGAGTTTACTACAATTCAAGACCACTATACCCCAAATCACAAAGAAACTAGAAGCTAATCCCTGTTGATATAACAAAATGGAAGCTCTCATAATATTTCAGTGCCTTTGGTTTCAACACAGTGTCCCAAATAATTCTAATGAACATCAACTTCTCACCAGAGCTTTGGTTGAACCCTTAAATCCTATTTGGAGAAAAATGGGGGTAGAAGGAGCTAGGAAAGTCAAGCTCACATCATTGATTTTGGTTGTTTGCCAGTGCCTCTTTAAGTCCTTAGTATGATGATAATATCCTCAACTTCTTTCCAAGTGATAAATTTCTCAACATTTACTATTACTTTCCCTTCTCCACCTCAAATCTCTTTTCATGAAAAGATATCAAGAAGTCCCAGCCAAACAACATGGGGTTAATTTCTGATGGTTCTCAACTCCTTAAATTGATCAGCTACAATTTCACAAAAAAAGTAAATCTGCTCAATGTAAAGACCATTGAACTCACAATTTAAAATTCTAATAAAATTCCCCCCTCATCACCAAATTATTACTCTTTCAATTTCTTTATTCTCATTCATAGTTCATGGCATTTTAAAAAAATAATGGCAGCCTTTAAGTAGATTCACCAAAACAATGGCAAATCTATTTTTTAAAAGAAAATCTATTGCTAAGTGTAAGAAAATATTTTTTCTCTAGATGTAAGGGTTGAATTTTTTCCCTCCATTATTTACTGAGGTTACATAATGTTTAAATTCTGCTCCTCGGTGGCACAATGATGTATATATAATGCAAATATCTTTGCTGGAATTACAATGGCAATTTATCAATTTATGTGCAGCTAATCAACCCATTTGCTTTCTAGTGTAGAGCAGTAAAAGCTTATCTCATGCAGACTCACGAATCATTCAAAGCAATCTAACTGACTTTCAGGGCCAAGAGCATTGCACAACACGTGATGTGTCTCCAGTGGAGCGCTGTGCCAGACACTGCAGGCGTTACATAATCCCATGCTGTCGTTGGCAGAGGCCGCCTTCTTAGCCGCCTCGGTGGCTTGGCAGTCAGTGTCTCCTCCAATCATGCCCTGCAGCTTTAATCTGCACAGAGTGTTCACATGGACAGTCACATGTTTTAAGACTTTCACAGCAGCAAATAAAACAGGGACCATTTCCCTACTGGTATAAACAGTTCATTAAAACCAGTCATACAGCACACAAGATTATACCAGGATAGAAGACATGTGTAACACTGCAGCATCTAAACAAAGCAAGAAAGAAAGCAAATACCAAATATTCTACTTTTCAAATAACTAAGTGTGAAGTAATAAGAAATATATATCCCAGTCTCTGCCCCGATTCCTGCTAATACTTGGTATTTAACCTCAGTTCCTGACAAGAAGCTCCTAAAATCTTTGTAATTTCCTCAGTGATAGGAGTGTCTAACACAGAGCTCCTATATCTCAGAATTTCCTGGGTGACAGGAGAGTCTGTTGTTCTAATGAAGCGTCTTTTGGTGGATTCCTGGGTGGGGGATGGTCACCAGAAAGACCAAGTCATAATTAGAAGTCTGGAACTTTCAACTCCTACTCCCCACATTCTAGAGAAGGAAGAAGGGGCTGGAGATGGAGTTAACAATCAGTCATGCCTACATGATGAAGCATCCATAAAAATCCCTAAAGTACAACGTTTGATTAATAAACAGGTGGCGATCCTGGGCAGGTGGCACACCTGAAGAAGACATTGGAGCTCCACACCCCATCCACATAACTTGCCCTATGCATTTCTACCACTGGCTATTCCTGAGTTATATCTTTTTTATAATAAACTTGTAATTTAGTAAGTAAACTGTTTTCCCTGAATTCTGTGAGCTGCTCTAACAAGTTATCAAACCTGAGGAGGGGGTCATGGGAGCCTCGGATCTATAACCAGTCAGTCAGAAGCACAGGTGACCTGAACTTACTACTGGCACCTGAAGGAAGGGAGCAGTCTTGTGGCACTGAGCCCTTAACTTGTGGTACCTGATACTATCTTTAGGTAAACAGTGTCTGAACTGAATAGGACACACGGCTGTTAGCGGGAAATCAGTCGATGGGAGAAAAACCTATACATTTGGTGGCCAGAGTGAAATAGGAGAGTAAAGGAAAATAGTGCATTTTGCCAACACACTGGGATATACAATATTAACTCAGCCATTTGCAATGCATTTTCAAATTGGAAGGTGTGGGAATTACATATTTAAGACATTATACATAGTATAAACAACTGTCAAACATGAGCTAGCTCTCTCTGAACATGAGCCACAGGGCCTCCTATAATTTCCCAGCCTCATCTACTCATCATTTTATTTCCATGGATCAATTAGAATATGCACAATTTTAAAATAAGTACATTAGTTTTCAAGTATAATTATTAAATTTGAAAATATTGAGCTATTATATATACCTAGATTTTAAGCCTTGCCTTTTTCCATTTTATTGCTAATGTTTTGCTCTAATGTAAAAAGAAAAACTCTAAAACCGGGAGTGAAATATAATACACACTAAAAAATAAACTTCTACCCATATTTTAGGCTTTAAAATTTTTTAAAAGTATCTATGTATAAGATCCTAACCAAGGAACATGGAGATACCTGCAGAATCATTTTTTTTTAAAGAGAGATCAGTTTAGTCTATACTAGAGCTATCTAATAGAACTTTCAGTGATGGTGAAAATGTTAAATGGAGAGAAAAAAATGAAAACAAAAAACACAAACCATATTTTTTTCTGGTTCCAAGATGTGTCTCTAGCTCCACGAAATTAAAATATTATCAAAATAAGTCATGTAATATTATAGAAGCTAAAAATAGCAGGCTATCAATTGTATATCACTAAATTATATATCACTAAAAAACAGAATCCTGAATAAAATGTGACTATGCTATTATAAATGAATAGATTTAGAAAAAAATTTGCTTTGATTTCATGTGACCTGAATAAATATTTACAATTATAGAGTGAAAACTCAAAATATATATGAGATAAAATAAAATATTAATTTAAAGCTGCAGATGAGAAATTCTCAGAGAGGAATAAATCATTTGTGAGATGGTGACACCTACTGATTAGTTGTGATATTGCAGCCCAGCTCTACCGGCTTTTTGTCCATTTATCATCCTAGAGAAGAGCCAGAAAGGGGAAATTTCAAAAAATTTCAGTGCAGAGACATACGCAGACAGAAGATGAAGTGAAGGCACAGGGAGAAAGCCATTGATAAGCCCAGAAGCTAGAAGAGAAGGACAGAGTGCATGCTCCCTTACAGTTCTCAGAAAGAATCAACCCTGATGAAAGCTTGATCTTAGATTTCTAGCCTCCATAAATATGAGACAATAAATATCTGTTATTTAAAAAAAATGATTTCGGTGCAAAATATGAGTATCACGACCATGAGATGGCTATGGACATGGAAAACAAGAAATAGTAAAGAACAGATAATCCTATGT
>NW_006436288.1:10432970-10448340 GCF_000325575.1 Pteropus alecto
CTGACCTTTCCTCCTAAAGCTTCACAAAGTCAATGTCCTTGTGCCCTTCATTGCATAATACCTTCCCCCAAATAGCTTTTAGTTTGAGGCTTATGAAACATATATCAAGCCCTTCTTTTTCAAGTTAAACAGCCTTAGAAATACATTTCATAAGCTCTCAGCTGGACAACTACAATCCTCTCCTACTTGACCTCTCTGCCTACAGCATTGCTCACCAGTGTATCACTGTAAGATTAACACTTCCTGATCATTGCATAATACCTTCCCCCAAATAGCTTTTAGTTTGAGGCTTATGAAACATATATCAAGCCCTTCTTTTTCAAGTTAAACAGCCTTAGAAATACATTTCATAAGCTCTCAGCTGGACAACTACAATCCTCTCCTACTTGACCTCTCTGCCTACAGCATTGCTCACCAGTGTATCACTGTAAGATTAACACTTCCTGATCAAAACATCTTTATTCAGCAGCTTCGAGTTGACCTACTGCAAGGTGAATTCTAGTCTCACAGCTTTGACTTTAAGATCTTCTAGAATTTGTTTTATTTTTTAAATTTATATCTCAGTACAACTGAAATAAAACTTTGCACCATATAAACAGGACGACTCCCAATAAGAACAATGCACGGATGATTTGCTCACAAACCACATCCTGAACAATTCTGCACTTAGCCCCTTGTTCTCCATGCTATGCACTGTTCCTGCTGTTCTCTGGTATCTTCTCTCTGGAATCTTGGACTCACTCTCTCAGGCCTACTGTTTAATATGGTTCTTCTGCTATTAATCTCATTTCCTTCTTTGAACACAATTTGTACTTGCCATTTAGACTATTTCACTTTCAGCCACTATAGCCCAGCCCCAGGCCCCAAACTCCAACCCTGGTCAACATTTCTGCTAGGCTCCCCCTATCCCATGAGCAGGACACAGATATTGCTCCCTGCATGCTATGCACGCTTAGTCTCCAGATCTTTGCTCCTTCTCTCATTCATCCTGGAATTCTCCTTTCTTTTCTTTACCCTCTGCTTATAAAAGGTGCCTTCTTTACTCATTTTATAAATGTTTCCTGAGTAATCCAAGACATCGTGATATGTACGGCAGATACAGTAATAAATACAGAAAAGATTCTTACCTCTTTGTAGTTACAGGCCTATTGAGGGAAACAAATAATAAATAAGTAAACAATGACAAAAAATGAAACTAGATGTTTGCATTTTCTGAAATGTGCTATGAAAAAAAAAATGAATAGGTGATAAAATCGAGGACAGTTGGGGGAAGTTATTTTAGATAGAGTTGTCAAGAAGCATTTGAGCTGAGAGTGTGACAATTGAGCTGAGACCTAAAGGATAAAAGGAGTCAGACACACAAATAGCCAGAAGAACTGCATTCTAGGCTGAAGGAATAGCAAATGCAAAGCCTCTAAATGAAAAGAGGTTATTTTGTTTGAAGAACAGAAAGGACACCATTGTGGCTACACTGTAGTAAAATACAGGAAAGTATTTAAAAAGATGGCACAAGCTAGATTATAAAGGGCCTTATTTATTCTGGTAAGAAATGTGATTTTTTTTAAAAGAGCAATAGAAAAACATCAAAAGGTTTTAATATGAGAATGGCATCATCTGTTTTATGATTCACAACTATTATTTCATGCAAAGAATGGATTGGAGGTTTCAAACAATGGAAGCAGGGAGATGAGCTAGGAAGTCATGTGGTGGTGCAGGCAGGATGATGATGTCTTGGACCAGGATCATGGGCTCAGACCAGGGGTAGGGTTGGGGGAGGGAGATGGGAGCAGGGCAGAGAGGCAGCTAGATGTGTTCAAGAAACATTTATTGGTAGAAACCATGAGACTTGCTGATGCATTTGCTGTGAGCGATGAGAGTTAAGGAGGAATCAAGAATGACACATAAGGTTTTGATTGAGCAACTTTGATGGATGGTGATGCTATTGACTAATAAGAGAAATTTGGGGTGAGGAGGGCACCAATTACTCAGTCCTTGGAATATTCAAGGACCCAGCTAAAATTCTACCACCTTCCTAAAATTTCTTAGGACCAAAAAGCTAATAATTGTCTATTCCCACAAAATTAACTTAACACTCATTTTTTGTGTCTCAAGCTTTATGAATAATTCCTAGGAAATGGCTTGTAGCCCTCCCAAACCTGTCAAAAACGTCTTTGGTACATGACTTAACATTCAGCCTCTAACACCTATATAATTCACTTAGCAGATAGCTTAGTCTTAATGTATATTATTTACTTTTCACATGTACTCACATGGCATGTATTCTATATTGGAGCCTCAACTTCGTGTGGGCAAATAACTAATACTTTCTGGTGCCTCAGAACTTGGTATTATACTTTGTATGAAGCAGACTTTTGATCAATGTTTGCTGTTGATGATGAAGAATATAATGTTTAACAGGGGCATCAAATTCTGAAAATTCCATTTAACATGCACCACCAACCAATATGGTTCTGATATAGCTGAACATTCAGCATTTAGGAGAATGGAAATCAAACAATTACCTTTCAATTCAGGTATTCTGGTAGACTTATTGGGAAAATCAATTCCAAATACTCATTTTACAGAAATTTTCTTTAGTTACTCATGATTGAAACATACCTATCCTAGTGGTTCTCAAGCTCACACAGAAAATAAAGAATTAGCATCAGTGAAACTGGCAATTATTCATAGTTCAGCAGCAGCATATAGTGAGATACCAATGCTGATGATGGCATGTTATTGATACATTTATGTAGGAGAAAGACCTACTGCTCTTATACTATAGAGCAAAGAGGATACATATACAGTATTTCTCATAGAAACATAAATAAACTTAGCATAAATAAAGGCAATAAAATTTATTATGTAATGAGGTAAAATTCCCAATGGAGAAAGGTCAGTGGGGAAGTTTCTTTTTGCTCATCTCAAGTGTCCCAAGTGGAGGAACTTCTGTTAGTGACACTTTTGACCTCTCTCTGCCCACTTACTCACTCCTCTCCGAAAATGGGGAAGTACCTTATCTGATTGGTGCTCTGGAAAGAAGAAATAAGAAGATGCTTAGCAAAGCCACTCCTGAGTTATTCCTGACCACAAAAAGCAGGTGGATTCTGAACTACTCTCTGCCATACTCTAGGAGGCTGGTCCCTTTGGAGGGTATGGGGTTGTTGTTAGGTTGAGGCAAAATATTAGCAAACACAGATCTAAAGCCTGTTTTCCAGTGGATATTTTAGTTATTAAGTTGACATTTTAATCTTGGTCTAAATGACTCCTATGTCTCTCAACTGTTCAAAATTCTAGGAAGCGGACATGTTTTAAGGGGCGTCCTCAAGCCCTAACACTAACAAATAACCTGAATTAGAACCATACAGGGTGTTGACTTTTCATTTTGGGCTACAGAGCTAAGTTCAAGATCCAACACACTTAGATGCTCTAGGGAAACTGCATCTATCTCAGAAAAATAGAGTCTCTCCTATCATCCTCTCCCACATTCCTCCTTAGTCACTTATAACAACGCCCATCCTTATGAAAACCTGAAAGGGAAAGCTGTACTAAAATAACATTTATTCACAGGTCACCGAAATCCTGCTCAAAATTACTTTATACATTGTAGAAGAATGAAACTTTATGTAATATGTCTGTCTTAAATTCAATCTCCCTCCAAATTAAAACTGCATTTTCCCCTTTGATATGGCTGCCATTTGGATGCTCAAAATATCATGCAAAGCAGACATGGTTTCTTGGCTCAAATTCATTGTTCAATAAATCCTCCGCATTTGTTTGAGGAAACCTGGCAGGAGCAGGAATAATTCCATACCTCCTAGTTCAGTTCCATGCTATATCTATTTGCTGTGCTGAGTGCTGTGGACACACAAGATGGGTAAGACTCTTCCCATGGTCTTCTCCTTCACAATGAACACCACATCCATTCTTTCAATTGCGTAGGTCACATTCCTTAGAGTCATTTTTGACTCTTCTTTCTCTTATACCTCATGTGCAATTAATTAGCAAAGTCTGCTCATTTAAATTTCAGTATACATCCAGAATCCTATGACTTTCCACCTCCCCTGCTATCAACCTGTTCCAAGTCACCTTTATTTCTCACCTAGATTATTGCAATAACCTCTTAAAATTTTTCCGCTTTCACTCTTAAGCATACTCTCTCTACAGCAGACACAGTGGTTCTTGTAAATCATAAATCAGATTTAACTTATTCCTATACTCTTACACTCAAAACCTTCCCATGGCTTCCTGTCTAACTTTGGGGGAAAACCAAAGACCTTACAATGTCCTATAAAGGCCCTACATGGTCCGGCCCTCTCCCACCTCTCTGATCTCATGAGCTAGTGCTACCTATCACTACACTAACTCTCCTCTCTAGCCACGCCTGTTTCCTTGCTGTTTCTCAAATACAGAAAGCGAGCTCCTCACTCAGGTCTTTAGCACTCACTACTTTCTCTGCCCTGGATATCTACATGGCATGTTGCCTTACCTTCCTCGAGTCTCCATCAAATATTATCCTTAACAGCCACATAAAACACAAACCCATACCACCTTTTATTCTTCTTGCCCTGCTTTTATCTGAAGAGAGGCAGCAAAGTAATTTTAAAGATCCTAAGGACCAGACTGCCTGGGTTCTAATCCCAGCTGAGGCACCGGCTAGTTCTATTTGTGGAAACTGAGGCAAATGATTTAACTCCTCTAAACGCAGTTTTGTCATCTATAACATGGAGACTGAAATTATACCTACATCATACAGTTACCATGAGGATTAATTATCTTTGTAAAGTACATCTAACATCCTGAAAATAATCTCATTACTTATAAACATTCAATAGACATTGACTATTACATTTTTTCATGACAGCATTTCCCCCTTCCTAAAGCATATTTGTTTATTTATTGGCTTAATATCTGCTCCCCACCAGAATGTAAGCTCCATACAATGAATGAACCTTATCCTTTCATTCCATTTTGTTTTCTTTTCACTATTATATCTTCAGCAGCTAGTACAACTCTTGACACATAGTAGTCATTCAATAACTTTTTTTATTATAAGCTTGGGGAGGAGCTTCAGTCTATCCCCTGATATTTCTGGACAGGAATCTATTTACTTTGTAGTCACATTAAGAATCTAACTCCAGAAAACAGGAGGAGACTCAGAGAAGCATGAGAAAGACCACCTGGCTCAGCTTTGGCTTTTAATTTAACTTGATGGATTGAGGCAGGTGCAATCCCACAGCTAATAGGTGATATATCAAAAGCCCCAATGTCCCAGACCAGTGCTTGCAACACTGTTTGCTTTAATTGCCATATTTGATCTGTGTACAGTCAGATTGATTAAGTCCATTTTTAATAAAGTTGTATATAGTCAAGAATCTATAGATGACATTTTGTTTTCTCATTTATATAAGAAATCAGCTAACTTCCCAATCATTTGTTCTGGAAGTATATAGATCTGAAGTCCTCAAAGAAAGAGGATAGAATACTTGTAATTCCGTAGGCAAGTTTCTTGTGTCCATGTTTATATCATGGAAACTTCATTTCTGTGTTGGCAACATTAATGATCTTCTGATGATATTGTTCACAAGGATCATTTTCCCCATTAATCTTAGAGATTTTTTCTTTTTTGATTGTTCAGGAGTAAATGGACTGTGCTATTTTCTAACCCACCAAAAGGGGCTATGAACAATTGGAATCAGCACAGCCATAACCTCTACACAGAGTCTCCTGCTTTCCACTTCCTACTTCAAGAAGTGGACCCGGTGTAGGATTCCCTAAGATCAGGCTCAACCTTAAATTCTCCCCTATCAGATTTTTAAATGGTATGAATATGTTTCTTCACAGAAAGCCCATATGCATGTAGCTTTGCCAAACACTATAATACATATATATGGGGTTGTAGCAATAAATTCAGAGAAAAAAATAAAATGCTTCTTTCCAGAACTATTTTATCATTTGGGTTCTTTTAATGCATGCTATCTAATTTAGTAATATTAAATCACAAAAATTACATTCAGTGAAGAAGAGCTGATAATAGATAAAAGCCAAAAATAAATCCTTTCAGAGTAAACCCTTTTGTGATTCAATTTAAACTCACTTTTTAGTGTTTAACTATTAACATTTTTAGGTTTGGATATAGCCACTAAATGCTTAGTATATTTGGTAAAATATATCAATTACAGTAAATTGTTTTTATCTTAAATACCCTTGAGAGTAAGATAGAAGCTAGATGACTGGGAACCAAACAAGTTCATTTCTGTGTATAGTTCCCTTGGATTATGATAAATATTCATTAACTTTCCTAATGTACCTCATTGTATTCTGCCCATTGAAACATCTGAGACAAATATGAAGTACAAACAAGCATAACACACTACAGCATTATGTGTATAAGACATTTCAATAAATGTACAAAAAAATAACAGCAGCAAACAATGAAAACGGACAAAAGATTTTCACATTAAAGTCTGTAACCTAATTCTAACCATTCATCTACCACACACTGGTTGTATGTATTAAACTGGAGTAAAAAGCTAAATTTAGAGAAACTCAGTGGTGGACAGGTATAAATATTGGTTTTTAAAAATGTTCCTGGATTTTTTTCACTCCTCTTAGCTTTGTGATACATCTGCAACAAACTCTGATGATTGTTATTCTTGTAGCTCAGACTCCCTTCTCCATATCCAGAATAATGTGCCTCAGTCTAATTTTTAATAGGTGGTATTTTCTCCCATACACCTTTGATTTTCTGCTACCACATGCTATGCCTCATGTTTACTGCATTTACATATATCTATAAATGTGTTTCTAAATGATCCAAGAAAATTCCCTTTTCCTATAGAGTTAGTGAAGTAACCAATCATTTAAAATATCATGGCAAAAATTATACCAGAATAAAAATAAAAATGATCAATATCTTAATTTAGCTATGCAGATAGGCACTTGTTGAGGACAGAAGGAATTACTCTGTGAATGTATCTTCAAGTCTGTTTTTCTGATACTGCTTTTCCTACTTTTGTTGGTATGAGAGAACTGGTTTAAAATATACAAGAAGTAGAAAAACTTTATAACTAATAGTGCTGCCTTAAAATATCACAAAAAATATTCTACGAACCAGATTACTTACAAAACTAGCACTATGAATTATTTTCTCTCTTAAAATAATAAGAACTTATCACTTCATTGTTATCTCCTACATCCAGGTACAAGGAACAAGGCATTGAGGCTAGGCTGTATCATGGCTAAAAGCAGTGTTCCTATTTGTATGTTTTTAAAAATTCACTTTATCTATATCTAGATATTAAAAATAACTGACCACTTACCAAAATAAATAGTAAAATTGTGTATGTGTGGTTTACAAATACTTATTAATAGTAATGAAGCACTCCTTCAGAAAAGATACATTTTTCAATGAAGAATTTAAGTGTATATTTTGCTATAAGAAAACCAGAATAATAAATTGCTAAAACCATATTCCAAAATAATTCTTTAACTTAATTTATACCAAATACAGAAACTCTAAAGACAGTATCTGAAACTTCCTGTTCTATGAGATCGTGCTGAAACACTGTCAAAAGTGCTCTAGAATAAAACTGAATTATGCTTCTGAGAGTCAGTCCAAGGTTAAAAAATATCACAAATATTAAAATTCTATCAAATTTTTAAAATTCTCATTTCGTGTCTTCAGAACTAATCAGATCTATATAACGTTTCAATTTTACACTCAGACATCATTCCATGTGCTTCTCAGTGTCACTGGAGTTTTTATGCCGATCAACTACTTTCTTTCAACATGGAATTACTTTCTAAGACACGGAACAAGAGGAAAGCAAAATCCCTTTTCTATGTTTCTTTAGACTGATATAAATAATAATGTTCAGAAATGGCTTCCTAAATCTCTATTTATAGATGTCAGCAATCTGCTCACTGCGTTTTGGCTGCCCTTAACAAAATGAGCACGATACAAGCATATACATACAAAAAAAAAAATCTGTACATCTTACTTATGAGTAGATAAAAAAACTGAGGTGGTGTCATGGGCTGAATTGTATCACCCCAAAATTCTTATGTTGAAGTCCTAATCCTCGTATCTTAGAACAGAACCATATTTAGAGATTGTATCTTTAAATAGGTAACTGAATCAAAACAAGATCATTAGGGTGGGTCCTAATCCAATATGACTGGTGCCCTTTTAAGAAAAGGAAAGTTGGACAAAAACATATGAACAAAGGGAAGACCATGTGAAGACACAGAGAGAAGATGGCCATCTACACTCCAGGGAGAGAGGCCTGAAACAGATCCTCCCTTACAGGCCTCAGAAAGAACCAACCCTGCCAGCCTTGATCTTAAACAATTAGACTTCAAAACTGTGAAAAAATAAATGTCTGCTGTTTAGCAGTCAGTGGTACTTTGTCACAGCAGCCCTAGCACACTAATATAGGTGGTATCGTGTCATTCCTTTGGATCTTACCACAGTGTATGATGCCACACATGGCAGGCTCTCAATAGATGTTAGTTATCAACTAAAACCATAGAAGTGAGGCCAGGCTTCTCTCCGTAATATCTCTCTTGTGTCTAATCATGGACCTAGAGAAACACTGCTCAACAGATCCAATTTCCCAACCACGCAGAATCACTATCCACCATGGCAGAGGCCTCCCTGGAGTGGGCCCTTCATCTACTCTTTAGCTTCTGGCCCAGTTCTGGAATAGTTGCCAATTTTTGTGAGATTCTCTTCACTCCCTAAAATAGGGGCACAGCAGAAATATTCAGTTTGCTCTTTTCAGTATTCCTGGCAAGTAGTAATAAGATGGTATGCAAACATGTGAATCTCATTTCACCCTCAGAAAATGGCAGATGTATAGGAGAGCTGACTCTTGCCAATACACTTCAGAGGAAACAGTGCTTGATCTCAACTGTGAGATGCATTCCCAACTCCTGACACAGCCTTTAGAGATAGCAAATTATAAAAATCTCTTCTACTCTAAATATAATTTTTTACATGATTCTAGATGGAGCTGAAGAAATAACAATTTCATCACTCATCAGTGAGTTGCTATACTTTCCAATTTATTAACTCTCATTTAATGAGTATTCTGGCTAAAAAAAGAAAAAACAAAAATGAAAACCCAAACGTCTTATGAAAACCCTAGAATGGAGCACCCTTTATAAGATCTTATAATAAGAGCTTATAATCTTTTTTTTAAACAAATTAAAATTCATGTTGAACAGGTAGTTTACTAAGGAAGAGAAGATCCTGTGGCATTGTGATCTAATAATCTTCCTTCAAAATTCGTCACTTTCTGCGTTTGCCATCATTGGTTTAACACATAGATGACATTTTGCTAACAGGCCTTAAGATCATCTGTCTATGTGAAACGCTTTTCACTCTTAATGTTAAAAATTATTCTATTAACTGAGCAATAATTGATACAATTTAAAATATGCTTAAGTACCGATCCCTAGAGGTAGTAGTAAAATAAATCGGGAACTACCATGCATAATAGAAATTACCCCCAAAAGCTGCCTATAGCACTTACAATGCTTTATATCTGCCACTTAAGAGCATGGTAGAGGCCATACAAGTCCAGTAAAGCTTTATTAACAGTAATTAAATAACACTCTTTGTGGAAGATGTGCTCATTGCATCACCCATTGCAGATTTTTCAATTATTTTCTCATGCAATGGAAGAATTAGAAATTAGCATGCATCAAATGCCATTAGTGAACATATTGAATAGGCTATTCATAGTCCAGTTAAAAATCACAATCCAGTTCTAAAGTTTCTACTTTCAGATTAAGAAGGTATAGTTATCTACCTTGGGACTAAGTCAATCAAGTGCATGAGAAAGTTAAGCTTAAACGTCTTCCTGAGGTGCTTTCCAATGCTGAAGTAAAAGATTTCTTTTTGTAAAATTAATGCAGAAGCATCATTCCAACAGCAAAAAATTTGTGAAGTAAAGGAAAAGGAGAGAAAATTCAAATGCAAACAAAAATCAAGCTTTTAATTAAATTTAATTGTAGCCCCCACCTTTAAAATAGGAATTTTTCATAAGAAAACTCTTGTGTTATATTATGAGACAATTATTTAAAGATGGTGCTCATAAAGAATAAAAAAATCCAAAAAGAACAACTTTTATGTCAGTCAAGATTTCAAAGATTAATATTTATGAAAACAATTGGCAAACAACAGCCCATGATCCAAGAACAAAAAATGTTGTAGCAGATGTCTTGTCAAAAGGCTACAGACTATGAGAAGTAGCATACTCTCATCCATATGTTTTCTCAGCCTTGAGAAAAGATATCCTCAATCATTTCAATTTTGGAGAACACAGAGTGCCTGTGAACATAGTGAAGAAGAAGCCTTTTGCAAGGGAACTGCGAGCCAAGATTTCTGGTTTCATTTGGAAAGAGGTGGCATATACAGTTAAGTGGAACACGAGTAGAAAATCAGCCAAATACCTTAAATAATCTAAATAACTCAATCTGTCAAGAAGAAATTACAGAAGAAATTAGAATGGTCATTGTTTGTTTTGGCCTGCCTGGCATCCTTTCCCCCATCTTTTGGCAACAATACTCCAATTCTCTCATAAGGAACCATCCCCCCGCCTCTTCATGCTGTTTTGTTAGGATTGTTTGTTATGCCCTGTCTTAAACAGCTGCTCAACAGTTGAGTCTGTGACTGAAATCTCAAGTTAATAAGCAGAGAAAGGGAGCAAACTGAGCAACTGGGAAATTAGAGAGGTCAGTGGTTCTGATTAGGTCAAAGGACAGTCATAACTGGGATAGCAAAACAAGCAGGCTGAATGGGAAAGAGCAAAGGTCAGCCAGTGGGGTGCTTGAATTAGCTATTATGAAGAAGCAGCAGTCCCTGGTGTTGAAAACCTCCAAAGTGTTACCGCAAAAGTGGGTGACGGATGTAGAAGGGAGAAATCAGTGCAGATGCAGAGGTCAAGGGCCTGAGAGGCCGGAGTGTTAGATGGATATCCCACATGGATTAAAATCACCGCTGACGATGGCAGGTCTGGGGGCCGAGGCACAGAATATGAGCCAGGTTCCAAAGTTTTGGATGGATGAGAGGGAGTGACTGGGATATTGGCAGATACCAGAGTTACATAGTCAGAAAGCCTTAACTTTGAAGGAGCTGAGGACTTTTTAAAAAGGGCAGAGCAATCAGTCTAGAAGTAACAATGGAAAATAGCAAGGACACAAAGCCTCTTCACGTGGTGAATAAAAGAAAAGAGAGACTACTTAAAAGAGCTGCTGAAAAATCAGAGTGGCCTTAAGGGAGAGTGAGTCTTCATGTAAAGCAAGGAGTTGGAAGGAACATATAGAGAAGGAGATAAGGATATAGGAGTGTTCACTGAGTGAGACAGCCGGAGAGGAAGAGTCTGGGAGACTGAGGAGGAAAGAAATGGTAAGGTCAGGGCAAGAGACATGGAATGTCATGGAGATGACAGTGGTGCTAGGGACAGAGGAAGGGTTTAGTGCTTACATTTGTGCATTGAATGGTAAAAGTGTGGTGGAGTTGGTATTGACAGTCTCTCTAAAGAGAGTGAGCAATTGGCCTAGTAGCCAGAGGTCTTGTCTAACTCTGCCATGGGGATGAGGGACTCTGTGCCAATTCAACATATGGTACAGCCTGGAAGGATTTATTCGTTGAAGGAATAAATGAATAAATGATGGCATGCACCATAATGGTAGATGGTAAGAAAGAAGCCTAATGAAAATATCCTTCTCAAAGGTACCCCAAGCATGAGATTATTGCTGGTTACCACTTCTCTTTGGGCAAGCACTTCCCTGATTACTATACTTTTGGCATTTTGAGAGAAAATGAAATCAACTCATACCTGGGATGGAAATTATATGAATACATGTTTCTCAATTGGTATCGTCAACATTATTCCATATATGTTATATTAATTATAAGCATTTGATTTGATTTTAATTGCCCACATGCCCTCATTTAGATTGTTTTGTGCCACAGATGCATTATACCAAGCTGCTATGTATGTTCATTAACACGTCACATTTGTTTTTCTTATTCCATCAACGCAGAAGTAGTATAGCCTATAATTTGAATTTTAATTAAAAACTCAACCAAAGGCTAGGAACAACAGAGAGAAGATAAACCTAACAACCTCACTGAGCAATTTGCAAATATTTGAAATGTTGTGTGTTGTTTTGTTGTACGTAACTAAGATTAACCCAAAAATGCTTGTAATTTTCAAGCCTCGGATGAAATGTGCAGAAACCAAGACTACCCTGAAGAAATTAGTAAATGGTAGATCTTCAAAATCATTAAATGTAAGAAAAGATGTCTTAAGGTGGTTTGTGTTATTTTAAACAAGAAAACCGTTTTCCTCTAACAGCCAAGGGTGACATTCCTCCAGGTTTGTAAGTTGATATGAGAATATAATGAAAGACAGTCTCATGTAGTGATTGTAAACATGAGCTCTGGAGCCAGACAGCCTGAGTTTTCATCCTGGCTCCACAATTCTTTATTTTTTTATTTTTGGCTGTGTAACCTTGGGAAAGTTCCATAACCTTTCTGTGCTGCAGTTTCCTGAATGTGTTGTTACGAGGGTTAGGTGAATTAACATTGTAAAGCATCTATATAAGCACCTGACTTTAATTAGGCAGTAAAACCTTAAGTCTTAGCTGTTACTGTCATTTAGTGTATGTATATACCTGAAAGTGGATGAGAACACATTTCCCTTTTGTATTTTTATTTTTTAAAAGATTTCTTGAAACTCAGGTTTCTAGAGTTAGTAAAAGGAGTAAAAATCTAAAAGAGGTAGTTTTAAAGGTTAAAATCAAATTTAAATTATCCTTTATTTTACTTAGCATTATTTAATTCACTACCATGTGGAGAACCATCATATACAGAGTAGAATCAAAAAACTTTCATTCATATCCCCCCAAATCATTATTCTTACTAGATCATTTTATCCTATGGGCCTCAGTCTTCTTATCTATAAAGTGGATAAAACAGACTTTTGTGCCTCAGAAAGTTATTGCGAACATCCAAGTGTACACACACATATTGTTGCTTTGCAAAGAGCTTCTCAAGAGATGTACAGTCAACAATATTTAAACAATGATGTGGCTTTAGTGCCTCATTTACTAGGTTGTATAGCTCCTCTTTGAGGACCTGTCCAGAGAGTAGTCTAGAAATCAATGTATCTGACAGAAAAAAAGTGAAATGTATCAAGCCCAATCTGTTCCACACCTTTATATCCCCTTTCTTCCTTACAATGATAACAACACAGAGCAATTCCAAACACCAGTTTTGTCTTGTGGCAGGAAATCCTGATGCTGCTTCAGATCAATTGTTGGTGAACTCTGCACCTAGTTAATCTGACAAACTGTGTCCCAGTTCAGATGACTGGGCCTCAGCCTCTCTCTAGAGCCCCAGTTTCTTCCATGTTCTCCTGGTTTTAATAGTAGGCTTTTCTGCTTCTTTTGTGGCTTGAATCTCACTGCTTGTTCTTCCAGGTCCCTTCTCAGGGGCAGGAACACTTCCTGGAAGAGAAGCCAGGTCATCTTTCCTGTGCTATCACTTCCCTTGGCTGAGTTCCCCCTGTTACTAGTATGTCTGGGGATACCCCATTCCTTCCCCCTTTTGCGTTCCACGCCAGACAGCAAGCAAAGACTACACAGCGCATTGGACTTGGTGTTTTCTGCAAGATAAAATCCTTCCATAGTCCTCTATGCTGTAGCTCTCTCTGCTGCTGGCCGAAGTTTGCAGGTGTGTTGAGTATCAAGAAACCTATCATTACTAAGTCACAAAGAGGTGTACAGTAGATACTTTGAAGTGATACTTCTAGAATCTACTTCTTGGATATGACTAGTGAAGGTCAATGAGTTATACTTACAGACAGTCAATAACATTTATTTCTACTAAAATAAGTCAGTCAGTCTGCAAACATTTATTGAGCAATGATTGTGTGCAGGGCGCAATGCGAGACATGGGGAATACTGCAGTGAATAAGATCGCCAGTCTCTGCCCTCAGTAGCACAATATCGTGGCATTTGGAGCGGGACTAGAGAGAAATACAGTAGAGCTATATCCTCATGGCATCTCAGCACTGAAAGGCCTTCTGAGTACTTCATCTTACTCATCAGATCTATCCTCAAAGAGTTTCTAATTTACTTAAAATACCAACAAACACCAAAGAAAACCTTCATAAGGCATGATGTTAAAATGTTTACACTAATAAGACAGATACAATTTTATAAGCTGAATTTATACAAACTAGTATAATATGGAGTTAAAAGAAACTAATCATAGAATGCTTCCTGAAAAAGAGTTAAAGTCAGATTTAGATGGAAATAATTAAGATGATAGTTAACATATTAATTTTAATGTTTTTCTTTTTTGTGTTCTTTTTCTTTTTTTTTTTTACTTTTTATGTTATCCAAGTTTATTTTCTATCCAAGTTTATTTTCTAATCACATATCATTTTTCACCTTATTCAACTACCAAATGTCTTACACTAACTAGAGGCAATGAATGGTTGGCTAAATTTTGAGTATTGGTAATATTTTCATCATGACCTTTTTGTCTTTGATCTCTACAGAATCATAGCACATTTCAAAAGCTGTTGAGGCATTAATATTATATCATATTTTAAAAAGGGAAAGCAAAGGCAAGGTATAATTAAGAATTTTATATTTTTTTGTAATGAGGTTACAATGACTTTAATAAATCTGGTAAACTTATCATTTTTACGTCCTAGCAAGTGACCAATCCAGCCCATCAAGTGAAGAATAAATTTCTAAAAGTAATGCAGCTTTTGTACCCACTTTTAATAATCAAAATCTTTTTTCCCAGATGAAAACATAAAATAAAAATTCCAAGGGGAAGAGTATACTAATTATGTTTCAAAAACAGATCTCTTACTGTAGATAGACATCAACATATTTTCATGTTTCCATCCATTTAGTTATCTAGTCAAAACCACACACACATTCACACACACATACTCACACATTCACAATATAGGAATGAGTAAGATGGTACATGTTTGCAACATCGCTTACTGTATCTGGTTTAAAACATTAGAACATTACCAAAAAAATTCATTCACCTCTAAAATATATTTAATAAGAATTCTACAAAATGCAGCTGATGCAAAAACTGAAATTTATTTTCCCTTAGCTGATGCTAAAACTGAAATTTATCTTCCCTTAGCAAAACAGTTATTATCAAATTCTTAAGCTCCAGTGCACTCTGTGTAGCAATTCTACTTAAATTTGTTTATTTGCCTCCTAGAAAGTGAAATGACTATATGCATTGAAGGTGAATGATTCTGCAAGACTCTTCAGGTAAGAAGAGCTTGACACAATTTACAAATTCACAACAGTG
>NW_006436288.1:10448531-10487213 GCF_000325575.1 Pteropus alecto
GGGGGGGGGAGGAATATCTTTTAAAAATAATTCGTCATCATTTCTTAAAGATCTCTGTTCCATATCAGTCCAGATACTAACTTTCAAATCAAGAAGCCACTGCCTGCCATCATTGTTCAATGTGTAAATACCACTAACCTCACCTGGGCATTTGGAAAGATCACAGCTCTCAGTTAGATGTTTGTTGAATGCCACATTCCCACAAGGGGCTGTCTATGATGGTTGTCTTATAAAGTATTGTTCGGAACTTTTATATCTAATATTCATGCTACTAACAACCTAGATCATGTCACAGGGTGGGGGTTGGGGAGCTCTGATATGCATCTAGAGGTCTGTAACAATAAATCTTAAAAATCCCCTGCATCATATTGTTCCCAAATCAGCTTGCTCTAAAATCTTCAGGCTTTTCCTAAGAAGCTCACTGAATATATGGTTAATGCCTTTTGGTACACACAAATGCAAATTTTACCAAGAATAAAATTAAAGAACTTTTCATTTTATTTAGCTGAAAACGTGAGATAATAGAAAAGTTGTGATTATAAGTCATATAAAACTATCATGGCTCTAACATGCTAGTTAAGAATATAAGGTCCGGAGCCAAAATGTTTGGGTTGGAATACGAACAACTCTCTTTCACTTACTAGAATTGTGACCCTAAACTCTATGCCTCAGTTCCCTCACAGTAAAAAGGAGATAATAATACTACCTATAACATAGGGTTGAAGATTAAATATGATAATACATATAAAAGATCAGGAACAGTGTCTGATATACAGTAAGCTGTCAATAAATGCTAACTATTATTACTTTATAAAAATATTAAAAACTTTAAAAATTCAAAATAAAAAAATAAAAAGTAAAAAACAACAACAACAACAACAACAATGCTTAAAACCTCAACATAGCTATTATAGAGGTAGTTTCCAGACCTCTCTGCAATAGTATTCCAAGGATATATGGCATTTTAAACCTGAACATTTTAAGAATATTGAACTTGACTAAACATCTTTGTTGTTTTGTAGATTATATGTATGTCAGTGTAACTTAGAGTAGATAGGAATATTATCTTTACCTTTTATCTTTTCCCATTCTCAAGTAGAGAAACTACAAATTTTATATATTTAATGATCAGAACTCATAGACATCTTTACTATTTATGATTTATGTTTTTTTTATTTTGAGAGAAATAATTTGTAATGTTCTATAAATAAAGCTTAATGAAAATGTATGTATACCATAGAGTATAAGATGAAGAAAACTGACCCCTCAAATCCTTAAAACCACACCAATCCTCTGAAAACAGTCCTTCTTGTACTCTGCCTCCCCCATCATCTCACCTCTATTCAATCCATATAGTTCTTTTTATCTCCATAACACCTCCAGTAAACGCTTACTGAGATATGTACCCAGAATATCTTTAAATCCATAAAACAAAGATGTAGTGCAATAATTAAGCTACTCTGCTCAACAGCACACTTATCCTATCAGGTGTTTCTTTTTTGTGTGCTAGAGAGGTTATGGAGATAAGAGTAGAACAAAATGCTTTTAAGGATTGAGAACATTAGAAATCATACTGCCCCAAAGCCATTTTAAAACATGCCTCCTTGTCTCTTTAACCTCCTCAAATTTTCCAGCATATTTATTTTTAGGTGCAAATAAATATGCCTGCTGTTGTTACCATAAAAGCCTTTTAAATATGACCAATCCCAAAGGAATACTGAGCTCTCATGGTTGTTAGAGTTTTATTCTTTGTAAGTTTTTGCTTTTCTATCAGAATTGATTAAACAAATACATACAATTTTTATAAAAGCCAAGTAACTTTCTTCCTTAAAGACTTTCTATATACAATTTTCATGTTTTACCCTTCAATAAATATAAGTACTATAACTTATACTACAACAGATAGTATATATATGATCACTAGATGACTTCACATACAAGTACACATAACAGAAATTTACATTTTCCTTTACTTATGTAACTATGTTGAGAATCTTCAAGATATTGCCCACCCATTTATCTCTCGACCTTTTGGCACAAACTAAGAAACATGAAACAAGAAAAAAATATTAAATAAAATCAATTTAGGAAATGTAATCAAAGGTATTACAAATTGTAAATGTTTGTAAAATAATTACTATCAGATAAAATGGAGTTACATGATTTTCCTTAATATATGATAAAGAGAAGGCTAACAAAATCAGAAAACTGAGCTCTCAAAGATGGAATTTGCTTTAAAGGGCATTTAGTTCAACTATGAAGCAAATTTACACTTCATTGCTGTATTTTTTTTTTAATTTTTAGCAGCTACACACACACACACACACACACACACACACACACACACACACACACCCTTTGGTATTGGAGAACAAAAAAACAAAAATGAGAATAGAGATTTTCTTTTAAGCGGACATTTTAAATTTAAGTAAATGGAGTCTTAAATGTAATATTAGGATAGCTAATGTAAAAATTCTGGTGTGTTTTTTGTTTTGCTTTAATTTTGAGAGCTCTCTTCAGAATGCTTCAATACACAGATAGCAGAAATCCAGCTGATTAGGTATTAGACAAGCAGGTATTAGGTAATCTGTGTGATTTTATGCAATTCACTTCTCTGAGTCGCCACATTACAAATGTGGAGCTAACACTGCTTGCTGTACATACTTCCTGGAATTGTTATTGAAAGGCAGCAAAATATTTTAAAATACTTTAAAACAGATAAATGTTATAAATTTAAAGCATTTTGTTATGTTCATTCACATTTAAACTGCCCTTCATACTAATCTTAATCAGCCACAAGTAAGCTCTCTATCTATATTATATATGTCTTTTGTCACTGTCAGTAAAGACTATCACTGTGATAGATTGGAGAATGGCCCTCCCAAAGACATGTATGCCCTAGCCACCAGAACCTGTAATGTTAGCTCGCATGGCAAAAGGGACTTTACAGGTGATTAAGAATCTTGAAATGGAGAGATTATCTTGGATTATCCAGGTATGTACGACGGAATTGCAAGTGTCCCAATAAGAAAGAGGGATACAGGAGGGTCAGAGTAAGAGAAAGAGATGTGATATTGAAATGTGTGTGTGCACACATGCATATGCACGGGGCGGGGCAAGATGGACGTTGCTACATTACTGGCTTTGCAGATGGAGAATGGAAACACAAGCCAAGGAATGCAGGTAGACTCTAGAAGCTAGAAAAGGCACACATGCAAAAAAAAAAAAAAAAACCACACAAAAGTTTTCCTCTAAAGTCTCCAAAAATAATGCACTCCTGCCAACATCTTGATTTTAAGCTCTTGACCTCCAAAACTCTAAAGTAATAAATTTGTGTGGTTTTAAACCACTAAGTTTTTGGTAAACAGGAAATACAATCATGAAAGCACAGTCAAGTATTTTCCCACTACTGATCATCAGGGTTCTTTTTTTCTGAGAGTGCATGAGTTATAAAGTAATAGCTTTGATCAGTTTCTGAATCTGTTATACCCAGTGCCTTTTTACCCAGGCTGATGAGCCATTTAATAGCTCCCCTTCACTGTCACAGGTAACTGAGCACCAACCATTTAAGAAGGGCCAACTGATGACATGCAGAGATCACTTAGTCCTGTAGGTATTTCAATCATTCTAGGTCTAATATGCTTTTCTTTAAAATAACCTGGGGAAAGTCTACTTCCACTGGTAGAAATGTTTCTCATTTCCAAACACTTAGAATTAAAAAGTTGTACATTTCTACTTCCACTGGTAGAAATGTTTCTCATTTCCAAACACTTAGAATTAAAAAAAAATGTATAGCTGAAAGAATTCTAGAATTCTTTCAGCTATACATTTTTTTTTCTTATTCTGTCCTTAGTAGACAAATTAAGAAATTATACTCATAAGTCCTTTTCAGATTCTTCTTTTCTTAGTTAAATGACTACATTTCCACATTCTTTAATATTTTCTTAGAGGTTTTCTAAACCTTTATCAATTTTTGGATGTTATATTCTATCTTATATTCTGTCTACCTATGACACAATTTTTGGAACTCAAAATATGCTAGACAAAATACACTAATATTTCTTAATAGCAATATACAACATTTTTAAAAGTTGGCTGTGATCTAATAAATAAGATTAGCAAAGAGGAAGGCGCTACAATTTAGTTGCTGTGTGTCCTTGGGCAAATCACATAACTTCTCTGGGTCTGAAGACATCATTTATAAAACAAGAAGCTTGGACTAAATACTCTGAAACACCCTGAAGTATCACAAAAGAGAGGCACAAAGACTTTTGGTAATTCTATTGAGAAAGTAATCATCATTGGCTAGAATAGTTGATATATACTATCCATTAGCTACTCCACAAAGATAACACTAGGGGAATAGAAGCTTGCTTGAATTTTATCAATCCACGATTCCAGATGTAGGGAGGGTCAGTGCAGAAAAAGCCTGAGGGGCTTTTCAGACACACTGAGTAACACAGATTTCTGGAGGCTAATGGGTAAGGAGGGTGAGGAGGAGGGAAGCATGGGAGACGTAATGGAGGACCTGAACACCAAGGCAGTCAAGAGTCCCTGAAGGATTCTGACATGCTCTCATGATCTCTGTAGACTACTACAGGAGTCCACTAGCATATGAATTGTATCCCATGGTGGCCCTTAGCAGCTATGTCATCCATCTCTTTATCTTCTCTGCCCAAGCACAATAACCAGCATTTAATAGTACCTTACAATATATGTGTTAGATCACTGAATGAATGACCCCCAACTAGCCTTTCTCATCTTAACTTTTCCCTGAGGGCTATGTTTTGGTGGTGCCACTCACATCTTATTTTATGTGAATGGTGCCCCTTGGAGTTATGAAAACAACAGCCCTGCCTCCCTTCAAGGAGATCTCAGGGAACTAGACTGCTGTAGATTTCCAGACAAGAGATTATGAAAGTCTACACTAGTGATAGCAGTGGGAATGCAAAGGAGAAACAGATGCCAGCATAATTTATGTTAGGGTGGTTTGGGAGCTATATACTCTTGACCAGTTAAAGTAAAATCTTACTTGATTTTTTTCCTATTTTTCTTTAGAGTAATTCAATAATAATCTGTTATATAAAATTAGAAGGCTTATCAGTTATCTCCCATTAAGCAGAAGTTACTGTTATCGTAAACCTCATGCTTCTGTCAAAAATTTATATTGACCCCATTTTTCTATTTTACAATCTAGTACTTCAGTCAAAAATAAACTACAGCAATATTTTAAGGAATCAGAGGAAGACAACAAAAAGTCCCAAGGAACACCACCATTTTTAAAAGCATACCATATACGCAAACTTATAAATATTTTTCTTGAGTCCTATGCCACAGAAACATTTGCTAAAATTGGCAATGACCACCTTGATTTTAATAATTTGTTTTCTAAATATAGTTTAAATGATAAAGAGAAATAATGTAAAGCAAAAGTCATTTTGGTTACTGAACTGAACATGTGATTCAGAGTATTTTGAAGCTTTGCACCTTCTATTAATATTCACGACTGCACTTCTTTTCTACAAGAATACATTTTTTAAAAAAGAAAACCCTACCACTAAATCTTTTTGGAATTCGATAGCAAATACATAAATTAACAAATAAAATAAAATCCTTCTAATTTTAAAGACATCGGATGATTAGTATTTATAGAAACAGACCAAAAAGTTATTAAGGAGCATGGAACAAATCTGTATGATAAGAAACATAAAAGTAAAGATAGCTAGCTGAGAAAAAAAAAACTATACTAGATTTATATTTTATATTTAAGTGTATCACCTTGGGTATTAAACCTGCTGCTAGCTATCTCTTAATGAGCACCTGAGCTGTCATTTTTAATAACAGACTGACAATTATTATCTATAAGTTGATATTCCCTGAAAATCATTTGTGCAGTTCTTAAATTAATATAGTTAAGAATAGAAACACTATCTCATTTATTTTTTTAATATTATTTTATAATAATTGGAAAAATATTATAGAAGATGACATGAACATATATTTATAATAAAAATCAACATATGCCAAAATGCATAGACCATTTTAATATGCAAAACTTGAAATAAAATCTTGATAATGAATCTCGGTTTTTCATTGCTCAAAAAGGTTGTTTGGTCCATTGAAGCTATATGAGAAAAATATACATGTTCAAGATAGAATATAATAAAAATGAATAAACCAAATACTTGGGCCATTTTAACCTTAGTTATTTTTCAGTTGAAAACAGATGTAAAAGATAAATAACACAAAAACTCAAATTATCTAATATATCTAAGTACACACACAGTTAATATGAAATACAAGTAATTACATAATAACCTACTGCAATTCATTGGTTATAGTATTCTAGAAATTCTACTTTATTTTCAAATACTAAAATTTTCTTAAATACCTCTTCCACAAAGCTGTCTTTCTTCTCTAGCATTTCTCGTAAAGTCTGAAGAATTTTAATGCACAGTTTTTCTTCTTTCTCCATTAGTTTCTTTGTATGATTAATCAACCTTAAAGCAAAACATGAAATCTTAAATAGGACAGTGATTTCTCTTCAAACTATATACTAACATCATACACTAGAGGGGAAAATAAATCACACTATTATTTGAGAATATGAAGTAAACGAGATAGAAATCTGTTTTCAAAAGTTTTAAAATTACATTTCAGCTTATAGACTTTGTATTATAAAACATCCTTTGTTTTACAGGCAATATATCTCAGTGCTTCTAATTTTATTCAGGTAGCGTACTTTCAGTGGGACACAATACTCTTTGAAAAACAATGAAATAATGATTATCTTACTAGTAGAAAAATATGAATGTTTGCAGTATATTACATTTTATTATATTATACTATATTATTTTCTATGTACTATGTTACATTAATTATATAGTAGAAGTGGCAGTACACGATTTGCAACCTTAGCATAATGGGCTGCTTTCTAGTTTGCATTAATAATAATGTGCTATTTTTCACTGCTATAGCTTGGTACAAACAGGCAGTTTTTGTGAGTAGAAACAAAACAAAAACAACAAAAAAGTAACATTAGGACATCTATATTTTTTATATAATTTAGACAAAAACTCAAATTTTATAGTGATAACCTTTGCACTGTCAGGAGAAAAGTTTGAGGATAACAGTTACATAGCATCCCAAAAACTCAAATTCAAATAAAATGTTCATCTTCAGAATTTGTAGCTTAGCACATATAGCTCTTAAAAAGCTGGTTTTCAAAACAACCCTGTGAGATATAAGTCTTCATGGAAAACTAAAATGATGTAGCATATAATGGAATTATCTGATTTCAGTGACATAACATAGTACTGTGCTACTAAACCTGAGGAAAAGTGAGTTGTCACTAGCCAATGACTTCTAAGTGACTTCCCAAGTGTCAGGGTGAGGACTTCCCATGGATTCTCCTAATTCATCCTCACAAGCCAATGCTACATGTTCAATTATCAGGCTAATTTTACTAATGAGAAAACAGAGGTCTAGAGAGATAAAGCAACTTGCCTCTGGTTACACAATTATAAAGTGGTAGCATCTGGAAATAGTTCCAGGTCCACCTAACTTCAGAGCCAAGATTCTGAAGCACCACTCTGTGGCGACATAACACAGTTAACTGATCTCTTGAGTCTCAGAGTTACTGTGAAGAGAGTCCCGACAACACTAGGTTGCACACAGCCACCTCTCACATGACATGATAAGTGCTATAACAGAGGTATTGGCAATGCCATAAACTAGACAAAGAAACTATTACATTCCTTTGGAGAAGTTGCCTAGGGCAGATAGAGAAGGTTTCGGTGAAGACATGACATTTAACTATGAAGATTTCATCTGGCAGGAAGACTAGAAAAAGAAGGCATCCCTGTAAAAGGAATGGTATGAACCAAGGGCAGAGACAGAAAGCTGACCATCATGTCCAGAAAATGATAAGGATGCCAACTGGCAGCTGACACTTAAAGACATGGAAGAGGAGAGTGTAAGAGATGTGGTCTGTAAAGAATTGAAAATTGGTGTAGCCACTATGGAAAACAATATGGAGGTTCCTCAAAAAATTGGAAATAGAACTATCGTATAACCCAGAGATTCCACTTCTGGGCATTTATCCAAAGAAAATGAAAACACTAATTCAAAAAAATATATGCACCCTATGTTCATTGCAGCATTATACACAATATCTAAGATATTGAAGCAACCGAGGTGTTCACTGATAGATGAATGGGTAAAGTAATAATGGAATATTACTCAGCCAGAAAATTTCGAATGAATCAAATTAATTATTTTGAAGCATTTTTTAACATGTATTTTAGACCTTTCCCATACCCCGTGGACTGTCATTATGTGCCAGCAGAATAAAAAGCAGAAATGTTAGAGGCCATCTCAGTTTAGTGACACGAACAGAATCTCAGACTGCACCCACTTACTTGGACATGAAAGCACCGCATCGTATTCTTGCGTCGCTCCCCTCAGGGAACAGTAGTTCTGGACTGTACAACACATCAACCAACACTGAGAACTCAGCCTGCATCATCGGGCTGAATTGTTGCTCCAAGGAGGCCACCACGTCCTGAGGAATAAAGCACAAGACAACCTATGTGAAGACTCAAGTCAGATTTCATCCTTTGAAGATATGACGAGCCTCAGAATACGAACCAGGAATGAGACATGTGCATTTCAGAGATGTCCCCCACCTTCCCATGGCACTACCAAATAGTTATGCTTTTAGTCTGGTTTTCTGCGTGAATACCACCTGGGGCTCCATTTACATTTGTAAGGTGTGTGAGAAGTGGGTAGCTGTATGATTTCAAAGGATATACACATAAGATGAAAAGTCAATAAAGCCACTGTTACAGGCCCTGCAGTGTCTAGGATTGTAATGGAAACATGACAGGTATTAATCAAATTGGAATAATCTGAGGCATGCTTCCAAAGAGCTAAAAAAGAGATCTTATATGTGTCATTGGTCACCCACGACTAATCATTTCTTCCAATGGGAAATTCTTCACTATATTATTTGAAGTAGCATTAGTACTACACAAAGGCTCAATGACATTTAATAGTATTGCAAATTACATTTTTTGACAGACACTATTGGTCACCTACCCAATATCCTTTCTTCACCCTCTTCCGTGCTAACAGAATCCCCATGTTATTTCTGAATAAAGCAGCAACATTCTCAGGGAGATGAGCCTCTTCAGCTTAAGGTCAAGGTTGATTAGTTTAAGCCAGTCATGGCCATTTCATTTGCCCTGCCAGTGATTGGTCTAGGCAGGATGTGTTGGGGAAGGAAGGGGCATTTTCCTTCAAAACTACCTATGGCTCTCAAGACAGCTTGAGGCTGAGAATCCAAAATGTGAGAAAGCTCTCATGTGACCTTTGGAGACCAGCTTTAAGTGAAAAACTAACAAACCAACAGTGTTAGGGCCCTGACCTATGGAGTTACTGAATTAATCAACTCAGGAAGAGCGCCAACTCCAGATTCCTTGCTATGTGAAACAATATATTTTTTTTATTGTTTAAGCCACTATTAGTGGAATATTGTGTTAATTACAACTGAAAGCATCCTGACATGTTTCTAAAATGAACTATAGGCAACGATAATTTACTGAGCATTCTTTAAAGATTAAAGAATCCCCTTTCTGTTTTAAAATAACTATGTTAGAAGAAAAAAGTAATCTCACATAATGACTTTATTCACCCATAGCTATGATATTTTTTGCTAAGCAGAAAACTGATTGACAATTGCTTATTTTTACTCTCAGCTACAGCAGCACAGATGGGGGTACCATATCTCTTGATTTCAGGAGTTAACTCTTGTTTAACTCTTTCTTCTTTTAACAAAAGTGATCATTCCTATTTCAACTACTCTAAAGCTTTCTAAAAAATTTCTCATGACAGTTAAAAGAGACCACCAGGAAGAAAATAACATAAATGAGAAACTAGATATTATATAAAGGTAGGAAGAGAATATGCTTATCAAATATTTTTCAGACTATCTCTCTTCTTCATTTCATTTACTAAACAAATTGTGCTCAGGCTTCTATGCTTTGAATTCTGTCCTCATCTCTTATTTTGATCATGGGCCAACTATGTAATCTCTCTAATTCATTATTTTCCCCCGTGAAAACTCAGAATAATAATACTAGGAATCACATGGGCTTGCTGTGAAGATTAAAGGTAAATACATAGAACAGCCTCTAACACATACTGGCCACTTCGTATCCCTTAATAAATGTGAGTAATCATTATTATTGAGTACCAATTAATTGCAATCATCATCCTGTCGCCAAATCCAGTGGTGACTTTTCTGTTCTAATATTACCCAGCCACTGCTAAACTTTTTACACACTTCTACTTTGTCAAACACTTTTTGCTCTCAGCTTCTATAACCTCACACTTTCCCCTCTATCTCCTGACCATTCCTTTGCCAACTCCTAGTAGTTCCTGGCCCTTTCTCTTCTATTTCTACCTTTTCTTGTGAGTCATCTCAACCAATTCCAGGTTTTAATATCCTATATATGCTGAAAATTCCTACATTTATATTTCCTGTATGGACATCTTTCCAAACCACTCTGGACTCATGTATCCAACTGCCTATTTGACATATTCATGTTGATAGCTAAATATGCACCTCAAATTTAAAGTTCTCCATACAGTACTCCTATTCCCATTCTAATGGAATTCTTCCCTACCTTAGCAAATGATCCAATCATATCATACCCAGGCTCATCTTGATTCCTCTTTCTATCCCCACAATTTATCTATCCATCTACCAAGTCCTATTGACCCTAGAGCGAAATAAATCCAAAATTCATGCACTTCATTATTATTTCTACCCCCTGAAGCAAAGTCACCATCGCCTTTTACCTGAATTAATGCAATAGACTCATGGCTTCCATATCTGGACTCCATAAACTATTCACTACTCACCACTCACAATCCATAATGATCTTTTAAAAGGTAAAACAAGTAATGCCTACCTTCTGCTTAAAATCTCCAATAATTTACCTTCTCACTTAGAAAAAAAACCCAAATGCCTTACTATGTAAGTCTCTATATGATTTGGTCCCTTATTTCATAATACTTTGCTCACAAACCTTCTGTCCCAATGGTCTTCTCTGGGTTCCTGAAACTCACCGATCTTGTTCCTGCCTAAGCACCATTGCCTTTACTCATCTGTCCCCTAAAACTCTCTGTCCTCAAGTCTTTGAGTAGACTATTCTTCTATTATTCAGGTCTCAATTCAAATGCCACTTCTATAATAGAGAGGTGCTCCTTAACTATAGGATCATTCTCCTAATGATTCTACACCATGTCGTTAACCTTCTTTATTTATTCATAGAAGTTTTAAAAATCTAACATTATATCATTTATTTAATGAGTTAGAATGTGTGTTCCATGAAGCACAGACCTCATGGCTCTATCTTCAGCACACAGAGGGTGGTATAGAGTCTTCACCAACACTTATTTCATGATGTCAATGATTAGGTAAAAACAAGTTTAAGGCATATCTTCCCTATGCTGGCTGATACTACTATCTACTTCTCCTCTAAAATGTTCTACTTTTTTGGCTCTCATGAACCTGACTTCCTTTCTTTCTGAACCTATCTTTTTTTTCTTACTTGGCCTCTGTGCCACTCCTGGCCTCTCACAAGATATTCTTTTTTTTCTATCATTATATTCCACCCACTATCCTAATTCATTATCATTAAATATAGACTTAACTTCAATATATTCAGTAGCTTGTTAACCTAATTCATCTTATTTTCAATGACCATAGCTAACATCCTTCTACTATATTCTTTCCTTTCCTCTTACAATATTCTTAACAATATCACCTAGTCTCCAATCAATGCCTCTTAAATGCCTCTCATGCCTTCTCTCTATCTCAAACCAACAGCCACCAAGTCTGTAGACCCCGCCATCACTATAATATGCAACACCTATTTCTTTGCTTCACTCATACTGCCACCTGGCTGAGATCCTTAGTTATTCTTAATTAATCTGCCTTCCTCTAGTGTCTTCCCGATAATTCTACCTTGCAAATCAATAATTGCTTAATCAGTTATATGGACATTTCCTCTCCAAATTTTAATAACCTATAGCCTTACGGTTCCTCATACTGAGTCTAACTGGTCTTTTTAATTGCATATAACACTCATCTATTAAAACTCTGAACCTCTACCAATTAATCTACATGTGACCTCTCATAATATTTATTCCAGTTCATGTCTTGACCATTTCCTCAAAACTATACCCTAATTTGCTCCATGAAATCTATAATTATATGGATGAGAAGATGTCCGTAAGGGAATTGTGTCACCCTCGAAATTCATATATTGAAGTTCTAACCCACAGTACTTCATAATGTGACTATAATTGGAGGTAGGGCCTTTACAGGGGTAATTAAGGTCAAATGAATTCATATGAGTGGGCTCTAATCCAATATGACTAGTGTCCTTATAAGAAGAGACTATTAGGATACAGACATATATGTGCAAAGAAGAAAAACCATATGAAAATACATTAATAAAGCAGCAGTCTGCAAGCCAAGGAGAGAGGTCTCAGAAGAACACAAACCTGCCGACACCTTGATCTTGTGCTTCTAGCTCCAGGGCTGTGAGAAAATAAATTTCTGTTGCTTAAGTTACCCAGGCAGTGGTATTTTGTGATGGTAGCCTGAGCAGACTAAAACAATGTCTCTCTTTACTCAATGTCCCAGAATATCCAGGCCAAAAACAGAAGAGGGTTACTATGAAAATAATTTGGGAGTAAGGGTGCTTACACCATTCTCACCAAAGGAGTATAAGAGAATACTAAGAGATGAATTGAAGCAAGGTTATGAATATTTAATTTTTTACATGAGTCTTTATGGTAAAATATTTTACCAAATTTTATTGTTGGTATTATGATTATTATTTTGATATTAAGACTCATTACTATACACCCATTAAATAATATCTACTCACTAAAAATAACCCATAACTTTTACTTGAAAGCTATGATTTTAAAAAGGGTAGTGTTGGTAGGGAATTATAAAGTAAAGCCTTGCCCCCAACTAGAATTTGATATTTTAAAGCATATTTTATTTGTGTGACTGTGTGTGTTAAAAATTATAATTTAGAAAATATTAATGCCATTTCATGCTCATGTTGTACCTGTAACTTTTCAATAATATTTCTATAATCCCAAGCAGGCCCTCCGAGAGCTTCCTTAAAGCGTGGTCCAGAGCGAGCGGATAGTCTCCAACCCATGGCTGCTCTCTGCACCATATTTGAATGGCTCTTCATGAAAAGAGTATTAACTTGGCTGTCCAAATCCACTGGAATAGCAATTCCACGATTCTTTGCTGAAAAGGAAAGATTTTAAATATTTTCCTCTTAATTTGACTGAAGCTTCTTATACATTACCAAAATAATATTATAAACATGGAACAAAAAAATATATACATAAGCTAAATAAGTGCTGGGATGTAATGTATAGTATGGTGACTATACTTAATAATACTATATTGTATATTTGAAAGTTGCTAAAAGAATAGATCTTAAAAGTTTTTATCAAAAAAATTGGTAACTATGAGGTAACAGATGTTAACTAAATTTATTATGGTAATCATTTTGCAATATATACATATGGCAAATCATTATGTTGTACGCCTTAATATAATGTTATATGTTAATTATATTTCAATACAATTAAAAATTGGGGAAAAAATCAGATCTTTAAACTCTGCCATTAAATTGTTTTATAACACTGCCAAAGCTTTTAACCTGAAAGGATTTCAATTTTTAAGACCAACTATTAATGTAGGCTCATTAAACATTCAAGAAATTATTTGATTTCTTGATGATTTAATGATGAAAATGCACTTGATACAGCATCAATATAGAAAAACACTGAATGACAACCACACAAATTACACAAAACACTGTATAACAACCTTCCCACATGCCAAGGAAAATAAGAAAGCAGACAGAAAATACATGATAAAATCCTTTCGGTCCATTCATTAATACAGTGTGTTTATGTGTGTGCACATGCACACACAAAATTTCATATGGTAAAACATGTGAGAGAAGAAATAAAAAAATTTAAAAGTGCAAAAAAATCTGTATTGGAAAATGGCACGCAGTATATGTCCTTCTTCCGCCAATCAACTGAAATTATATTTTATCAGACTTACATGATAATACTGAAAAATGAGAATGCTTTCCATAAAGAAAACAGAAATATTGAGGCATTTTTGCAAGCAGAACAAAAATAGGATTAGACCATCAGAGAAGGAAGAGAAGAAACTGCTTCACAAGAGATTCTAGTTAGAACAGGTCTTCCTGGGTGCATAGTCAACCAGCACTAACAGTGGTCGTGGGGTCTGGAGAGTCTTCTGGGCAACTCATTAAAGAACAGCATCTGAATAGCTGGGAAGCCAAGACCCTCCTTCCTCTTATAGCATAAACAGAGCAGCTGGTAGCAGAGGTTTTTACACAGAGAATAAATTTAGAGAAACATAGAAATGTTCTCTCCAGAAGGTGAAATATCTGCCTGGAAAGAATGCCAAATGAAGGTGTTAGGACTTGATAGAGAAGCCGAATAGAGCTTGAAGTAACTCCAAAGACGTTCCTCAAATAAGAAGCAGAATAAGGGAGAGAAAAAAGGCAGCTCCAGCAAAAAAATATATAAAGAAAAAACTCCAACCTCTGAGCAATACCCTCCCCATTTAACACTTGTTAGTATTCCCGGCCTGTCTTCTGCTACACACACACACACACACACACACACACACGCACGCACACACACACACACACAAAGGAAAGCCTGCATATTATCTATACAGTCCCACATCATGAACTCTGGGTCAGCCCTGTCATTTATACAAGAATGCTAGTAAAGAAATAGACCTTTAAAACTGCATTGGAAACCTATGCCAGTCATTAGACCTTTATAACACAAGGATTATGGGAAAACCAAAACCAAGGGCATTAACTGACCAAAGTGAAAACAGACATGATTCAGGGAAGAGCAAAATAATAATTATCGTCTTCAGAGAATTTGAGTATATGCTGCATCCAAAATATTAGAAATCAGAAAAAATAAATAAATTTTGGGAATTAAATTATGATTGCACAAATAAACACTTCAAAAACTGGCTAAAAAGGAAAAGGAGAGAAAGAAAGATCAAGGTGATATCTGAGAAAGTCACAGATCTTCTAGAATATAAAAGATCAAGAGAAAATAAAACAGTGAGTATGAAATAAGGAGGGTAAATCCAGGAAGTGAAATTATCTAACAAATATAAGTTCTAGGAAGAAATATTAGAGACAATAAAAAGAAAGAAATGATTAATAAAATAATAAAAGACAATGTTCTTGAACTAAGAAAGATGTTAATCTTCAAACCAAAGGGTCTCACTGTATGTTAAACAGGATTAGATAGCATATTGGCCATATTCTGGTAAAAATTTACAATGCTGTTATGGGTTGAATTGTGCCCCCACACGCCAAAATATGTGTTGAAGTCCCAAGCAAGGATACTGGTGAATGTGACCTTATTTGGAAATAGGGTCTTTGTAGATGTAATCAAGTTAAGTCAAGGTCATACTAAAGTAGGGTAGACCCTAATTCAATACAACTGGTGTCCTTACAATAGGAGAACAGGGAAATGAAGACACACACAGAAGGAAGAACACCACGTGAAGATGGAGCAGAGATTGGATTTGTGCAGCTGCAAACCAAGGATGCCAGCAAACACCAGAAACTAACAGAAAGGCATGAACAGATTCGCCCCTAGAGTCTTCAGAGAACGCATGGTGCTGCTGACACCCTGATTTCAGATGTTTAGCCTCCAGAACTGTGAGACAATAAATTTCTGTTATTTTAATCCACCCAGTTGTAATGATTTGTTATGGAAGCCTTACAAAACTAATATAAGTGCCAAAAGCAAAGCAAAAATTACAAAAACTTCCTAAGAAAAAAACAAGAGGTTTCCGACACAAAATCTGACTTGGTATCAGACTTCCATCATCAATACTGGATGCCAGAAATCAGTAGAATAATGTCTTTATGACCAGATGGACAAAAATTTTGAATCTAAGAGTTTAACACATATCTAAACTAAAAATCTAATATGATACCCAAATAAAACATTTCAGAACATGTAGGGCTCAGAAATTTTTCTCTAAACCCCCTATGAAAATTAATGAGAATCCAAAAATGTCAACGTGAATACAAGAAATCATGGCAACTGAGTGTGAACCTGAAGAAGAGAATAAAGCTAGAAACAAATGAAAGATCCATTAGATATTAAGGGCTGGAAAGTTCTCTTCCAGTAGGAAAAGTTTCAATGTCATGGTACTACATCTTTATACAATGAAAAATATTTAGACATCATAATATTATAAAATTCTGAAAATTTATTTTTTTAATTTTATCAACTGATAAGGGATTTCATTACATTTCAGAATAGAATACAAATGTCACCAATCTTAACAACACATCAAGCAATAATTAGAAAATAGAGTGGGAGAGAAGAGGTAGAAATGAAGGCAATATATTAATTTCCCTATTTGTCATATTTGGAAAATATAGACATTATTTAGAGCTGCTAAACCAAGAGATAGAGATACAATGATATTATTTAAAGTTATAATGATAGACCGTGGAAGATTTTTTTTTAATTAATGAAAATAGGGAGGGAGGAATAAGAGAAAGAGAGAATGAATGACTCTGACTTGTTTAATATAATGAAGGGAAAGCAATAGTAGGCAGTACCATTTCCGCTGGTGAAAATTCTCGGAAGCTGAAAGATACTTTAAAACTTCTTTGAACATAAACAATTTTAGCTACTGACACAAAAAGTTACCAGTTTAAACAAGAGCTCAAGCTGAAGTTTTAAGAAAACAATAACAGCTATAAGGCAACCCTACACAATCAATTGCACCACTGCTTAGATTTCCCTAGTGAATGTATTCCTAATATTCATTATATCTCCCTTTACCAAAGCATACGATGTCTGTTTATGTCCATCACTCACAGCAGAGCAATTGCACTCCTGTCCCATCTGAAGGACAGACAGTCTTGACACTGCCAAGCTGCACATATTTTTATAAATACTTAATCCTGCACCATGATCAAATCCTGGCAAGACTTTCATCTTTTTCTGGCTGCTTCAGCATAAGCTGGGTTTGCTCTAAACATTTACAAGTCAGACAATACTGCTTATACGTTATTTTCTAAGCAACTAAAATAACAAAAATTATAAAGCTTAATATTGCTCAAAACCTATTACAACCACGTTTCCACTAACATTTAAACAAATAAGGAGAGAAGGTTGGGATTTACTCCCCTTTGGAACAGGTACATTAGATACAATTGGCCATCAAATAAGTGGTGTTGATATGAGTACAACTTACACAAAGAAGTGCTCAATGAATATTTTTCTAATAACATCAGTGGAAATGTAGCCCAATGGCAGCACCTCTGTTATTCTTAGAAGTGCAATTTCACCCCATTAGTGAGGTCAGGAAAACTCCACCCACCCCAGATGCTCCTGCGAGCTGCTGCACTATGGCCAAACTAGGCTGAGGAGACTCCAATATTCCAAAATTTGTTGAAAGAGATTTTTTTGGTTTTTTTTCCCCAAATTGTACCACTTCAATTGGTATTTTCTAGTCTCCTGTCTCAGCACAAATTGCACAACACAAGTTAACTGGGTAAAATATATTACTTTCTCATGCCCAGAGGTAAACTCTAGCCAAGGCTAATTCACAATTTCTAGCAATAAAAGAAAATTAACTATTCAATTGGAGAAAAAGAGAATCTGAGTTAAAGTCAGTCAGTTGTATAGATAATCATAAAACAATTTTTCAATCAATTGTAAAAATAATATCTTTAAAGATGGGGCCTGAAACAGATTCCCTGCACTGTCAAAATATTATAAATATTAATTTGAAAGCAATGATGACAATGCAAATTTGGTTTTCCATATACTGTTTAAAATTGCAAGCAGAAAAATAATTGTGACTAGGAAAAGAAAAGAATTAATTTGTGATCTCACTTATAAGAACATTAATAACTAGAACAATATTTTTAAGTGCAACAAAAAATATGATCCAAACTTAGTTTACTTTTATTAAGCTAGAAAAATCTTGGTATAAATGGCATATTGAAATGTGAACTAGGACATATCCTTGGGGATTAATGGTTAATCCCTGTCCTCTATCCCTCTCATTAAAAAATGAACTAATGAATTTACTACAACCAGTCATCCTTCTAGCACATAGCATTAACTCCAACTGTGTGATTTAGTGGCCACATAGAAAGTTTAAAATGTTTAAAAAATGTTCCTATTTTGCTCCTAAAGAGTACAATTGAGATATTACCTTGTTAAGAATAATAAGAGAATAAGTATATGGAGTCCTTAAAAACAATTAGGAGAGAAGAGAAATTGCTATTAATGCATTTATCTTTTGTAGAGCTCTACCTAGAGATGGCTAATTCTCTAAAATGAACTATCTTTATTCACAGGCATTTTGATCATTAGGCTAACCTACTAATCAGGCTTATAAATCCTGAAAATTCTCTAGATATGACAAGTCTTTGCAGTCATTTTAAGATGCAATCAAAATCTATTTCTAATTATTATTCATTAAATATTGCATATTATGTGAAAATTTTTTCATTAGACTAAACTGCTAATGGTATCTGCCAGACCAAAATCTCTGATAACACACATACGATAGTGATAGGTGCCCTGGAAAAAAAGTGCTTGGATAGATAAACTGACAGGTAGGGGAAAAAGGCAACAGAAAGTGTAAGCATTAATTAGAATACTTGGTTAGTTGTCAAGCCACACTGAACAGTTGGTGCCCAAGTTAGATGTAATGGAGTAGGCAGAGAGTGGCACCTTTTCTGTATCATGTCAAAATATTCAGGATAAATCTGTACTGAAGCACTTGTATTTTTAAATATGAAGAGCATTAAAGATATGAAATGTATCTTTCCTGTTTGGCACTCAAACTATATTCAATTAATCCCCAAATTAAATGAACAATATAATTTTATGGATTATGCAAGAACTAGTATTGGCACACCCGACTAGACATCAGGAAAAAATAAAGTTGATTCTATACCCTATACCTTAATACTAAATATATTCCAGATAACTTAAAATTGTAAACAGTCTCATCAAAAACACAGACAAAAAAATTAAAACAATGAAAATTCTCAATGAGAATTTTAAAAAACATCTCAGACTGATCAAGGCCATTCTGAAGATAAAAGAGAATCTAAAAAGCCTAAAAGAAAATAAATTTCTGCATTCCAAAGAATAAAAAATAAAAATTCAAATGACAGATGAAAAATTAAGGGAAAATTTGGTTATTTATAGGCCAAGAGCTCATTTCCCTAATAAATAAAGGGCCATACAAATTATTAAGAAAAAGAAAACCTTTAGAAAAAGTAAGCAAGGCACAAGAGACAGTTAACTGTAAAGGAAATACCAATGACTTACTCATACAGAAAGGTTTATTTATCTTAATGTAAAAAAGAAACACATATTAAAACTATAATGATATTTTTACTTACGAGATTGGCAAAGATTTAAGAATTTGGTCACACCCCATATTATCGAGGAGAAAGATACTCTCCTACATTGCTTCTGCATGTAAATTGCACAATCTCTAGAGAAGGCAGTATCTGTCAAAATTAAAATGCCTAGAAATTCTACGCCTAGGTAGTTACCTTATTCTTCCTCATGTGCAGAATGACTGGAAACAATGTAATTTCCGACTAGGAAGTTAAATAAATTAGAATATAAACACGCAATAGAATATAATGCAGCCAATGACAGGAGCAGAATATTCAATCATTTATTTTTATTCATCTACTTATTTTATTCATGTAATAACTATTCACTAAGTACCTGTTGTGCTCCAGGCACTGAGTCAGGCTTTAGAACTTTGTAACAGATAAGGTAGTTTTATTCTGCTTTGTGATTTCTGTACATGTTATATCTACCCTCGATGTACTAGAAATTCACTGAGAGCAGGAAATATGGTTTCACATATTGCATTTTCCCAACTAAAATATTGCATTCCAACTAAAATAACATCTTTCAGATAAGAAATCATTATAAATCAGTTGAATTAATAAATATGTGAAAAAACTTTATGAAATTGTGTCCTATCTTGTAACTTATTCAGATTTAATATTTTACAAGTAAGAATAGTTTTTAAAAAACATAATTACTGGAATGTATTATGTCAAACTCTTTGTACAATCAACTACAACCCTCTAGATAGATCAAAATAGATGTTTGTTTTAATGTCTCTTCTCAAAGGGTTAATATTTTATACATGTTCATATTTTAGAGGAACAATTGGCTTGAAAATTGAGGTTGATTATTCAAAACATTTCTAAAGATATTTTACAGAATTTCCATTTGGAAAAAAGATTATGTTGCCAGCAAAGTACCCAACATTAATCCCCCCAAATCATTTGAAGATTATGAAACACATGGGACAAAATTCTTCTTTAAGTGAAATAATATGGAAGCCATTCTTGGATACTTTTTCTTAAAACACTTCTAACATGTACTATGGTATTTCACACGAATGAATAAACCAAGGAACAATAACTCACCGAGGGCATTAACATCTTGATCCATATTTTGTATCTTCAAGGTATAAAACAGGTAATGTTTGTTTAAACTGACTTGTGATAGTAGAGCAACACAAATGTCAGTCTAGAAGGGGTTCAGATCCTGGCTCTGTCCCCACCGGCCTGTACGACCTTGGGCAAGTTGCCTAACCTTGCTAACGTCACATTCCCATCTGTAAAATGGGGCTTAGAATTATGTCCACAGCGTTTACCACATCATAGGGTTTGCCACACCGCCCACCACTAATAAACACTCACTGCTCTCATCAAGTGCTGATTTAGTAAGTGCTTTTGCTGATTTTAACTAACTTTTGTACTCAATGTACAAAAAAAAAGAATGATAGATGAGTTAAACTAATATACTTGAGAGCAGTTTACAATTATGAAGTGTTATATAAATGTAACTATAATAGTCATTTGCATTCACAGAACTGCGTTTGCCGATTTGTAAACACACTGAAGCTTACTTACTAACAGCATGGTATTCTCTATACTTTGTTATATTTTTCCTAAATACGTATACTTTGTTTTCTTTAATATTATAAATTCTTACATAATCGAACTGTGTTAACTTTTAATGCCTCTTTGTATTCTTAAAAAGTTGCTGAAACACAAAATGATTCTGCACCTGAATTACAAAACTTCAGACAAATCCCTAGCCAGCAAGCCAAATTGCCATAGTTCTAGTTTATATGTTAGGGGTTCCTACAAAAGCATTTGCAGTAACGTGATATAGCATAAACTTCATACTCATAGAAATTTGCATTTCGAATCCAACTCAACTACTTACTAATTGGGCAACTTATTTAAACTTTCCAAGCCTAAATTTCACTATCTGCAAAATATCTAATGTATGGATTGTGGTCAGTCAACAAACACTCATTAACCTATTTAGTCGGCGCCAGACACTTTTAGGCCCAGACACTTTATTCAGTGAATAAAGCAAAGTTCCTGCTTTCATAGTTGACATGCTAATGGGAGAAGCAGACATCAAAGAAGCGAAAATAAATAAATAAACAAACAAACAAGATGCTTTCAAATAGTGATAACTGCTACGAGGAAAACAAAATGGTAAGATAGCACAAAGAACTTGGGATGCTATATGAGATGTTCCAGAACCCTTCGCCGGGCACTTAATTTTTGAGTATGTGATAATATGGGAGATGAGGATTCAAACAGAAGGAATAGCACGTGCAAATGCCCTAAGACGAAAAAAAGCCACGTGTAGATGAGAAAGAGAAAGAAGGCCAATGTGAGTGGAGTAGAATTGGGATGAGAGGAGGAAAAACTAGAAGTAGATGAAGCTCCAGTGATTGAAGGGCTTTCTAAGCTATGGTAAGAGATATGAATTTTAAGTGCAATGGAGAATTTTAAGCAGATGAGTGACATGACCTCATTTACATTTTAAGATCACTCTGACTGCTAGGTAGGAAATGGATTGCAGCAGGACAGGAGTGGAGGCAGGGAGTTCGGTAAAGAGACTCTTCTATAATCCATGTCAGATGATGGTGAATTTGGACAAGAGTGTCACACAAGAGAAAGAAAAAATATGCATTTTAGAAGTGAAACCAATAGAATCCGCTTTTGTGTTTAATGGGAGTGTGCAAACGGGAAGAATCAAATGAGACCCCTAAGGTTTTAAATGAGTATGAACTGTAAAATATTCTTTACAGTGGGACAAAAACCTGCCTCTTGCGGCCACCATATATTAGTTAAAACCCTTTCCTAGGAAGTTGTAAAAGAAGTCCATTCTCACTTTCAAATGTTAGAAGATAATAATTATGTCCCCCTCAGTTTTCTTTTCTTTGTCTAAATATTGCAAATGTTTTTAATCACTACACAAGTAAGGCGGGTTTAGATCCTTTTACCACCATAATTGCTTACTTCTGAATGCCTTTCATTCTGGTTATATGTTTTTCCACGAACAGTATTCACCAATAAAGAAACAAACAAAAAAGATGGGTTCTAACCATCACAAAGCAGAATTTGCTTTTCACATTCTTCATCCTAAACAATAGTTTTCCGTTAATGTTTTTTTGACAGGCACTTCATAGTTATTGTCCCTCAAATTCCAGTTGGGGTGATGAGATGAGGATTTATGATGAAATAAGCTAGAATAAAACGAAGACCATAAGAAAAGCATCAGTGGACACGTGGGGACAAGTTCAGATGTAGATATGGGGGGGTCAAGAATGGCTTTCATAGTGGAATTTGTAAAAAAAAAAAAAAATTGAGTAAAAGAAAAAGTGCTGAGAGGTGGCAATGGTGGAAACTGAATAAAGAAAAAGTTAATAGTGTGGCAATGTGGGGGCATAATAGTTCAGTCTGCTGTCATACGGGGTGGGGAGGGGGGACCACTGAGTAACGAGGCCACAAAGTGAAAGCAGTGCTGTGTTGTGGAGGTCACAAACATGGTAATGAGGAATCCATCTGTAGTTTGTTAGACAAAGGGACGCAGCTGGGGACTTTGCTATTGTTATTTCTAAACCAATAGATGGAATTTCCCTTTGAGAAGATTAATCTCGTAGCAGATTTATTTAAGTGAGGAAAGAGAGAAGAGAACACTGAATTCCTACAGTGGTTCAAGAAGAAAGTACTGTGGGGTTAAACGAGGCCTTTAGGGAGGGGAAAGAAGGAGAGGTACAAACCGTAGAAAGAATAGTAGAAACAGAATTTCCAGGTCTCTGTAACTATTCAGATGGAAAGTACAAACTAGGAAGAGGAAGAAAACGTGCCTTCTCACAAAGATGAAACTGAGATTTTATACCAAAACATCACTCTTCCAAATCTATCTCGATTACAGATTTAGAGATACATAATTACTTTTTTAGACTTCCTATCACACATATCTTTATAGCATAGAAAAAGTAACTAAAAATTCCTGCTAAATCATAAGGTTTGGGCCCGTGGAGGGAATGGTAGAAAATAAAATCTTATAGCTTAGAAATAAAAGCTATCTTTAGACTAGTACAGTTTCAATGACTATTTTAAACCCTCAAAGCTCTGCTGTCCTGTTCCGAGGGAAGAACTGTGACCACACGAGGAACACTCCCCCCCCCAACCCCCGCCCCCGAAGCTGGAACTCCAATGGAAAGTACAACACGGAATAATCGGACTTGGGCTCAAAGTGCTTTGTGTCTCAGTTTTTAAGTGTTATGAACAGCATGCCCTCTGTGCTCTGTGTCAGGCTAACAGGTGTTTTCCCACGTTGCATTTGCTAAAAACTGAGGGAGGAAGAAGAGGGGTAAAAAAGGAGGAGAAAGAGAGAAAGAAGGAAGAAAAGGAGGAAGAGGGAAGACTGCCTTAAAGTGTAACATATAGAAATATGCTTGGCAGCTGAGATAATATATTCCCATGTAAAAAATAATACCATCATATTTCTTTGCTTTTCCTTTGGATTTTTGTCTTCTAATGATTAGTCTATTTCCCAGTTGATTTGGTCAAAAAAAAAAAAAAGCTTTATAACTTGAAAAGTATACTATTAAAAGCTCAGAAGTTATATAAAAGCATGAACAACGGAACCAGATTCATCTGTAAATTCCTCACTCAGAGATAACCAGTGTTAATGTTTTATTTATATCCTTCTGGACATTTTGCTGTGTATCTTTTTAAAATAAAAACTAGGTTCTCTTCTGTGCCCTTCTTTATTTTTGACACAATACCTACTGTGGCGTCTTCCTTTATTTCTACCCTTCCCTTTCTGAACCATTCAGTCCTAAAACCTTAAGGAGGAAAGTTAAGTATCAGTGCTGGGCAATGAGTGCTCCAGAGCCCAGGTGATCCAGGGCGTTTGAGCCCCAGAATAGTGGAAGTGCCTGTGTCGGAGGCTGCCCGGAGTAGAGAATCAAAACTTGGGTGAGGTGAGGAAGGCGTCCACGCTGAAGGACAGCCCGGCAGAGGCGTCAAAGGTGATAACAGCATTCATGGGACTGAGTGATGCATCATAGAGAGTCAGAGGCCAAGCTGGGTGGAGATGATGTCCCTCAGAGGAGCGGGCAGCCTGACCTAGACTGTGGGAGCCTCCATGAGAGAGTGTCAGAGGCCAAACTGCCAGAGGACACATCCTTGTGGGGTGTGGCCCTGTGTGAATGCCTCGGCCCAAGTGGGCTGTGAAGGAAGTGTGTGGAAGCTTTAAAGTTATCGGTTTATTTAAAGAGAACCAGCATCCCTGTCTGTTAAAGGCCACTGAGTCAGCTCCAATGGTGACCCTATGAATGCGTGATGTCCACAATTTCCCATCCACATGGCCCAGCTCAGCCCCCATAGACTCATGCCTATGGCTTTGTTTATGGAGTCAGTCTATCTCTTATTTGGTCTCCCTCTTTTCCTGCTGCCTTCTGTTTTTCCCAGCATTGTTGTCTTTTCCAAAGAACCTGTCTTCTCATGATGTGCCTGCAGTAGGCCAGCTTGTTTTGTCATTTTTGCCTCTAGCGATGTCCAGCATCCTAACAAATAGAATCTTTCAATCCAGAAATAGTATATATTTCCATTTATTAAAATCTTTTGTAGCCCTCAAAATATTCTTACCGTATATTCTCTCATGTTTCTTATTAAGTTTTCCCTTAAGTGTTTGACATTTTTATTGCTATTATGAATGGTATCTTTTTCAGTGTATTCTCTGTTTCTTGTTGGTATACAAAATAATCTAACAGGTGTAATACTTTTTTACAATTAATCACCTGGATAAATTCTTTTAGTCTCTTAGTTCTAATAATTTTCAATTGATCTTGCTTTCTAAGTTACTCAAATAAAACTTGAGCAGTCATTAAATTTGTCAATATAAGATTACTTTGGTAAAATTGCAGATGGGAAAAGACTAAAAAAATTAAGTGATCATAATCAATTAAATCATTTATTCGTTTGCCAAATATTTACTGAGCACATACTATAGCTCGAGCCAAGTTACCTAATCTAGATAATTCTGTTTCCACAACTGTAAAATGTAAAATAATGAACTTATCTAAGGATTGAGATAATGGATGAAAATTGCTTAGCATTGCACATAAGTGCTCAATAAATGACAGCAGTGATGACGCACACTATAAGCACCCCTTCCCAGTGCCTGAGGGACCACCATGAGATGAGAGCCCTCTGATTCTGAAGTCCAGACAAGTCTGTATTTCTTTTCTCTCCTCCACTCTGCCATCTGTAGGATGGTCCTAATTCACTACAAGAATGGAGGTGGGAGGGAGAAATCTATGAGAAATTCTTTCTAGAATCTACTAACCCTTACCACTTGTAATTTCTGAAGCCTTCTGTATATAACAGACCCTCAATAAATACTGATGAATTTCAAACGAAACTGGAAAACTAACAACCCTTAAAAAGTCCTAGAACCATATAAAAGTATTAATAAGTCATGCTGCTCAATAGAACGAGACAATTCTGAATGAAATCTGAAATAAACTAAACGTACGCCTATAAAATCTCACTGAGTTAGTGTAAAGTACCATATGCAATAGTAAATATAAGCTTAGAAATAGAATGATTAAATAATAAAATAAATAAACTTTAAATTATTTTTAAAAGAAATATAATTATTATGGTCCCTCCCCCCAAAAATGTAACACTCTGAATCATTAGCTGATCATTGCTCTTCGGCTTTACAAAAACCATACCTGCTTTCTTATTAAAGTATAAACTAAAAATCTGTTTGTATCACTTATTAGCCAAAAGCCCAATTTCTTAACAAAATGTAAAATGAATTAAGTCCAACACTCAAACTTACCCACTTCAGCCAAGGTTCTGATACAGGACTCCACTGAAGCTTTCTGTGACGGGTTTGGCCAGGTACAATTGTAAATTCTGAAGGCAGATTGCAGTAGCTGAATAAAAACTGGCTGATGTGTCTGCAAAGAGAAATTAGGAAGGAAAATAGGCCGCTAAACCATTAACACTCCTGATACATTTTCTATGCATTATCTAAAAGGCTCATCAAAATAAAACACAATACAGTCTTTTGAGTTTCAGTGCCATTTAATGCTTTTATTCTACAAATATTTATTACATTCCCATTCATGAAAGGCATGTGTCAGATGCTATAAAAAGTCAATTATGTGCATTTTAACTATGTTCTTAATCAGAAAAATGTGGAATTTCTTGAAACCAATGACATGAATTTAAGTATTTTTTGAAATACTCGCTGAATTATTTTCAAGAACAAATCAAGCTGGTGTTCTTGGTTTATTTGTTTGACTGTGTGTTTTAGTTTTATATGATGGGCAAGTAGAAGAAGCAACAAATTTGACCTACAAAAAACAATTTCATATGGTTCTAACAGTTTAAAAGTTTTTTTCTAAAGCAAGTATAATTGACATTATACTTTTATAAGAACAATACATGATCGCTATAAAATATTTAAAAAATATGGAAATGAAAATTACCAATAATCCTACTATGAAGGGATAATCAGTATCAAAATTTTAAAGATACTTTACTGAGTTCTTCTACGTATATATGCATATATATTCTTTACACACACAAATTTAGGTAATATTATAATGCAATTCTGTGGCCTGTATCACTTAACAATTACTTCATGATCATTTTCCTAATCATCAATATTTCTTTTAAAACATGGCTTTTAATAAGCCCTCCTACAGATATATGATATTTAGCTATCTCCTATCTGTAGTTGATGTTAACTTTTAAGTATTATAAATACTCAAATGAAAATCTTGGTATATAAAAACCCTGCTAAATCTTTCAGGACAAATTACTAAAGTGGAATTATTGAGTCGAAATGCCTATCCATTTAAAGAATCATGTCATTTATTTCAACACTTGGCAAACAGTGAATATACAGAATAAAAGCTACTGTTATGTTTCAAGGGTGAGCAAGGATAATTCAATTTGAAGATGGGGCCTCCTTATTTAAAATAAAGTGTGGTAAACTCAGAAGATGGGGCATAATAGTAAATAATACAAGAGAAGAGTCATCTTCAAAAGTGTAGGAAATGACTTCCGGACCAGATTAAAGTTTTTCCTACTCCAATAAAGTAAATAAATTACGTGTGGCAGAATGCTTTTGAATTTGTTTCTTTAAGTTACCTGGAGGCTGGTACTGTTGTCTGAAAAAGGAGAATTAAAGAAGCCGCTCACAATGTTCATTATTGACTCAGTAACACACTTCTCCAAGAAGGTGTCTGCGTGCTTCCTGTCTGTGGTTGTGTTGCAAACCTAGAGGGGAAAATAAGAAAACTCAATAATTTCTGTCATATCTTTGAGCTATAATTCAATGCTGGAATCTTCTAAAAATTATTCTGAAATGATTGTTTATAACATTTTTTAAAGTTACTTTGAATAGAAACGCTTCTGCCTAAAATCCAGTAACATTTTATCATTCTACAGTAGCTTCTCCTTTAAGTTTGGTTATCATTTCATCCTTGGCCCAGAATTCATTCGCAGACCCCAGTCCCTTCTTCCTGATCTGCATCTCCCAACTCTTGGGCACAACTTTCTCTCTCCACCCCCAAGCTTGGCTTTCCACTGAATATGAGGAAGTCAAAAAGGAAACAGCCATTGTAAGTATAAGAAAGTGGTGAATGTGATTAATAGTGATTTATATCTCTACACATTTTCACTTATAATACCAAGCTCAATTTGCAGGATATAAGCACAGAAAAGTATTTGGAAAGGAAAACAAAAAGCTAAAAGAAGATAAAATATTTTCCAATAATTTTGACTTTTTCATCCACAGATTTATCTGGGAAGCATGGAAGTGTGTGTCTGTGGGCTTTCTCAGAATAAGCAAAGCAAGGACAGACAATACCAGAGCTGAAGATAAATCAGAATAGAACACAAACTATGATCTTTATATGTGAGTAAATGAGGCAGAAATTAGTCATTTTGCTAAACAAACTGTAAATTTACAAGTATAATAGGGTAGACAAATTGCAAAAGCTATGATACATGATTAAAAACAAATGAAAAAAAAGATGGGTGATGAAAAGACAAGAAACATGGAGATAAAAAGAAGAGAAATATGGGGAGGAGAGTACACAGCGTGAGAAAAACTGGGGCAGAGTAAGAAATTGAAATATTCACAAAATTATGGTGGGTAAATATGGTGACCACATGTTCCAGATGTTCTTAAACAATCTGAATTTTTATGTAATTTTTTTCTCTTCCATAAGATGATTGATCAAAAGAAGTAAATGTAATTTAATGTGATATTGCTTTAAAAACTTTCACACAAATAAATTCACAAAAGAGAAAAATTCCCTTCTCAAACCACATGTCCCAATGTTTTGGTTTGGAAAATAACAGTATTTGCTGGATGGAAGTAGAAGAAAGAGCAGAGGGTTTGTTTTGCCTCCCATTAGGGCAGTTCACTTTTACCTCATCTATTAAATGACACCTACCTGAAGGGATTGTATTAGAACTAATCTCACAGTTATTATAAGGAACAGTGTCATTAAAGGAAATAAATTATCTGAAATTATATAATCTTTTAGTCTTGTTCCAGCATATAACATAGTGCCTGGCATATACAAGATGTTCAATAAATGCTGTGAAATAAATGAATCAGTTAATTAATTTAAAAAGTGGAAAAATAAAAAAGGACTCATTTTGTTTAAGTTAACTTTGAGTTAGGCTATATTTGTAAAACATCTAACCGAGGACTAACATAAAATTGATTTTCCCCTGATGGATATGAAATAGGATTTATTTCATTTAGTATCTTTCCAACACTGGTTTTTATAGTGAAATGTTCTGATCTGTAGGATAAAAGTATATTGAGGTGGAATAGGTAGCAGACCAATTCTACCATAACCAGCCCAAATAACCTTCATCCAATGACTTTTCACACAATTGTGTGGGGCTCTCCAGAGCTCTTATAGTATCACACTGGATTACCTGCAAATGCGCATTTGCTAAAGAACTAACCAGATATGCTTTAGTCAGTAGATGAATAAAAGTAAGCTATTTCTAGATAAAGGCTTCCCTCAAAATCCCGGGTAATAAAAAGTTTGGGTTTAAAAAAAAAATGTTTAAAGAAATTCGCCAAAATGTCAGACAAATGAATTTTTACAGCTACAAATATTCCACTGAGGAACTGGAAAAGTTTTAGGTACTAAATTATATGTATTTTAGGTACTAAAATACATATAATTTATAAATTATTATATATTTATTACATCAAATTTATTTGTCTTCATTTAAGCACAATCACTACATAGGTATAATCGAGATTTTTTTCTGATTTAAGTTCTGTTGTAAATAATTTTAATGTATCTTCATCAAAATATAAATTAGAGTATAATTGTTTTCAAAGTGTATATAATTTGAATATATTATCACTAGAAATATAAATAGAATATAAAAAAATTTTAAAAAACAAGTCTGGGTTTACAAAACTATGTGGAACCTATTCCTCAATTCATTTGGGCAAGAAATTCATATACTACTTCAAGATATTATTTCTGTACAGATAAATAACATTTTCACCTCTACAGCCTTGCATCCTATGCTGTAATATCGAGGATAGGCAAGAAACATAAGCTACTTTTCTTATTAAAATCCTTAAAAACTTTTCAGAGAAAAACTAATAAATAACAATATTCTTTCTCCAGTCATTTATTTATGTTTACTACCTCTTTTTAAGATTGGAAATAGCTCAGATAAAATCATAACACTTTACATTAACTTTTTATGTTTAATACATATGTTTTTAAAGTTTCATTCTGTTTGCACATATTATTCACATACCATTATTTCCTGTAAAACATTCCCATGTACTCTCATTATCTAAATATTTTAAAAAGCTATATTTATTCTATCATTCTAATGCACAATCATGCTTTAATTCATTTTTGGAATGAGTTAAGGTACACATAACCAAAAATACAATACAAATGATTTTATTTTCTCAGTTATTTCATTCTTTTGTGTGATTAATTTCTCTTTTTTCTATTAAAAAGAATTGGGCAAAATTATTATTTTTACTTTCAGATTCAGTTTTTGGGTATATTTCACCAAAAGAGGAATCAACAGTAAAAGTATATACAGTTTTATAGCACTTGCTGGGCTGATCTTCTAAAATAATAAATGTACTATGCTATCAACAGCCTATCTGTGGATACACGGGATGTTCTCTCATTACCACCAACAAGCTCTTGCTCTCAGGCTCTGGCTGGGTTCAGCTGATGCGAGGCACTGGCAGATCAGAGTGAAAGAGAAAGAAGGCAGGTACCTATTCTGCCCCTGCCTCTGCCTCTGCCCCTGCCTCTGCCTCTGCCTCTGCCTCTGCCTCTGCCTCTGCCTCTGCCTCTGCCTCTGCCTCTGCCTCCTCTGCCTCTGCCTCTGCAGTCCAGCTTTCTCTGCAGGTTTTAGCAATGTCTGTGTCTCTGGGTAGAGCCCTTTTGTTAGAGCCCTTTTGCAGTGTCTCCAAGTTCTCTCCGGACTCCAGTAACAATGGTGCTCCCGTGCCCCTTCATCTGGGATGGAAACAGCTTTGCATTGTTCCCACTTTTTATTCCCTTTAACCCTGCCCCTATCTCTTGGAGTGTGCCATCTGTTTCCCGCTGTTCTATCAGTAAAATATTATTTTTGCCAATGTAATGATATTTAGTTATTTTATTTTGCATTCCTGACATTGTGAACAAAACTGGGCATTTTTCATGTAATCATTTCATGCCTGTATTTTGTCATGTACAGACATTTCAAACACTCTAACCACTGTAAATAAAACCTGGATAATAAGTGACACATTATGTATCAGTTTAACATTTTTCATAAAAAGCTCTTTTCGGTTGCCATTTCACATATATTTGTACATTCTGACTATGTAGAATATTAATTTCATTATGTAAAATAATTCTTAGCATTCAGGCACTATTTTTTATTTAGATCATTTTCATTTATTTAATATAAAGAAGAAAAAAACCTCCCTTCCACGAAAGAATATTCTATTTTGTTCTAATTTTTTATTGAAGTCCTTCTTTCATCCCTATACACATCTTGATTCCTATTTAACTCTTTAAGCTATCAAAATTTTGCCCCTGTAGATGACTTCATTTCTAGATCTGACTAATTTTTTCCCATATTGATATCCAACTGTCTTCTAAAAATTTATTGAATAGTGATTTCCTGCCTCAATCTTATGTTATTTGAGGTTTGTCTTATAGTATGTTACTCATCACTATTTAAATTTCTCCCCAATCCCTGCTATATTCCCTGTACCATTATTTTAAAAATATTTTCATCCAACTCTACAAGAAAGAAATGATTCTCAACTTGTAATGTTTTACAATTTGAAAAACAAGTCCGCCATCTTGTCTTTTCCAAAGAAAAAAATCCACTTTTTGAAATACTTATCATCTCCTACTTTCAGATGAATTTTACTATATATTTGTCAAATTTCACTTAGAGACATAAATTGTTGAATTAAGACATAAATATTGGGTTAGCAGTTATATCAGTAAGCCAAACAAAACAAAGTCCCTACTCTATTAGAGCCTTAACCTAATCAATCGAGATACAACATATAAATATATAAATATATGTCTCTGCCAGTCGAATATAAGTCTTTGGACACCAGGAAATAGTCTGACTTGCTCACCACTGCACACAAGCACCTCAGCACACAGTAGGCATTTGAAATCATATTGAAAAAACAAAAAACAAATATTAAGTGAAATTCCAAGACATAATTATATTTGACATTTCTCCTCTTACATATAGTGTCCCTTCTCTCTTCTGCTCCAAATATGACTGCTACTCTTCCAAAGATGACAGACTGGGTTAAATAAGTTAGCATGTGCTAGAGCAGCACTCTGCAATAGGACTTTCTGCAATGATGGAAACCTGTATCTGTGGTGTCCGAGACAGTAGCCACTACACACATGGCTTACTGAGCACTTGAAATGTGGCTGGCACTACAAAGAAACTGGATTTTTAATTTAATTTAATTTTACCTAATTAAAATTAAAATTTAAATGTGGCAAGTTGCTACCTTACAGGATAGGGCAGCTCTAGTGCCAGTAACATACTTTTGACCATACATACCAAGGAATATAAATCCTAAGGATCATTTTTGTATTCTTCAAGACAGTAAAAATGTTCCTCTAAGTATCTGAGGTGGTACCATATATTTATTTTAATTTGCATTCCTTTATTCACAAGGCCAAAACCTTTTCAAACATTTTCCTTTATATATATATATTTAATGTGAGTCATCTGTTCATACACTTAACTGGCTTTCTTAGAATTCTAAATTTATTTTTTAAAAGATAATACTTTTCTTAATACCAATACATACATTAATTGTAGGAAGCCCGAAACAATATAGAAAAATACATAATGGAAAACAAAAATTACCATAAGCCTAAAATCCAGATAAAACCATGATTAACATCATGAAATCTTTTCTAATTTTTTTGCTCTACCTTATATATTTTACATAATGGAAATCATTCTGGATAATCACTTTGTATTCTCCTTGTTATATTCATCACTGAATCATTGGCACTTCTCACATTATCAAAAATCCCCCAAAAATAATCTCGGTGACTCTATAACATCAATTTTATTGATGTATCATAATTTATTGAACCATTTCTCTATTAAATATTTAAACTATTTTCTGTTGTATATTATTATAAAAGTATGTTATGCTTCTTTGACCATAAATCCTTGATATTATTTCTAACTATTTCCTGAGGACAGATCCTTGGAAGGTAAATTACTTGACACACTAAAAAGGTATGAAGGTTTTTTCAATATACTATCAAAATACTTTTCAGAAAGACAACATAAATCTACACTCCCATCAGCAAGGTATGTGAACCAACATTTAATATTATCTTTTTACTTTTATCTTTTACTATTAAAACTCTGATAGTTGGATATTGGATCTTATTTTCCTTTGTACTTTGAACAAATTATTACCAGTTGACTACTTTTCAGGATTACTTGTATTTCCTCCTGTATAAATCATGAATGCCTGGTTTTTGCCCATTTTATTATTATAGATTGTTAATGTTTTTCATATATATATGTCCTTTATGTAAAACTTATTAGCATTTTTTAATATATAATAACTTTTCTTATTTTGATGTTTGATATTTCTACATATATTTTTATGTACTTAAGTTTTAATGTCTATTATTTTCCTTAACTAATTTCATCCATTGTTTTTATGCTTATAAAGAACTTTCTCATTCAAAGACAGATGAACATCCACCTACATTCCATCCATTTTTATCATTTCATATTTATCTCTAAAATCCATTGCAATTTATGTTGTTATATAATGTTAGGTTAGGAGCTGAGTTCATTTCGCTCCAAATAGCCAGTGTCCTCACATGTCATTTTGATTTAGTCCATATCAACAATCTTACTGAATGTCTATTCCATGCCAAGAATGTTCTATGCACCTGTGATCCATTGGTGAACAAAATATATTAAATTACTACCCTAATAAAGTTTATATTATTAATGTAATAATCCAGGGTAAGCAAACTACAGCCAACAGGTGAAATCCAGCCATATCCATTCATTTACATCTTATCTACGGCTCCTTTCACTTTAGTAATTGCTGTAACAGTTGTGATAGTGGCCTGAAAAACTCAAATATTAACTATCTCGCTCTTCATAGAAAAAACTTCCTCATCTCTGGAAATAACCAATTGCTTCCCTACTAACAGTTGAAAATCTATTTATTATATATTAATATCTTATATATGTAAAAATCTGTTTCAGGCTATTTATTTCATGTCATTAATACACCTACTTAACTCTATGCTAAGAGCACTCTTTGTTTTCAAATTCACTTTTTAAATATTTTTAATTTCAGCTGACATTTATTTATTCCACAAAACTTCTGAGTATCTGCTATATCTGAGATACTTTCCTATGTCAGGTATTCAGCAGTGAACTAAACAGACAAAAATCTCTGCCCTTATTTGTTTCAATAGAAACTGTTCAAACACATGTAAAAATGTCAAGTGGGGTAAGAAATGAAGCAAGTGAAGGAGAGAGAGAGGGAAGAGGTTGCTACTTTACATAGAGTGGTCAATGAAGGCTCTCTGAAGACTTTTAAGAAGAGACCTAAAAGAAGAGAGAAATGAAGTCATGAGGATACCTGAGGGACGAGTGCATCCCAGGCAGATAGAATCAAAGGTGCTGAGATGGAGGTGTGTTTGGGAAGCAGGCCACTAGCAGGAGAGCATGAGGAAGGAGTGGGTGGACGGGGGATAGGTCAAATAGTACAGTGGTTTCACTCTGGGCATAATCTGAGCAAAGGAGTGACATAAACCAACATTATCATTATTACTATTATTATTATTGTCGTTATCATCACCATCATCATTATAGCTGCTATATAGATGGAGGGAGAGGGCAAGAGTGGAAACAGGTTATAGGGCTATTGTAATAATCCAGATGAACGTTAATGGTACCTTAAAGCAGGGTAGTAGTACTGGTGTGCTCAGAAGTAGTCATATTTTGGATATTTTATGATTAGAGCTTGTTGGATTTGCTAAAGAATTGGATTTAGAGTATAAAAAAAAATTTACCAGGATTATTTGCCTGAATGCTTAGATCGAATAATGGAATTGCCATTTACTGAGATGCAAAAAACTTGACAAGAAATTAATTTTTTGCTGTGCATGGAAGTGAATGAAGAGTTTAAGGTAAGATAGCCAAGTTATGATGTCATGTAGTAGGCAGTTTTATATATAAGTCTAGTCATCAGGGGAAGGGTCCAAGCTTCAATCAGCCTGGTGTTAAAGTTAGGAGAGTGGATGAGATCAGCAAGGAAGTGATTATAGATAGAGAAGGGAGCAAGTTTAAGGTTTGAGCTTGTACATTCCACTATTAGAAGCTGGAAAAGTTCAGAGAAAACAGCAAACTGAGGAGTGGCCGATGAGATGGGAGGCCAACAGAGCAGGACTGATATTCTGGGGGTCAAGTGAAGAAGTGTTTCAAGAAGGAACTGATCGATTATGATAAACGCTGCCAATGATTTGAAGAGCAGAAAGTATGATGCAGAACAGGGACAAATTAATCATCAGTCAAGAGCCAAACAAATGTTCATTCCACGTGGGCACCATAGTATAATTCAGCATGAAAGTTGAGGAGAAAAACAATTATACCGGAGGGAAATGTGCTACACAAAGAATAGCTTTATAAAATACTTTATACTCTTCACTTCCCTGCACTGCTAACTAAAAAGTCCATATAAAAGAAGTCCGTAAAGTGAGACTTTCCAATGGTTCATTCCACTTAAGAAAGTCAAGAATATTATAGAATCAAATCATCAAGCAAAAAATATCTATTCAATCCTATCAACTTAAAGAACTTTGAAAGTACGTTTCAAAGCACATATAAAGTTTGTCTTTATTCCCACTTTCTATGATTCGGTAAGCTAAGTAAAGGGAGAGAATTGCTCAAGTAATCTGTTTGATAATGAAATACTCTGATTTGTCCTGTTAAGCAGTGACTGATGGGACAATGACATGATACTGTGTTAGGTGTGCCTCTAAGTTATTTCTTGATTTAATTTCATTTTGCAAATACATCATGTAGAGCACTGTTGGCCATTACAGAATCTTGAAATTGATAGTAAAATTGGGAACATCTTCAAAAGAAAAACGTATAGCCTGAGACTAACATTGACCACAGTCCACCTCCCTCCCTGTACTTTCTAAATACGACTCAAACCCCCTGACTCTGCAAAAACAATCAGTTATAAAGGAAAGCAAAAGCATTTCTGCCCTATAAACACCAATTTTAGCTGCATTGGAACATAGATCAAAGTGGGCTGTTGTTAAATGCTCAGAAAGATAGTGGAACAACTTTTCATGGGTCTAATAGCTTTGCTGCCTGACTAAATCTGGTATATTTGCAGGACGTGGATACAATCTCTGTCAGGAAATTAGAATAGAGTAAGTATGTGAAACAATCTAGCACCAGTTTATTAAAAAGTCTTTCAGAAGGATTTTCTTATATGGGTCTTAACAAGATAAAAGACAAGAGGGTGCAAACAGGAAAACAAAAAATACTAATTAAAGTGACTCTTTAAAGAGCAAACAAAAAACCTGGTAGTGCTGACTCCAGGAAACCAGAGAGGAAAGGTGGAAGGTGGTATGAGTGCCACTACATATTAATACTTTAGTTGCATTTTAAATAAGACTGTTCTCCGAACTTCAACTAAAATAATCATCTGCCTTCTGACCAGACTCTGTCTGAAGCACTGGGGTCCATCTCAAATGTCAAATGTATAAAATAATAATAATAATAATAATAATAAAAAGACAAATTAGAGAGAACCCAAAAGTACACTGAAAACAACAATGACCCCAGAAACCATATCAGATGAGGAACCACTGAAAGACATGGAAAAAATAATGAGAGACATGAGAGCTGTCACTAATATATTTGAGAAGCTATTATGGGAAAAGTACTGAATTGGGCTGCAGCAGACTTCCCAGCTCTGTTACTAGCTAGGCAAGTCATCTTATGCTAGCAAATAATCTCTCCGCAACTCATGGGCAAATTTGAAGTCGAACTAGATGATCTTAAGTTTCTTTAAGTTGTATAATTTTATCATTTCAAAGTAAATCACCACAGAAGAAACTATGTTGCTTATAGGAAACACCTACATCTTTGCTGAACTAACTCATTCTATGTAGCTGCACAAGGAAGAAACAGGTAAAATTATACTACATAAAAATTTGGTTCAATAAAAGAGCTGTTAACAATTAAAACTGTGTAATAACGAAATCAGTTGTCTCAAAAAATAGTGAGATCATTGTTAATGGAAATAGACAGGCATGTGCTGAAGACTGTGAAATATATGACTGCTAGTCTCTTCCAACTCTAACATCCTATGATTCTTTAGGTCCAATTTACTAAATACCTTTCCTCCAGATTACCTTCAGCATTTCTCACTGATGTGAATCAGTTGTTCCAGGATTTCATATCTTTGTTGTAACATTTGAATTGAGTCCATTTCTATGTCAAGTCACTGTTGTGCTTGTCTAGCCTCATGGACATGGTTTCTGGCTCTTGTCTAGGTTGGATGGTCTTCCTTTTGGTTATCCTCACCATGATTATTTAGTACACATCTTGAGGAAGCTTTCTGAAATTGCTTTAAGGGCTACATAACCTTGTGATAATATCAGTAATGTTTCCATGATGTGGATGAAATGACGATGTTACCAACTTTCTTACTAAGTGTCAAGCATGTGCTAACGCGTCATATGCATTATCTCATTGAATCCTCCCGGTAACCCTATGAGGGACGTGTTATTATTGTATTCATTTTACAAATAAGGAAGCTCAGAGTCAGAGGAGTAAGTTCCTTGCCCAAGATCACTGAGCTAGTAAGAGGCAGAATCTGGACTTGAACTCTGGCCTAGCTAATGCCTCTAAAATGCCTACTCTTCTTAACTACCATGCCCTACTATAGTGGTTATCAAAGTGTGGTCCCTGGACCAGCAGCTTCAGCATCACCTGGGAAGTCATTAAAAATGGAAAGTCCCATATCTATTGAATCAGAAACTCTAGGGGTGGGGCCCAGTAATTCATGTTTTAACAAATCCTCTTGATAATTCTGATGCTCCTTTAAGTTTGAGAACCACCTCTCTATTCAACTGAAAATTTGCCTAGAAGACCACATTCTACTTATTTAACCACATTTTTTATATTTAAATTTGAAGCATGTGGTAGCTCCTTAATCTTCCTTCTAGGAGAGAAAGACAAATCTTAGATATGGAAAAATCAGGTTTCCTATCCCTTTCCTGAAACAGAAAGTCTGATTCCTTGTCATTCTTGGTGAAGGGAAAGGAGAGCTGCTCCTTTCAAATATAAATAAGAGGTAAACAACAAGGAAAGAAAAAATGCTTTATGCAGTACAGCTAAGCTGTTGTGGTTAGACATAATGAGTGAACAAACTAAGATCCTAAAGTTCCCCTAGAGTTTTTATATAATAAATAATATTGTCTACTTAATCAAAACAGTTAAAATAACACTCCTTTCAACATGCATACTTTTTTAGAAAAAGAATATATATATCTTACTTAGC
>NW_006436288.1:10487263-10495170 GCF_000325575.1 Pteropus alecto
TCAGCTTTCTGGTTCAAAAATAAAAAATCCTTTTAATTTTGCAGCTCATGCTTCCTAGAATGTGACCTTGTTCTTTTTCAAGCTTATCTTTAGTCCATAGCACTGTGCGACTCTGCAAATCAGTCCATAATCTCTTTAATATCTTCTTGCACGTGCAATTTTAAAGCTCAGTCATCAGCATATAAACCATCCTTTACTTCAAGGTCTCTGGAGATACTCATAGCCGATCAGGTACAAGGGCTTTCACAAAGTCAAAGGCGGGGTGGGGGGTGGAACACTAGTGGTATGTAAAACCTGTGTAAACAGGATGATTTCTCCACAGGTGCAAGTTTACCTGAGAAAGGTAATGAGTGCCTTTTCGTTCTATAGAAATGAAGTAGAATAAGAACTGCCTTACTTGATTCGTCCTTGGAAATAGCAGAGCTTGCTCATGCTACACCACACCAAAGGTAAAATAGGCATATTTCACCTGCAAGCCTTGATGAAATAAAAGAGTTCCTGGACCGGAATAATACCTGATTTATTTTATTATACAAGATTTCTCTCAGATATCTCGATCTGCAGTTGATGTTTTATTATATCCCCTTTGTCTTCCCTCCTTCCCGAAAGGGTTGTATGAGGCGGTAAGCTAATGGATAATAGTCAGCATTCATTCTTATAAGACACTGAAAAAGCAGACCTCACTAAACCCTCTCCTCCAAATATATGTAAATGAGGCCTATGTAAATCCACCGGCACTCAGGAATGTAGGAAACAGGATTGTCACAGGCCACCAAAAGTCATAATGAGTCTGAGGAGTTATCTATATACTATCTTCTATTACCAAAACTCTTATTTGAACATCATGTCTCATAACTTTAAAGAGAAAGCCAGAGAAGATCCAAAAGAATACTAAAATAATAACCCTGGACATTATGATAATTTAGCATATAAAAAGAAAGGGATAAGTGCTATCTATCAAAAAAAATTCCTTCCTTCTTTCCTTTACTCATTCATTTACTTAAGATTACTGAAGTAAAACATATGCTTGACAGTATCTAGAAAAGGCCAAACAGTTCCACATGTCCTCCCTGATACCCCCCAAAAAAGCCAAACAAGAAGAAATGTACTCAAAGTTAAAAGCAGAATATATTTTGACTGGCCTGAGTAAAAACACTAGGTGATTCAATTCCTAGAGCACACTTCCAAAGAAGACTCTCAATAGGCAACAGAGAGCACTGCTAAGTCCTGAATAGTTAGGTCAAGTACCTATCTTTCCAAAAGCAGTAGGCAAGACTTCTTGAGATCTTTTCCAACTTTGATTTGTAATTGCATTTATGATAGGAGGGAGAATACAAACTGACCTCTGACAAATGTCTTCTCTAAACAATGTAAAAAGGCCACTAAAATTCCTTTTAATAATAGACCAACATAGTCAGTTGTAAAAGTTAAAATGAACCACTTTGTTGCTATATGAACTGTACTGGGTATTTTGTGTATATTAACTCATTCAAGCTCACGATCTTGTGAAACTCATTCATAACTTTTTTAATATAATGGATTACATCTAAAGGTAATAGATTTAATTCTAAGTTTTTATCCAGATACTTGAACTGTTTAGTGAAAATATATGTTGAAAAGTTTATTAAACATGAAGTAGTATGTAATGGTCAAAGTGTAACTTACCCTTGCCATATCCACCAAGAAGTTCTCAAATAATTTCCAGATGTGGTTACTTGTGTAAATTTCTTTCATTTCCACTTCAGTGTCAACATAACAGTGATTAACGAAATTCACATATGCAATTTTAACCTGTACACGTTTCAAATGCAAAAGAAAGTGAGTTTTCTTTATTCATTTTCAAACATCAATTATGAAAGGTTAAATAAAATCTGTGTTAGTTCCTACAGTAGATTAAGCATGTTTTCTGTCTACCCTGAAAGCATTCCCCCTTTCCGTCTTTCACTAAGACACTTTATCCCGTCCCTTGACCCAGGGTGAACACGTGACCTGGTATTCAATTCTTCTGAGCCCAATGACTGGTGTGAGAATGTGCGCGTCACGTAAACTAAGTCTATCATATTTGAGACACTAGATGTCAAACTCCCCTTTCCCTCATCCCTCTCCCTCTTCCTTCTTCTGCTGTCCCTTCCCCTCCCCTCCCCTCTCCTTCTCTCTCTGTCTCTGTCATAGTCTTTCTCTTTCTCACTCTCTCTCCCCCTCACTCTCCCCCACCCTTCCTCTCATTGCTAAAGTGGTGCAAGGTAAAACTGAACTCCAAGAAGCCATCTCCTTTAAATGTGTGAAGGAAAATTTTGCTCGGAAGAAGAAAATAAGGCAAAACCACAAAGGAAAAGGGAACAAGAGATGGAAAGAATTCTGACACTGTTTGAAGCTCTTGATCCATCTGAACAACTATCCTTCAAATTCCCAAATACAGGAGCCAATTAAATTCCCTTTTTTAAATTTAAACTAGTTTGTTAGATTTCTGCAACCTGCAACCAAGAGAGTTCTAATATAATGTTTAAATGTGTCGACTAAATTATTGCCATTCAAAAATATTTAAATTACTATTTCTGAGAAGCATGTTTATAGTTTACCAAAAAAAAAAAAAAGTATTATTTTAAGATGTAGTAAAATTCCTTTCCAGATTTAGCAAAATTCCACATAAAGGACTGAGATGAGTTTCACCCACGTATACCATTTCTAAACTGTGTATGGGCAGTAGTTTTTAGTCTTCATTTTCTTTACTTTCTTTTTATTGAAAATGTGATGAATGTTTTATAACATTCTCCCCAGAAAAAACGCGTATATATGTAAGAAATCATATAAACAATTTCAGGGGATTCATGGAATCCAAGGTAGAACCACAAGTAATACAGGGTCAGCTTTCATGTCCTTAGTGCTTATTACTACTTGACTGAGGTCTAATACAAACCTTTAGTGACAGGGTGCCTGTGTCAAGGACTGACCATAGGGTAAGGAGACGTCAGAGCCATTCTGTGAATTATCATTATCATCTTGACAGAAGCTAATATTTATTCATCGTCTGCTACATGTCAAACACCTTTAGCATTTTATATGTAATATCTTACTTAATTTCATCCTCCAAGAATCCTATCAGGTCCATACTATAATTATTTCACTATAAAACTGTGACAATTGAAGATGAGAAAGGTTAATAACCTGTTTGCAGTTTGTCACACAGCTAAGAAGTAGTGGGTCCAGGTTTCCGACTCATTTTTTTAATTCATTTGTTCATTCATGCAAAACATATTTATTAAGTGTAGGCTCAGGCTCAGACACTATAACAGTAAATTAGAAACAGATCTTGTTCTCACCCTCATTGAGTGTCTAATCTTGGGAGAGGATGTGAGGGCTACAGATATTTATTAACTAATAAAATGCAAATGTCAAATTTTAAATTATAAACTCTATTGCAGGAGGCTAGGGAAGTCTTCCTTGAAAGGATAATGCCTGAATCAAGGTCTGAGAACGAAGATGAGTGAAGCAGATGTACACAAGAGGTAAGAGTGGTATTGTCAGAGAGAATTGCACATGGGAATAAGCATGGTCAGACTCAAGACCTCAAATAAAAACAGAAACCATGGATTTAATCACTATGCTATGCTTCTTTTCTTTGCCATCTTTCAAACCAACAAAGTCATAAAGTACCCCTGTTTTGAGGTGTCAATAATTCCACAAAATTACACTTTCAAGGTCATCACTACATCAGACTATTTGGAAGTCAGGAAGTTAACCTAACCTGACAACTTTTTACGTTACCGTGATTTAAAATGTTTGGATTTATATCATATTCAGCATATCGCACATTTATGAACTTTGCAACAGTACACAACAGAGGAAAAGAAAGACATCAGTACAATGTGCATTCCTGGAAACCTCATTAATCCTATCGGCAGACGAGCAGTTTGTAATGAGTTTTTTTCCTGCCATCAGAGCCAAACTAGGACAGTGGGTAAAAGATGATGTCTGAATAAAGCAAAGTAAACCTACAGAGTCATATAGATGATCCTTTCCTTTCCTATCAATCACTGTGAATTATTTACGAAATGTTTTTTTACATTCTCAAGAATATTCTAGAAGTTACAAGTAAATTTTTCAGTTTGTTCACATTGCCGCAGTTAGAAATCAGAGACTCCTGTAGTAGCTTCCAATGCCTATACTTTAAAAAGATTTATAGTCTTTCATAGCTTCTTATAGAACTAAAAAAGTAAACTTTTTAATGTTCTTTTTAAATTTTCATAATTATATAACTAAGCACAATTCTCTGACTAAATATACTATCTCATTATAAATAGCAGTACGGGAACTTCTGGCACTTACGTACTTTAAAAATTATTTTCAATTCTATAGCTCCTAAGTGTTTGCCAGGCTTACCTCAGGGATGCAGTCATCATGCGTCACCACCCTCACTATGTCGTCCAGGGGCAGAAGGGAATTGCACTTGATTTCAGTGTAGACGTTTTTCCCCTCTGTACATGCGGCCAGCAACTCCACAAGGGTGATGTGGTAGGCTAGAGGACCACTCTCATCCCCCCGGTCTCTCTCTGAACACATCATTTGGAGAAGGATGGGAAATGATGCTCTATCATTGTAAAATATCAGCACATCTTCACCCCCGTTTATCAACTGAAATGATAATAAGAGAGTCTATATAGCAGTCCAAATACCCTTGCAGTTATTGCCAAAGGCTTCTTCTATCTGGAAACATGTGTACATCTTTGTAAAAATGAGAGATAATATTGCAAAAGGAGAACCTATACCAAGGGAGGATGGTAAAAAGATTCTAGTCACGTGCTAAGTGATTAATTATGAATGCTGTCAAAACCAGTAGGGGAGATACAGGAATGGCAGATGGGGGCAAGAATTAAATGACATTAATGATAGTAAATTGTTCATCAGTGAGTTACCCACTGAAATTAAACCTGCAAAATATTCAAATAAACTTATTTCCCTCTGCTTCAAATGCAAGACTCTACTGCCAAAGCATGAGAAATCTCATAAATCTAATTTTACTAAAGCAGAATAAAGTATCCCCATTCCTTGCAACAGTGACAAAATAAGTAAGCAAGTACATTGACCCAAACGCAACTCTATAAAACTCTGGAAATTCCATATGTCATAAGCATCAGTAAAAGCAGAGAGATGAGAAATAAAGAGAAAAAAGAAGACTTTGAAAAAGAGAGAAAGAAACAAAACAAATATGCTTTTAGGACACAAATTTTCCTTCCTATTTTGTTTATATATTCTAACCCCAATGTGAGATATTTTGGTGGGTAACACAGCTAATATAATATTTTTGTTTTATTTAAATTCATAGCATATTTAAATTGATTAAGAATTATTTGGCTTAGTTTGAAAGTTTTGTTGAAGATGATGTATATGTGCCAAAAACATGTGTTATATCTTTACACAATATAATATTACAAATACTTCTTTACACATAGGAACACTTCACCTCCTAAGTGTCATACAACTGACTTAAGTATTTGCTGCTTTCCCACGGTAATTCTTTCCTTTATAATCATAATACAGAATCAAATTGATTCCCACACATTTCTAGGCAATGAAGAACTAGTGTGAATGTAAATGTAGATAAGAAAAAGGTAACTTTTACAAGTGAAAATGTTCATTATAATGTTTAAGAACAAAAATTTATGTTAAAAATTCAAAGCTTTATGCTGGATTAATTTTAACATTTCTGTGAGGAAGGAGGGCTCACATTGCATGAATATAGAAATCACCCTCATTCCTAAATTTAAATTATATATCGGGAAAATCCCCCAAAACAATATAATCTACTACATAACTGTTAGCTATATTTGAAAGCTGCCTTAATTCATACAATCCTTTAGAAAAACATTCGGTCACAGAGCAATGATTTAACCCAATGGGCTCAAAGAGCTTTCAGCTCTCCACCATATCACATGGTTCTCAGTGAGTAACTTACTCATTTCATAAATCACACAATGAAAATGACAAAATAAATTAAGTACTTCATTCATTTGTTTTTCTTAAATTTTTAACTTACTCTAAACAGCTAAGTTTTCACGTGTAATAGATCACTGATGAATACTTTCTATTAATTAGCTTCGTTCCCTTTAAAGAACTCTGCAAACAGTAGCAGAGAACACCCATTCTATACTGCAGGAACAGAGTAAAAAGGCACTGGAAAAGCATAGTTTAATCCATTTTTGTTATGTGTTAAAAACTTAGAAGTATAAAATTTTCTCATTCTCATTCTAAATAATCTGCAACATTTCATAGGATCTTAATCATCATTTAAAGTACACAAATTCATTAAGGACCAAAAATAAAAGTACACTCGTAGAAAATTATAAAATCAACTTATGTTGCTTCACTAGACTTAAGCAAAATATATGCTTAAGTAGTCATGATTAAACTATTTTCCAAATATACGTCGCTGCATTTTCTTTGACTCTAAGGTAACAGAAAACACTTATTTGAGCATGTTGTTTGTGTGAAGCTGATAAAATGACAAACCGAGAACCTACCTCTGTCATTACCATATCCTGGCATTTCTTCACATATTTACCATCTGCTTTTACAATCGTTTGCAAAAACCTCAGGTACTCCACGTGGCGACCGTGTGTCTCAATGCAGTGCACAAAATGCTGCACAACTCTCTCGCTGATTTCATTGCACAGATGGTAATTGTTCATGAAGATGTGCCGCATGGTTTCTGCTTCAAGGAGCTGAACAGAGAGGAACGTGCCCTTGTAATTCTGACAAGATCAGTTTTCTAAGCTACAGTACTTAGACTAATTTCCCTGCTTGTGATCAGTTTTATATGTTATGCAAAACCATAAATGCAATGAGATCATTCGCCACTAAAAGAAAACTGAGCTCACAAAGAAATTTAGTTGGGAAAAGGTACTTATTATCATAAAGGTCAACATGTTGGCAACAGTATTCTTGAGATTAATTTAATTATCTGTTATTCAAAGTTAGCTCTTCCATAGTACCCGCTTATACATATTTTACCGAGCAAACTCTACCTTCGAGTTTTCCGTATTTATCTTACTCATGGCACTGCAGAGTTAGTCCTTTGTTCTACCACACCATTTTCCTAACATTAAACTATACACAAATAAATGAAATGGTTATTTGCAGGTAATTTTTCCAAGTCTCTTTAAATGTTTCTTTAATAGAAATAATATTCACTTTGAGGGAGGAAGCCCCTATAAGGAAAAAAAATGAGGTGATGAAGATTCATAAAATTCTATTCAGCAATGCTGCTAAAATTAATTTGATGGACACTTTACTGTAAATATAAGAATTCACTAAAATACTTACCCCAGGAGTTAAAAACAAATTCAGATGTTTATGAAGGAGAACTTGATTCTGTGGGTTTCCCCGACAGAAATTCTGCAGGAATGTATGGGCCAGGTTCATTACTTCATTCATCTTTTCATCATTCTGTAAGTTAAAGAGAGGCACGTGATACAGAGAAACAAACATAGCACTGCAAAAGTATTCTCAAAAAATAATGTGTGGGGCCATGTGCACTTTTTCTCTGCCTGCCGCTGTTTTACATTCTCCTTTCTCTGTGCCCTTTCTGTTTCTATGACTCTCCCAGTTACCCCCACAGAACACCCCCTACCACCAGTTTTAGATGTTTCTTGCCTCTTTATTCCTCCTCCTATTATCAGTTCTGCTCCACTCTCAATTCCGTCTTTCACGGTCTTTCTTTCTCCCCAACTTTTCTGCTTATCCACTTCATTTTCCCATCTCTGTACGTATCTGCCTCTTCCTCCCCTGCCTCTGCCTCAAACCCCTCGGTCCTCCTTCTCTCTCTCTCTGGCCCCATCCTCTCTGTTTCTCCACCCTTCTCTGCTGCCATCCCTCTCATTCCTCCCTTTCTTGGATTTCCATTGGATTTC
>NW_006436288.1:10495196-10506318 GCF_000325575.1 Pteropus alecto
GGTCTTCTTATTTTTGCTTATTTGTTTTACTTTGCTTCTCCTCTTTCCCCACCTTCTATATAACCCCTCTTTCTCAAACTTCTCCCTTTCCACTGTTTCTCCCAGCATCTCTTCCTCCTCTTCTTGTCCCTTCTATTCCACCCCTGCTCCTGTTCCCTTGTCCTCCTGTCTTGCCCTTATTCTCTTTCTTTTCCTCACTCACTTTTCCTCTCATCCCCTACCCTGTAAATTTCTCTATTTTTTTCTGACCTTATATCTGTCCTCTCCTCTCCCTTCTCCGCCCATTCTTTGCTATTGATTTGGTCTCCAATTTCCACGTCTTTCTTTTCCTTTTTCCTTTTTCCCTTTGCTTTCTCTCCTAATCTTTTCTCCCTCTTTTTTTTTTTTTTTTGTCCCTCTTTCTTAGCACATGTACTTTTAGGTTGCTTTCCTTATTCACTGCCATTTTCCAAAGTTCCATAATACTATCATTTGCTTATAGGACTCTCATTAAGAAACTTGAATCTCAAAGTTTACAAAGCATGCAAAGTTCTCTTCTTAAAAATGGTCTTTTAACAATATCACTGAAACTATCTAAACTTTGCCTGACTAGTTGATTTTCCCATTTGTCATGTGGTTCGTGTCAGAGATATAAACTGGACTCATGTTTTAATTAGTAGTTTATATTAAATAACTTTAATGCTTTCTTTTTTCCTAATCTAAGAGTCTATAGTTTATGCCATTTATAGTTAAACAAACAGCCTAAGATCATTAATAGAAACATTTCCTCATATTTAAAATGGGATGAATAAGACTAATAATAAGTAAAAACTCCATTCCTAATTTTAAAATAGGAAAATTTTTACTTCAAAATCTACTAACACTTTCCTTTACTTATATAATCCAGGAATAGTAAAAAGACATAAGAAACTTCAGCCACAGGAATACCCAATTCCCTCTGAAAAGCTGAACAGTACAGAAGAACTCCCAGTGGGGAGGCGCCTCTATGAACTAAGAGGCCTGGCATGGCACACTGGTGTTCAAGAGAGATAAAAAGGGCATCCACCCTGGGGTTGTCAGAGCCTGAATGGGGTGCAGAGGGCACTCATGTGGAAGAACGGGCAGCGGCAGCGATGACAGATCAGTTATTATAGAGTAGTCATAAATCAGTGATTATATGCGCACACATGCACATATTCCCTAGCTTTGTCTATTTATAGGGACTGGAGGGGCAAAACCCCAATAGCAATAAGAACACTTAGTTCTCAGAACTTTGCTTCTAAATACCATTCTCTCCGGAAGAGAACTGGGGCTACTTAAAGAAATGGCTCATTCCAGAGTTGGAGCAAGAAGAATGAAAGGAGAGCGTGGAACATTTCAATGCGCAAAAGAGCAAGGAACTACTTATGAGAACAAGTCACAGGACAGAGAAGCTAGTTTGAAAGAGCTCCATTGGCCAAATCTGGAACAATCTGAGAATCAAAATAATAATGATAGAAACCTAGTAGAATCTATTGACTAAAATGAGCGTCCACAAGTCCATAATGATAAAAATAAATAAATGAATACATTGAAAATTTGATGAAGAATGGGATATTTACCTAGTTTCAAAGAACCTCTCCACAAAATACTTATTAATTATAAAAGAAAAATGAGTACTTCACAGGGGAGAATCCTGGCAGACACCAGGATTCTGATCACCTTAGTTAAGTGATCAGAGTGAACATCATCGGTAATGAGACAAATCAAAATTGTGTGCTGCCCATAAAGTAGTGGGAAGAATTTAGCGTCATTTCTGTTACATTCCTGCCAAAAATGCATAACTGAATCTAATCACGAGGAAATATCAGATGACTCAGATTAAGAGACAGTCTTCCAAGTAGCTGGTCTGTCTCCAAAAGTTTCGATGTCATGAAAGTTCAAGAATGAAGAGATTTAAATAGACATGACAACAAAACAGCACCTGTTTCTTAGTAGATCTCTTTGTCAAACAGGACACGATTGGGATAATGGGAGAAATGTGAATGGCTTGTGAGAATTAAGTGGCAGTAAATTGTCATACTCTTTCCTGATTTGGAAGGTTGTCATGTGGTTATGTAGAAAATGGTCCTGATTTGTAGAAAATAAGACACTAACTGGCTCAGGGGTGATGAGGCATCAGATTGGATGCTTACTTTCAAAGAGTTCGAGGAAAAAAACTCATTGTAACTTTGCTATATGTTTGAAATTAGATCAAAATAAAAATAAATTTTAAGTAAGAACTAACCTTTTCATAGGGTATCTGCAGAAGATCCAACACCACTGAATGAGCTCCCATATTTTTCAGTAATCGTTGATGTTGATTCCGACACTTTTTATTCTGTATACACAGTTTACTTAGCCTAATCAAAATCTTCAAAAAGAAGAAAAGCAGTAAATGTAACAAATATAACATTAAATATAACACACATGCCAAAATTCTTTGCCATGCAAATATAAAACCATATAAAAATATTTTACTTCCACTGACCTCCTTTACAATCCGGTAGTTATTGCTCTTATTGCTGTCAATCTGTGGTTTCTTTGTTCCGTCCTGCACTGGACTTAAAATGTTTGATTCCTAAAATAAATACAAATATGTATTTTTATGCCTTATATAGCATTGTAATAAATTTACTTTGTAATAAGTAACACACACATTTTAAAACTATTTTGTAATAAATTTATTATTCGACTTAAGTATTTCCTTTGTACTTTTTTATCCAATAAAAAAATTCTCTGGCTTGTATGAGTCGCAAATTACCACTTCCTAATAATGAGCAAATTACAAGATAAATGTCATTAATAGTAATTCATGGGCTAAGGTAAAAAGGAAAAGCTATTACACATCAGTGCATTTTCTTATGGTAAACATATCAGACATATCATGGCTTTATATTGCCTATAGAAGAAAGAATAGTAAAAACCCAGAGCACAAAAGGTATAATTATATCATCAGGAATGAACTTCAGGAAAAAAAAGAATGAAGAAGACTATCATAACAACTAAAAAACATTTCAGAAATGGTAGGAAAGAACACCTTAACCCAAGAATTCTCTGCCAGGTTACCATGACATCCTTAAAGACTAATGATGTGAGGCCAATCAAGCATGTACAAAAGCATGAAAATAAAAGAAAGGAAATAAAATTTAAATTAAAAATAATATTTTAAATTACTAAATTGATGAAGCGGATTAAGAGAACCTGAAACACGAAAAATATTCCATTATATCAACCAATATCCATAGCATATAATAAAAACAAATATAGAGCACACATATTTTAATTAACTATTGCAGTCACCATATGAAAATAATACACCAGTCACAAACAATTTAATTCATGAACATTTATTAAGAGTTAATACACACCTGGTACTAGACAAGGTGAATGGATCTAAAAGAAATAAAAGATATGGCCCTTCTCATAAGAAAATTACAGCCTACCTAAGAAAATAGAGAGAAAGATAAAAATAAAGATTTGTACTGAGAATTCACTAGTCAGAGAGAGAGAGGGAGACTAGCTATAGCTTTAGACAGCATTATGAAGGAAGTCAAGTTTAAGGCAAGGTCTGGAAAGATAAAAACTAGTTAAGCATGAGAGACATGTAGGAGGGCAAGGGGACATTTGTCAGGTGAAGAAGTCACCTTAAATAAAGAACAAGCATAACAGTGTAGAAAGTGGCAAGAACTGACAGTGCATGTTGTAAGAGAGTGGGAAATTGAGTAAAGTGAGCCCTGATTACTTCCCTGATTTACAATATGTACAAAATTGCAATTGGGATAAATGTCAAGTTCAGCTTGGGTCAAAAAAACACCATTTACTCCTGACTATATTGATGGTGCTTGGCTCTCTCAGTTAAAGGGGATCCAAATCTAACCTCGGGAAAAAAGTAACAAAAATATATGAACCCAGTTGATATTATTTCATTTATCCCAATCTGTTATTTCTATTGTGTTCTGTGACAAATCACAAAATTACTATAAACCAAGAAAGAAAGAAAAAATACTATCCTTGCTAGTCAAAAAATTTGGATGAAATATGTCAAGCAGGAGAGCGACTGATCAGTGTTGAGCCTTCACCACTCCTCAATAAGCTTTGCATTCCTTTTTTGCTTCTCTCCAGGTGAACATTGTCTAAGACAGAGACTCCCAATCTGACCTCTACCTTAGCAAGTAACCTCTTCTCCCACTTTACTGAACCTATGGAAATTCCCCTACATGAAACTTCTTTTTTCCACCTGAAAATTTCCAGTGTCATCCACAAAAACCGTCTATTTTCCCACTGTGTCTCAGAAAAAAAGGTTTGATGTATGGATTTTTTAAATTCCATTTTGCCTGCCTCTTCTCCCTGCTCATCCCTGTTTCTAAGTGCATGGGCAGCTTTTACCCTCTACTCTTTCCATTCTCTTTAAAATATGGCCAAGTTGGGGCTCACCAAGCACTCTCAGTATTCTTGCCCATCCTGGGAAGTAGTCTCACATCTCAGATTATTGTTCCCACTAAATTTCTCAAAAAAAAAAACCAATCTACCACACATTGTGCTAAAATTGCTTTACATGCCAATGACTCATAATCACCAAAACTTTCTTTAGCATTTTATTCTGTGATTCACTACCATTTTCTTTAAACCCCACTCTTTCAGTTTCATTGTGACCTGATGCTCTTTCGAGATTACCTTCTTACCTAGTCTCTTTCACTCAAGAGAATTGGAACTGCAAAAAGTAAAAGGTATAAACACTAAAATCATTCAAAATGTTACTGTTAGAATCCAGGGTTGTGTCATCTATCTATCTTAATAAACTCTAAAAGGAAAACGAAAGCAGTTGAAATGCACCCAAGGTAAATAAAAGAGAAAAAAAAATGCAAAATATTGTGTGTAAGACAATTAACACTAAGTAAATCCTAAAAAGTTGTAGAATAAAATTAAAAACTGTATGTGTAAGTGAAGCCAGTGTAGAAGAGGGAAGGAGCCTGAGTGCTAATATGAATGAAAACTATTTAGATGGAAAGAGACTGGAGGTGAGAGAATGAGACAAACAGGGTTTCTATTTGATAGCAAAAGTAATTTATTAATGAGAAGTAGAAGTTGCAAAAGCAAGAAATAAAATTAAATTTCCTTTCCTGTTCACAGAAGTTGAGATTGAATTTTTAAAAGACCATATTCTTTTTTTTCTGTAAGAGAATAAATATTAAAACAAACAAAAAACCCCAAGTTTGTACTACAAAGCTGGATTAGGATAATATCAAATCCAAAGACTGGCAAAGGAAATCTTTCTGATATATGTCAACTTTTAAAAAATCCGTTTAAAATAAAGGCAAAACTTTGGCAGATATATTTAAGTCTACTTTTTAAACAATAACTTGAAGAAAAAGCAACTTGAAGAAAAAGTCTTGTTTTAAGAAAAGTAATCTCAGGCAAAACATACTACATTACGAAAAGCTCTTTAGTACAGCCCAAGGGAAGATATAGACAATGTTAACCTCTGTAAGTATGGGAATTATGAAGAATAATTATTTTAATTTAAAAGTGCCAGCAGTCATCAAAAGGAGGCAACATTGGAAAATTCAATAAAAAGCCCCTTTTAATTTCAGAAAATAATTCAATGTAATTAAACTGAACAAAAATATTAACCAATAGAACATCTGGATGATTGTAAAAGCAGTGATCAGGGGAATTTAAGAAATATGTAAACTATATAACTACTGTTAGTTCTCTTTTTCTTATTTTAATACCAAAATGCTCCAAGTGAAGGTGTTCCAAGAGTTTTCCTATAGAAAGAGCGAAAATTGGTTATATTTTTTATACCCTATACAACTTGGGTCCTAGGTCAGTGGCCAAATCTATAAAGCCCTAGCTTTATTCTAATGACAAAATATTAGTAAGGCGCAAAATGTAGAAGTGTAACTTTATGCAGTGTCCCAAAGTTGAGAAGGTTTAAAAAAAAATGTGTAACAGAACAGTGCCATGCTTATAGTAGATATCCAAATTATACTTTGGAGAACAGTGATGAAGAATAAAGATGGCAGTCCAAAAGTACTTGCACTTGATTGTAGTGGCTTCCTATCATCTAGAAGAGTTTAAATTTATTACTTCTAATGGAATATTAAAAAACTGCTTAGTTAATTGATTTTATAGAAGCAGCTAGATTTTTAATCGCATAATATATACTGTATCATAAAACAGTAAATTCAGAAACAACACAGCAAGAATAGTCTAGAAGGGTCTAGAAATTTCCAAAAGGGTCTAGAAATTGGGAGCACAGCAGGGTTCTAAATAGAGACTCAAATAGAGAATATCTAAATAAATACTGGTACTGAATACAGTTTCCCTCCAAAAGTTATCTTGCATCAGGCAAGGAAACTCTTTTACATAAAGAACTAAACTGATACAAAAAAGTAATATTGTACAAACTATATGGTGAACTAAATATTGGCACCAATTAGTGAGGATCTGTCTCCTTCATTTAAACAAGAGCAATTATGCTTTAAAAAAATTTTTTTTCCAAATCCTACAATGTAGAACTGCCTGCACCTGCAACTGCATGATTACAATAATTCAGTGCATGTCTGTCTTTGTTCCCACTCTGCACTGAAGTTAAAGGACGTCCTTCCTCAGCAATGTCATCAAGTCAGCAAGACTGCAGAGCATTCTGCTCACCATCTGTATCCCTAGCCTCTCTTTCTGTAACCAGTATTCAACTGAATCAGTGGTATCATTTACCAAGTTATTCACCTCCCAACTTCAGAGGTCAAAGGCCTTCCTTTTCCCTTCCCACCTCCCTCCAAAACATATATCTGAATATATATGTATATATATCTATATAAACATATATATGAATATATATATATATTCAGTCTTTTATACTTCACTGACCAATCAGGTTATCATTTAGTTGAAGCTCTTCATAGTAACTGTCACCTCCTTCAGACAATTGAATGATAACCTCACTGTGGGATGGCACAGGCATTTCTCCACTGCCATCTAAGAGTAACATATACTAGTCATTTAGAAAATATCTAGGGAGTTGCAGAATTCCCTAAAATTGCCCTAGATCTTATCTGACCTTGCGATGTAAAGCTAATTTGGACCATCATGGGGTCATGGTTGACAGTCTCCGCTTCCCTGGTTGGCACCTAAGGCTGCTTGAAGACTTGGCCCAGTTGGTGGAAGAAGCTGTGTCCATCATTATTGGTGGATAACTTCCCTCCAGACTTTGCTCAGCTCAGGCCCAAATCCCTTCCCTTCCAGAGTGTAAATACATATTCCTGACCTTACTCCAAAATTGTTTTCCTTTCGCTTTGTCCCAAGACAAATACAATATTGTTATTTTCTGACCCATTTGATGTCATGTGGATTAGTATTTGATAATGTTTAATCAGAGATCCTAGAAAACACCCCAAATATCCTTGACTACCTATATCTATGATGAAGAAGGTAACGAAATTCTATGTACCACTGAACTGCATTCTATTTGCTTAGAGAAATACTGGGAAAAACAAAGAATGTACTGATGATAGGCATGTTTGATGTAAACGAATAGCTGTTTTCATGAGAATGCAACAGAATCCCATTATAACACAGCAATGTACAATACTTTTTATATGATATTTTTATAATACTTTATTTATATGGCATAATATACGTATATAATACTTTTTTATATAACCCTTGCCGCTATTATATAAAATGTAGTAAGGATAGGCAACCGTTTAGTTAGCAGGGTGACCTTGAATAACAAAGCACTATACAGGAAACGGAAACATTTGTGACACAGCAGAGCCTGTAGAGACTGTCTGGTACCTGCTATGTGACATGAAGGAAGCTCCCCAGTCGCAGTCACATTACAGTGCAGCCTGATATGGCTACAAGGAGGGGGTTATGTGCATAGAATGTGAAAGGAAATAATCAGAATTTTCTTTAGACTCACTTGTTAGCAAGGAATCATTACAGAAATGTCCATGCCTGTCCAAATGACACATACTTATTCTGATTTGAATGAATCAACTTCTTTAATTTCCTTGTAAGCCACTTGCTGAGGTAAAGAAACCATACAGAAACTTTAATCCTTACTTACAACTTATATTAAATTAAGAACAAATATCAAAGTGAAAAAAACAAGTCAAGATATCAACTGTAACTGTCCTTTATAACATGAAGGGAAATACTAAGTTTATGCTAAAACAGTATTAATTTAAAAGTAGGCCAGAAGACAAAAGGGAAAATTTTTCTTATAGCAGAAGTAATTCAAAGAAACAAATTCAGGAGATATAAGTTTTACATATAAGAATTTGCATTACAACCAGATAGAATCATGATGTATAAAGTAGCATTTTGCTCAAAACCAAAAATTAGTTTTCGGATGTATGTTTCTGAAAGAATTTATTAAATGATACTCATCTGGCAATCATCTTCAGGAACATTAGCTCAGACATAAAGGACAGGAATATGTAATGTTAGATAAATAAAGTAAACATACAACGAGGTCCGGGCCAAAAATAGAAAACGTAGACAATAAAACAAATCCATAGAAAGAAAACTCAAAAAAGCAATCGCCAAAATTAATGAGTAATAGTTCGTGCAATTACCAGTGTCCTTCACTGATAAGATCATGTAGAAAGAGTCTGTCTAAAACACATGGACTTTTCCCCACCATGCCATGAAGGTCAGACATTCTACCAGTTACTTTTGTCAAAAGTCAGTCAATCCCAAGTTTTGCTGAAGAAAAAAAGTTTGTGTAAAACTATTTTCCTGCTGTGCAGAATCAAAGTACTAACACTTGGAAAAGCACGATTTTCTTTCAAGATATCCTTCTAGAAGGATCTGCCTCCTTGCCAGCTTGCTTTATCAAAGAAAAAAGATCAGATGTGCTAAGTAAAGAATGAAAACTAGTTTTTGCTTTTATATTGGAATGGAATGTGGAGGTAACAGAAAAACCATCAGACAAGGAAGATATGCCTAGAGAGAAATGGAGAACAAGCAATGGAGGGGAAGGAAAGAGAGGGAGGGAGAGAAGAAAGGAAGGAATTAAATTCATTCTCTCACTAAGATAAATCTGCAAACTACAATCCAAATACCTATGATAAAAGTTAATGTTAAGAAAGAAAACACAAAAACTCAATAATGAGATTATATCATTCCCAGTGAAATGTAAAAAATCAAAAAATCTGAAAGGATTTTTAAACATAAGTATGTATAAAATAATTAGAAATAAAGTGAGAAATAACATCTCTCTACAGAGGTGGACCCCCCTGTCGTTGCCACATGCTCAGGATTACTCCACAGCATCACTCAGTATGGATAAGGGATAGCTTTATTGGGAAAAGGGAAACTACAAGCCAAGCTTCAGTAAGAGAAAAGAAAGCATGTGTCCCCCATCTTTCCATCATCCCATAGAGAGGTTCTGGGTACTCCACTGAACATGAGGATGAGTGTCTAGATTTCCGAGTGACCATCCCCACTCCCTACCTCATAGTAACTTCTTACAGGCCACATTTGACAGTAACCTATCAATTAAGGTATATACAAACTTCCTGGGTATCAGGCAGTCCAGATTTAGGGGCCTGTTGTTTATAGGAATTGATCAAGCATATCAGCTACGGGGCCCACAAAAATTAGACTGCTCCTGCTGAGAGGCAGAAGCCACAGGTCCCATGGGAACACAAATTAAGGTACAGCCTCTGAGAAGAGAAAACAACCACCCTACCTCTACCCAACCCCACTCCGGCAAACAGTCTGGCCAGCTTATTGTCCAAACAACCCAGAGTGAGCCCCCAGGGATGTTTTTCAGTTAACTCTGTCCCTTATATAATAAATACATCCACTAAAATAACAAAAATTATGAAGTAAAAACAGGCAAATATGATTCTAGAATGCATGGATATGACAGAACCAATTAGAAACCCTGAAAAATGAAAATATAGTCTTCAAAGTAAAAACTCAATAGATGGTTTAAACATCAGATTTTAGATCAGTGAGGGTATAAGTTGTTTTTGTTTGTTTGTTTTTTGGGTTTTTTTTTAAGAAGTAGGCAACCATATCTAGGCAATCACCTTGATAGATGTAGAGATATATAGAGATATACAGATATAGACACACAATCATTAGGAAGAAAAATTAACAACACAAATAAATAACATGAGTAGGAACTTCTCTCAGAAGCACTGTGATGCCCAAGTGACCTGCTTCTTAACCCTTAATAAAGAGGTGGATGAATATAAAGGGCAATCCTGACTTAACCCACTCGGATATGGTTTCCTGTGTTAATCCCTCTTTCCTATATTTAGAAGTCAACATGTATTTGAATGTGATGAATTAGTAATGCTACTGATGTTGCCAACTTGTTATACTCTAGCCTTTAAGCTTTCAGCAATGCCCTAGAAGATAAGTTTAATAATTGGAAACACTATACTGTACAATAGGTAATAAAGCTTATAGATGCAGTGGGCTTACTGGATGACCAAATCAATCCCATCATCTTCCCTATTTATAAAAGATCAACTACAATAATGGGATAATTTTGGATCATATGCTGATATTTGTTAGTAGACGAATTATAAATTCACATTTATTGCCCAAAGTAAACAGAACTTACCACTGAGGGAAAAAAAAACTTTTATATTATTGGAGACACCTTTTACTAATAAAATGAAGAACCATGTTAGTGTTATCTGGTCTTCTGCTCTCTAAGCAGGCACGAAGTTAGACCATTATGAGCTGGTTTAAAACAATGCCAATCATCCTGTGTTTAGAGCCTTTGTAAAGATTTACTAAACACAAAGGATTATTATCTCTACTGGCCGGCTAGATTGCATGCTGCCTGCTACTGGCTGTTTCCATTGATATTGTGATATATTTCATCCTGTTTACAATATATTGTCTCTATCTTTGGCCGTTGGTTCATTGCATAATATAGATCATTAGGCTATATACAAGTTTGTGACTTTGTAGTTTCTTTTTTCTCCTTATATTAATCTACTACAAATATACCATTTTCCTAGCTTTTCAATCCACCTATTTGTATGCATTTCTACAGCTATTTCTCTAGTTTATGCTCATATAACTTCACAACTGAATTTGGGCAAGAGGCTTCTAATTGGTCCCCACCTTTAGCTTCCTGTTCTGC
>NW_006436288.1:10506374-10526585 GCF_000325575.1 Pteropus alecto
GAGAGACTATTTTCCAAGAAAGTATACTTATCCCCCTCCCCAAGAATCTTCAAAGGCTCCCAAATCCTAGCCACTTCAAATACAAACCATTTATTCTGACTGAACTCTCCATTTTCTGTACCACATAGTTCAGTATTGAATCAGACCTCTGTCATACTGTTTTATAGGTGTCCATTCTGTGTGTTCATTCTTTAAGGGCAAGAGCCATATCTTGAATATTAGATTTGAATCTAGGTATCAAGCTTTAAGAAAGAAAATGAGAAATTCAGGTATGTACAAAGGCAAATAAGCATGATGGTGAATGGACTGAAATTATGCTTTAAGCAGAATGTTTAAAAGAATGAGTTTGCACTGGAGAAAAATGACAGCAATCAAATGGAAGAGGTTCAGATAAGGCCCACATTGCCGCAAATCTCGTGTCAGTAAACAGACATTAAAAGGATAAATATATGGGTTCAAAATAAAGAATTCCCCACTGTTAAGAACTGTCAAACAGAATATGACAAAGTATGCAGAGAAACTTCTATGAGTGTACAGCATCTAAAAGTCATAGAAACATATTTAAAATATCTCCTTTTAGTAAAGAGAAGGAAGCACACGAAGGCCAGAAACCATAAAATTACATCAAAATTTCCAAGCAGTAATCAAGCACTGGATTTACTGTTGACCTTGAGGGCATCAGTCTGTACTTGATAATTGGGATACTGAGTTTTAATATGTCTCACATATGCACATGAAAGAAAGGAAACAAAGCTTGGTTCCCAAGCAAGAGAGAAGGTCTGATCACAGACCCTGCAATAGAACTAGGAATACCTAAAGGAGATGCCCACAGTGATAAACCAGGGAAAGATGTGGCCCACAGAAGAGCAAAGGGGTACCTGTCTTGGCCTTGGCTTGGTCAAAACCAAAAAAAAAAAAATGAGGAGGGCAACTCTCTTGAGCTCCTGTATACAAAGACAAGCCCACTTTCACTAAAGATTGGAGGTAGAATTCCCACTAATAAAGGAGCCCTAAAAGTCTCAAGCCAAAAACTTTGTTTAATATCATTACAAAATGTAGTATTTCAAAGTGTCTCACAGAGGCAAATGAAATCTTCTCTGGATTAAACATAAGCCTCAGAGGAATTCCACAGATAAAGTTCCAAAGAATCTAAATTCATAAAAAATTTTTAAATTACTAAATATGTACATAAACACATTCCCAAGGCCTTTTGCAAGAATAGTGAATTTAAAACTGCCAATAGCCCTCCTATTACAAAACAACGAGAACCTAGATATGGAAACCTATTTTAAGTACATATCTCAGCTTACAGAAAACAAAGGTGACTCCAAAAGACCCCGTCCACCATCTATAAAGGAAAAAAAGGAACCTGAAACCAGACCAGACAGCTCCAAGCTTCAAGAAAACTTGTCAGGTTTCCCTGAAAGCAAATGTCAATTCTACTAGCTCTGCAACCCAGAGGCTAAGTCAACTCTGAGCAAGTGTTAGTTAAGTCTGGCGAGCTCAACCCTATCCTCCACACTTCAGACGTGGTCTCAGGCTAACAGCGCCCCCTGGCCACAGGCCGAGGCAATCACAAATACTATAAGGAGGAAAACATGCCAGATTTCAACCTCCAGGTCTGAAGTCGAAAAAACATGAGCTAAACATCTACACTCAAAAGATTAGAGCAGCTGTACTCATAATGGTGAAAATCGAAAGCAACCAAGATGTCCTTCAATATACATGACATTTGTCACAACCCATAGTACAACACAAAAAGTGAAATCTAAAGTGAACTATATACTTTAATAATACTGTATCAATATTGGCTCATCAATACTAACAAATGTACCACACTAATGCCATATGTTAATAATAGAGAGAAATAAGGAGAAGAGTTAATTTATGAGAAAGCTCTGTATTTTCTGCATAATTTTTTTCTAAATCTAAAAGTGCTCTAAAAATAGTCTATTTTTAAAAAGATATGAGCAAATAATCAAAGATGACCAAAAATATAATGAAACAGCAACATGAATGAGAACCAAAAGAAACTCCCAACTAGTTCAGATCCTGGAATTATTACATACAGGCTATAAAATAGCCATATGGGATCACAAAAATAGCAAGCAACAAAAGATGATCAAAAAATGACCAAATAGATATGAAAAAAAAATCTAATTTCAGGTATGAAAAATGGCTGGAATTAAAATGTCAGTAGGTAAATTGGCAATAAGTCATACCTGAAGAGATTCAGGTGAGTCTAAAGAAATTATTCAACTCCAGCACAAAGTCCCAAGTATAGGAAATAAAAAAAGAAAACTACTAAATCTGGAAGCAATAATAAAGTTGAACATACATTTAAGTAGAGTTTTAGATTTAAACCAAGACCATGTTCAACAGACAGCAAACATCTCAACAACAGCAACAGAAGCCAGAAGACACTGAACAATATAATCAGAAGTGAGAGAAACTAACTCTCGACTGATAAAAGTATTTTGTTCCCAGAAAAATAATAATGTTAAATTTATAGGCATCTAATAAAATAGCCTTAAAACATATAAAATAAAAATTAAGGAGAGGAGGCAAGATGGCATAGATGGTAGAGGTTTTCTACACCTCCTCTCACAATCATACCAGAGTTATGACGAATTCATGGACCAAACAGCAAGCAGAGTCACCTGGGGTCTAGATAAATAGAAGCCCTACAACTGAGAGAGAAATAAAAAAATCACCCTGCAACAGTAGGAGGTAGGAGGGGCGGAGATGCATACTGCTGGATCCCACACAGGTGAGTGAGACAAGGCTAGGCAGCTGCAGCCGGCAGGTGCAGATGCTCTTATTAACCTGGCCACAATTGGACTTTCACGGTGATGATCTCTCGCTCTGAGGACCAGCACCAGGTTAGCTGCTCGGGGGGCACTAGGGACTTACAGAGGGACACAGAGTTGTCCTGTGTCGGAACAAGGGCCAGAGGTGAGGCCTTCTCCTGGGCTGAAGTGCTAGCAGCATCCTCTGTTGGGTCTCTCCCCTCGAAGCATGCAGACACAGACACAGCCGTAGCTGAGATATCATCAAATTGAGTATCAGAGGTTGCTCCGCCCAGAGGATTCTCTGAAACTCCACCTCTCCCAACTTGCAGTTTTACCCAAGCCACGTACAGTGAGTGGTGTCCTCAGCATGCCCTGTGATCCTTGCTGAGCAGCTCTAAATCCCACACTGGCATAACCTGGTCTTGGTTTCTGATGTGGCCTCTTGAGGCAACCATAAGCACAGCACCTGTGAATTGCTTGCTGAATCTTAACACGTGGCCCCAGAGTGGTACAGGCTGGGGCTAAACTTGGCCTGCAGCTGAACCCCTCTCAGGACTGTGACATTGGACACCTACTACACAAAGCCACATTAATAAGACCCAGAGACTCAGGAACTTTGCTTAGTATATAGAAACAAACAGAGAAAGGCAGCCAAAATGGGAAGACAATGAAGCATGTCCCATATGAAAGAACAAAACAGAACTACAGGAAAAATAGAGTCAAGAAATCTAACAGATACAGAGTTCAAAACACTGGTCATAAGGCTGCTCAATGAACTTAGGGGAAGAGTAGATGAACTCAGCGAGAACTTTAACAAGAGATAAAAAACATAAAAATGGAGATGGAAATTATAAAACGGATCCAGTCAGAAATGAAGAATACAATTTCTGAGATGAAGAGGGGAGGAAGTGGAGGAGTGAATCACAAATATAGAGGATGGAGTGGTGGAGGACAGCCAATCAGAAAAGCAACAAGGAAAAAGAATCCAAAATACCAAAGATAATATAAGGAGTCCATGGGATAACATCAAACCTAACGGTATTCGCATTGTATGGGTACCAGAAGGAGAAGAGAGAGAGCAAGAAGTTGAAAACCTATTTGAAGAAATAATGATGGAAAACTTCCCTAACCTGGTGAAGGAAATAGACACAACCCCAGGAAGCTCAGAGAGTTCCAAAGAAGATGACCCAAAGAGGCCCACACCAAGACACATCATAATTAAAATGCCAAAGGTTAAATACAAAGAGAGAATCTTAAAAGCAACAAAGAAAAGCACTTAGTTACCTACAAGAGAGCACCCACAAGACTGGTGGCTAATTTCTCAAAAGAAACTTTGCATGACAGAGGGCTTGGCACAAAATTTTAAAAGTAATGAAAACCCAGGTTCTACAACACAAGATTACTGTATCCAGCAAAGCTATCATTTAGAGTCGAAGGACAGATAAAGAGCTTCCCAGATAAGAAAAAGTTAAAGGAGTTCTTCACCTTTACTGAATATAATAAAATATCACATAAATCCAGAAGATAACAAAGCCAGTATTACAGGAAATGTTGGAGGAACTTCTTTAAGTAGAAGAAAAAATATGTATCAAAACAATGAATAAAGAATGGCAATAACTACATATCTACCAACGAGTACCTCAAATGAAAAATAATTAAGTGCTCTAATCAACAGATAAAGTGGCTGAATAGATAAGAAAACAAGACCCTTACATATGCTGCCTACAAGAGACTTCAGATTAAAAGACACACACAGACTAAAAGTAAAGGTATGAAAAAAGATTGTATGATGGACCTAGAGGGTATTGCGCTGAACGGAGTAAGTCAGATAGAGAAAGACACATGCCATATGATTTCACGTACATGTGAAATCAACAACGACAACAAAAACGGAAACAACCTCAAAGATACAGAGAATATTTTGAGGGCTACTGGATAGGAGAGGTGTTGGAGGGTCAGCAAAAAGGGGCAAAGGAATTAAGAAATACAAATGGATAGTTACAAAATAATCATGGAAATGTAAAGTATAACATAAAGAATATAGTCAATAATATTGTAATAAATAGGTAAGTGGGCAGAGGGGTACTAGATTTATTGAGATGATCACTTTGTGAGTTATATAGATCTCTAATCGCTATGCTGTACAACTGAAACCTATATATTATCGTATGCCAACTACAATTTTAAAAAATCATTGAATTGTACACTGTAAATATGAGCAACTAATTGTCTACTGTATTTTAATAAAGCTGTAAAAAAAAATAATAGAACGATAGGAGAAAATTGATAAACCTACCACTGCAGTGGGAAATGTCAGTAAATCTCTCTCAATAACTGATATGTCAAGAAAACAAGAATATCAGTAAGTAGGTAGATGACTTAAATACAGTTTACAAGCTTCACTTGCTAGCCATACATAAGGAGTCCTGCCCTCATTCACATTCTTCTCAAGCCTACATGGAACATTTACAAAACCTGATAGTATCACAGGCCAAAAAGCAAGTCTCAAAAAATTTTGGAGAACTGATATCATAACCACATTCTCTTGCCACAAGTTAATTAATTAAAAATTCAATAACAAAAAAAAAAGTAATTTTTGCCTATCCATTTGGATACTTAAAACTCACCTCCAAGTAATTCTGGGCCAAAGAAAAAGCATAATGGAAATATTTAAATATCTAATACTGAACAATAATAAAAATACCATCTGTCAAAACCAGTGGAAAGCAGCTCCTCAGAAAAAATTAAACCATTAAATTTTTTACTGTCAGAAGTGTGTCAATATAAAAGGTTAGGTAACAGTAGAATGAATATAATAAAATATCAAGTAAATCCAGAAGATAACAAAGCCAAAATTTTTTTTAAAAGAATGAAGAAAATATGTACAATTCTAGCAAGACTGAGCTACAGAAAAGAAAGGAGACATAAGTAAAAAATGTCAAGAAAGAAAAAGGGTTATAAAGCTACAGATACAGAAGAAATTTTAAAAGATAATAAAAGAATATGAACAAATTTATATAAATGAATTTGAAAACTTAAGTATAGTTAGAAAATCATACAACAAACTGACTCAAAACAGAAAATTTAAATGAATACATAACCATTAAAAAATTAATCAGTAATTAAAATCTTCCCACAGACTAAATCCAAGGCCCAGGCAGATTTATAAATAAATTTCACCAAACATTCACAGAAGAGACATTTACAACTTTGCACAAAGAAAGGGCAATATTCTGCAACTCATTTCATTATGGAATTAGTCTAACCTCGATACCAACACCTGACAGGAAGAATACAATAAAAAAAAAAGAGAGAGATGAACCTTACCTACAACATAGATGTAAAATCCTAAACAAAGTATTAGAAAACTGGATCTTGGTGATATGTAAAAAATATCACGAAGATACATTTATTCTTGAATGAAAGGTTACTATGGTAGAAGCTCTACTCATGATTTATATTATTAAAATTAGCAGATTAAGATTAAACACAAATACTATAATATTGATAGATGCGTAAAGTATATTTAATTAAAGTCAGTAACGATTCATGGTAAAAAAAAGTAATAATAATAAACTAGCAAACTAGGAATAGCCAGGAATTCCTTCAAATGATAAAAAGTATCTACCAAAAAAAGTAAAATAAACATTATGTTCCATAGTAAAATATTAAGATTATTCTCTTTAAAATCAGAACCAAGACAAAGATGCCCATTCTGACCACTTCTTTTCAACATTGTATTGAAAAATCTTACCAGTACAATAAAGCTAGAAAAAAATAATAGACAAAAAGATTGTGTTCAAGTTTGAACTTACAGCATCACCATGACTTGAAATCAAAATTATCTTTAACCTTAGTAGTAGGTAAACACGAATTAATAGGGCCTAACTACCTACCTATACAGAATTTAGCTTAATCTAAACAGGAAGAAGTGAAATGGCCAATAAACATATGAAAGCATGCTCAACCTCATAAGTAATTCAGCAAAATAAAAAATCGCAACATAGATAATATGTTAAACACACTCAATTATCAAAATGGAAAAATGAGAAAACCACCAGTCATGAGTTGGGGAGTTATGGAAACTCATGTACTGCAGGAGGAAGTGTCTCTGGGTCTTTAGAAAACAATTGGCATTATTCGGTAAAAGTGAACATTCTAGATGTTTTAGACCTAAATATATATCTTGAAAAGTCTCTTAAACATGTACCTCAGGTAACATACAAAAGTTTTTATAGCAGCAATGCTTTTAGTGGCAAATTTTCTTTTAAAATACTAAAACTCTAAAGAACCAAAATGTCCATCAACAGTTACCTGGACAACATGCAAATAAAATGTAATAACATATATTAGAGAAAATGAATGAATTACAGCTATACATCAACAAGGTTGAAGGATAAAAGCATACCCAAACAGACTAAATGAAATCATTTTCCATATATTTCACCTGTTTTGGAAATACAGACCCATGTGGCAAAATCATTTTTAAAAAGCAAGGACATTGTTAACATAAATTAATGATAGTGGTTTCCTCTGGGATATAGCGAGGAACTATAGAGACTTCTAAATGATAATATTCGATTTCTTAAGCTATACATTAATTCCAATAGAATGTGCTACCTCAAGAGCTACTGAAATTCCCATCACAGAAGTGTGTTTTGTTTTAAGAAATATCTCACTTGGATGAGCTATTTAAAATGAAAACAAATACCACATAGGAATTGGACTTAATACCCCTATAAGTATCTTTTAACTGTAAGATTTCATAATTCCATATCCACCATAGTAAACAGCACAATACATTGCACATAAAAACTGATAACAATTATAACAAGCATTCATTGACTGCTGACTTTGGCAGGCACTGTTGGTTGCTAACCAACAACACCTTTTCTTCATTCTTTCTCGCTAGCAGATTCCAATTTTATTGTGCCATCTATCCTTTCCCCATGTAACACAAGGGAGGGTATCCCAGCTTGAAGGAGCTTTAGTTTAAACTAATCTTATAGTCCATTGGTTTAGAGGTAAACATGTGGCCCTGCTTTGGCTAAGGAGACAAGAGATAGAATCTACTGAGGGACACCTGGAAATAGTGTCCTTGCTGCTAAGCAGGCAACCCAGAAATGCATAGATATTCTTTCTTGGTGGTGTTGTTATATTTAGTGTTCTGCTGCCATGATGCATTCATGAGAAAGATCAGCCTCAGAATTAAGTCTGTTGGTGAATGATGACAGCATTGAGACAATAAATAACTAAAGCTGGAGCCTTACTTCTTGACTTGTTGGTAAATAATAATGTCACCTTATTGTTTCTATTTTCCCACTAAACTCATACTAGGTGATGTACCATGGGCACAGAGTTTGCTCATTAGACCCTCACAGCAACCCTATGGGCCAAGTACCACTGTCATATCCATTGAATAGGCAATAAAAACAAAACTCAGAGAATTAAAATAAGTTTCCCAAAGTCACATATATGGCAAATTCTTGGATGCCTGACTATGAAATCCATGCTCTTAATATCCTATCAATTTAAGGCCATTTTCCTGTGGCATGAGGGCTGAAAAAAAGAAATCCCAATAGATATGAGTGATCCATTATCCAGTCACATGCTTTTAAAGTATGAGTCAGTGGTGGTGACAGCCACAGTGGTGGCAGCAGCTAAAGCGGCTTCTTGGCATCTCAATTGTAGCTATGATTATAACATCTTGAAATCAATAATCCAATGGAGGCCTCCAAACTGTACTCTTCTACACTTTCCAAGAATTCAATTCCTTGTATTAAACCACTTCCTGCTTGAAGTACCTAAAATTACTACCACTTCCTGAACTGGTAAATCCTGAACTCAACAAATAAATAAATAGATTCCAGCTTCATTGACTTATATTCATCTGAAGTCCCTATAAAAATGGTTTTATAACCCACATGTAATACAGGCACTAAGTTTCCATTTTTAAGATATCTCCAATCAGACGACTTCTTCATTTCTTTTCTCATATCAATACAAACTGTTTATTAAACTGCTAAGATGATGCCATGGATATACGTTATGCTAAAGGTTCTTTGTCCACTTTCTCCCAGTGATTGGGAGCTTAACCTGTAGACTAGTAACTAACATCCTTCATCTCACCTACACTTGTAGGTGGTTTTTTTTGCAAATGTTTACAAAGAGTATAATGTATTTTCATAAGCGTTAGACTGTTCTCTATTTTTTTTAAAAAAAAAAAGAATAAAATGTCCTGAAAGAGGAAGCAACATTAGAATACATAGAATATATAAAATATGTGCAAAATATATATTTGATAAAGGAAGAGGTATTATAATGTGAAAGCATAATATATCTCTTAATATCTTTAAATATTATATCATTAAGTACAATCTTAATTCAAGAGCCTGGAACTTATCATCAAAAAGACCTGAGTTAAAATCTTAGTTGAGTCACTTAGAGCTGCATGACAATAAGGAAATTCTTGGGTTCTTTGAGTTTCAGTTGATTCAACTTTGGAAATGTGATCTCTATAACTATCTCCAAAGTTTGTTGTAACACTTAAAAAGAGATGCCATGTATAAAAATGTCTGCTATGAAACTCGGTATATAGGAAGTACTAAATAAATGTTAATTTTTCTTTTGTTTTCTTAAATATGCTATGGAAGAACTCTATTTCAACAACAACAGAGAAGCTAGGCATAAAACAAGTTTCTCTGGAGCAGAAATTCTACATTCTACTAACTTACAAATGAAATCACAGAAAAAGTTCTTAAAAGATTAAATAAAAAATTCGGTGCATATGTGCGATAATTGGTCCTGAGCCAAACAGGAAGTATTAACTCACCAAATGAACTTCCCTTTGGAATTTTTCAGCTTTCTAAATGACTATATTTCCCACTCAGTCATCACCCTTCACTACAAAATATTTTGGGTATTTCAACAAATAGAAAAGTGGGATTGGGTAACCCCCTTTAAATATAGTTTAAATTCCTACAAATTAAAAACAAACAACTAAATAAAACATTAGATAGGCATATAAGAAACTTAATGTATTACCAATTATGACATTGGCTCTGATCTGCTTATCTAAGTATTACTACTAAAATATTGCTTTAAAAAATATAATGATTTCTGGTATTTAGTGAAATGTGAAAACAGCAACTAGACAACACACTGAAAACTAAAAAACCAATAGAGCAAAAGATTTATGACCATTATCTTACTACTCTTTAGATCTTTATTGCCAGTATTTTCATACTGGCCATAAAGCATACTGTCCTTCCATTTAGATATTTTTATATACTGCATAAGGATATTCAATAATGAAAGAAATGATTTACAGGTTGCAATAGCCAAAGTGAATGGTGACAACAAAATTTCATCTCTAGAAATCTAGGTTTAGGACCCATTCCTTTTTTTCTCCATCTCACTCCCTCCTGATTCTTGGATTATAGCATTTAGTGAAAAGAGAAAAGGGGGAAGGAAGACAGATGAGATAAGAAGGGGTAGCAACTGACAAGAATTACCCAAAGTACAAGTTTATGAGTTAACTGATTTGGCAAATGAAAATTTTATGCTCTGTAACTCAGAACAAAACTTTTCTTTATAAACAATCTTGACTATACGGCATATGATTTATAAACATTGTTTGAATTATTTCAAAATAGATATTGTAAACAAACCTCAATTGGCTCTTCACCACCTTTTACTTGATTTTCACCCATTTCTCCATTCTCATAGCTGCTACTCTTCTCAACCCATAACTCAGATTTTTCTACAGTTAGTCGAAGCTGGTCTAGATCTGCCTTTATTTGCTTGTAGTTATCTACATCTTGATTGGACACCAGCAATTGCACCTGAAAACAAAAGAATTTCAACCCTCAATTTACTTATGAACTTTCTTTATTCCTATTTCATTTATGTCTAAAATCTCAAGTCTTTTAATCCCAAATCTTATTAGACTGTCAGTTGAAATTTAATATTTCTAGAATACGCATGGATATTTTAGATGTATATTGACCATGAAAACTTACCTGAAAGTATCTATGAACTGTACCCACTATATTATCATATTTTTTTAAAATGATATATATTATATAAAAAGAGCGAGAGCCGTAGCAAAGCTTTCAAAGTGCTAAAGAGTAATTTAAAATCAAAGATACCTTAACTCTAATTTCGCTGCTAAAGTTAATTTTTCTGAGACTGTATCTGTTTTAAAAGCGATACGAACATAAAAATAAGTGGAAAAAATACTGATACAGTCTAAACCTCATGATATCAACTTTTATTTTATCATCATTTATATGTATCATAGGACATCTACAAATATATGCATAATTATATCTAAATACTCTTATTTCATATTTTAACATATCCTTATAAAACTTCCTAATGAAGATCAATGCTCTATTAAATAAAATGCATATTAGTGAAACACATGTAAGCACTTTTTGGTATTATTCATCAACAGTCTCAATATTGATGTCATTCAAAGATGACAAAGAAAATGATTAGATCTATAATAGTTCCTTCCTTTTGGATGTAAACATTTTTCACTCACAAGACATTTATATCCGTTACTGTGTGTCCTACCCAATTTATCAGTAAATTTGAGGTCAAAATAACAGCAGTAGTAACAAAGTTCCTAATATGGTATTGTCTCCCAGTGCCTTCCTAAATCTTAGTGCCTGTCATTTACATTAAAGATATTAACTGAAAATCACTTGTGGGGAACTCTTTCTAAAATAGATCATGTCTTGGCCTATGACAAGGCCATATCTATCTTTAAAAATAGAAAGCATCTCCAGGAAAAGCCACACAATCTCATTAACTCTGCAACCATGAAGTCAGGTTAGATGTTATAAACAATATTTTAGGAGCTTCTGCTACGGAATCTTTGAGGGTACTCGATCTTACCTGTTTAAATGCCTGTAAAACTTCTGCTCTCTGGCTGAAGTGCTTGAACAGAAGCTGCAGGGCTCCTGATAGCAAAGGAGGATAGTCATGCATGATCAGATGAATAAGGACCCGTAAAAACGTCCTGCCTCCTTCATCATCAAGTTGAACTGGATTTTTCTCTTTTCTACAAAACCAAAAATAATTCTAAAATAACTTACATTTACATAAAATCTACTCATGAGTAGTTAAAATGATGTATACATTCTCCAAGTTATATCAATTTCCCCCCAAGTTAAAAAGTAAAAATGAAGACATTTTTACATTATTTTCTCCCCATGTAACCAATGAAGAAACAAAGCACGAAGAAAAGCTTGTGTCTGTCCATGAAAGCAGGAGTGACCAACCACCCCAGTTTTCCCAGGACCAAGAGGGTTCCCAGGATGGGGGACTTTCAGCATTTGCACTGGGAAAAGTACCAGGCAAACTGGGAGGAATTGGTCACCTACGGTATAGAAAAAAGATAGGACTCTGAATCAATCCAAAAGGGTTTGTTGAGAAGACATACTAGGTTGGATATACACCAAGGACTGGTTTGCCTTAGAGCCTTACAGACCTCTCCACGGCAGGTGGTGAGGGGCGGGGGAAGGACAGTGCACATGCCACCATCACCAGAGCAGCTCTGTGTGTTTCATGTATTGGGAGTCTGAGCAAGAGCACATTGGATTAAAAGTCCATTTATTTTAAGGAAGAGTCATACATTGCTTTATTTTCTCTTCTCAGAAATAATGAAACACTTGAGTAGGAAAATACAACAAGAAAAACTGGCAAAACAGTATTAAAACAAAGCTAAACCAAATGCTCACTAGAGATAAAAATCCTTTTTGGGTCTTTTGATTCTTCATTCTTGTTTTCTTTCTAACCAAAGAAAATGCAACAAAAGGCTTAGTGTATAAACTTGTTTAGGTTCTCATGACAAATCAATAATAAAAATGAACACTAGAAGTGCAATAATTTGTAGCTTAGGCATTCTACTTTTTCTTACTTTTCTTTTTTGACTACTATTAGTTTCATTGCTGAAAACAAACAAACAAACAAAAAACAACTTAAAAACAATAAATGGCAGGGGGCTCATCATCATAAAGGAGGGCAGTGATGCCAGAGGCATTTCATCTTCTTTAATCATGGATATCTCCAATTGACAGAAAATACCTTTATTTCTCACATATAAAGTTAATGGTGACACTGAAAAAAAGTGACATTCTTGCCTCAAATTTCTCAGATTCAGGGAAGCAATGTTTTGCAAGATGCAGCGATATTTTTACCAGGGGAGTTAAAGGGCACTCATGTGCTGTCATTATTTGAGGAAAGAAAAGCAAAGAATTCAGGGAAAAAGTGCAACACGCTGATCTCCTATCTCTTGTCGTTTTTTTCACCTGACCTAAAGAAAAGCTATGCTTTCTCTTCTACAGTAAATTGGCAGCTTCATTTCTGGCAGAAATTATGTTGGCAACAATAAAGGATCTAAAATTAAATAGATACAGGGAGGTGAACAATCACAAAGTATCAATGAAATTCTAAGTAAAATCTTAATCACAAGATAAAGATATATAAATGTTACTATACCTTCCAGCAAACATAGTTTCTGCCTGAGATGCAATTTCATCTATATCAGGAACAATAGCTGCAAAGATAAGTGGTAAAATCTATTCTTTATCTTATCATAATTAGGAATCAAAATGTGTATATTAATGTTAGCATACCTAAAAATATTTTGTCTAATTTCTTTTTGCCACAAAAAGTCAAATTAAGAGTTTAAAAAGTGACAACATAGTTCGACCTTAGATATCAATACTTTAAATTGAATTTTACATTTTTTAAATATACATTTCTATAGTCAAAAATATATTTTAAAAATCAAAAAGCACCATCTACATAGTTGCCTCATCTATGTAAGTGTGCATATATACATGCATGTACTACACACACACACTTATGTATATAAACATATAATTTAAATGGGCAATGGAAAGATGTTGTTTGGAAGAATTAAAATATACCTATAAAGAATCTCATTACTATATGGTACTTCATGGCCTTTTTACCTAAGTGTACGTCTCAAATTTCATCCCTTCTTCTTGTGGGACATGGTGCCTTAAAATTTTTTATGTGTACCTATCATGATTTCTCATCCATTCCCACTACTAACATTTTACAGATATCTTTCTTAAGATAAGATGTTTAAATAATAAGTAGACAATTTATTTCTCAGCTCTAAAGCATAAAAAGAAAAGAACGAGAAACGAAAAGGGAAAAAAAATTCTCTCCACAAAGTTCTCTCTTACAGATATAACCAATGCAAGAGAACTGGTAAATCAGAGAACTGGTTTTCTGGGGGTGCCCTTAGACTTTCCCACCCATATTTTACTGACACTTAGAGATCCTATTTCCAGAAGTCTGGCTTCTGAGAGCCAATAATTTTTATGCTACTGTCAATGTGACCGCCAGCAAAACTTTCTGGTTCTGCCATATCATTCCTGGAAATAGCCCTTTGGGGCTCTACACTTCTGGGAAGCATAAAAACAATACTGTTGCAAATGTGCCAGAAGTGACTTCTCACTCAGGCAAGATTATCTCTGTCTGTGGAGACATGTTTCCTTTTGGATGGTATTAATGAGTCAGATAGGGGGACATTTGGTCTAGCATCTATTTTACCTACATACTTAAAATCACTGAATCATTTCTGTCAAATTGATTGACAGAGAAAGAAGAGGAGGGTTCCTGACATCACAGTGGTTGTGGCTAGAGGAAAGTTTCATATCTGTATACAAATCCTATTCACAGAAAAAAAGGAAAAAATCTGTTAACTGACTAAATCTTTAATACAACAGTTTCCTGCCTGCCATGACTAGCCTGATCTATCCAGAATATAGTAATTTAATATTTCTTAGGTTTCATAAGGTACTTTCTGCAATCACAAAATTTTTACTATAACTTTTATGCTCCTTTACAATAATTTTTACACTACTACACTCAGATATAGGGTGACATTATTCTTACACTTTTTAAATGTGAAAAAAATGAAATATAGTACTAGTTTATAAGCATGCAAAGTAAACCCCCCTCCCCAACACACACAGACACACACACACACACACGCAAAGAAAAACCAACACCCACATTCACACCTTTGGGAAATGCTATGTCTTTATTCAAGCATTGGGCAAGCTTCCTACAAAACACCTTTCCTCTTCACATTGCTCTTTCATCCAGGCAAAAAAAAATCCCCTTGGATTTTCACCAGATAGCATAATGCTTAAAAGATTCAGACTCCGGAGTTGGAGAGACTTCAGAGGGAATCCCTGCCCCACTACTTTCACGACCTTTAGCAAGTAACTTAACCCCTTCAACCTTGGTTTTTTTATCTGTAAAGTGGTACAATAATAAACAGTACCTCCAACTCACAGAATTGTAAAGATTACAAAAGAAACTGTATTCAAAGGACTTGACACCAAATAAGAGCAAATATCCCTCTTGCCATTCTCGACAAGTTATTCAACATTCTGTCTCAGTCTCTTCATGGGATCGATGGAGATTATTTCCACATTTTTGTCTCATAGAATTACCGTTGTTTTTTAAAGTATGAAAAGTACTTTCAAGTTCTCAAAAAACAAAATACAAAGAGCGAATTGTAACAAAGGAGGTACCTGATGGGAGTAATGTGTCTGGAGAGCCATTTGCAGATGTTTCAGCATTCTCGTTGTTCTCTCCGAATTCCTTCTTATATATGGATAGCATATATGAGATCCGATAATCTAGTCTGACACTAAGGATAAACTACGAGGAACATTAAAAACAACATAATTGTCTTCTATTAACATCGTGTTCAGAAGTACAATTCATTACATGACACCGAGAACAACCTAACTATCAACATTTATTGGTAAATGCTTAACGCTTCAGTTGCATACATGTTCATCAGTTTCGAGACTAAGAAAAATGAAGCGTTTTCATTAATCGATGTCAGTAAAATCCAAAAGCAGTCTTGGAAAGAAGAAAATCTGATTCTCTATGATTACTCTCTGAATATTCCAGGTAGATGTATCCTATGGGTCGGGATGAAGAAGTAATAGTGACATAACTTCACTGAGCACGCTGCAGAGCATCCATTGGCTCTGGGAGGAGAACGCTGGAGCTATGATCCTCATTCATGTATAGAAAGTCCAAAATTCCAGCTACAGTAGTGTGGACACTGGCTATACTACAACCAGTGCTGGATCTAGACTACAAGGGCAGCTGAAGTAACAGCATCCTAATACACCATGGCTGTGCCTCGCTGGTGCTTATTTTTCCTTGGGTTTGTGTTGCTGTCTTTGTTGTCCTTCACTGAGTCGTTGACAGCAATGAAGTGCTCTGTTCCCTTCTGTGCCTGGCACCATGAAGAATGCAAACACTTGAAGCCCACTGCCCTCAAGAAGCCAATGATCAAGTTGGGAAAACAAAATATAGAATTGTTAACATAATCAGGAAACTATTATGGGCTAAACCGTGTGGTATAGAATACAGTGGCGATCCGAGAAGAAATCCTACAGATTTCTGAGTCAAGAAGGGAAACAATAGAGAAGTGGTTTTACACCAGGTTACCTTCCACCCAGTGGACCTGAGGAAGGCTCTGAGATAACCTTTGGTGCCAGCAAGGTGGTCAGTGCCCCCTACACTTTCACAAGTCTCATTTGGACAGTAAGCAATTGTCACGAAAGCTTTTTACCTCTCACTTTACCTGTCACTGCTGTATCATGCTCCTCCCACCCTTCTTCCTCCTGCCCCCGCTTCTCTCATTCAATCTCACATTTCTCTGTTCCGACAGCACATGACGGAATGCCTGCAGTTCCCTCTTGCCTTCTCACATTTGTTCGGGGTCCACTTCATATCCTGAATATTCTTTTCCTCCACCCACTAACAACCAGCTTTTGAGCTATCCTCCAAGCTTGAGTTTAAATCCTTTTTTTCATGAAATTTTCTTTGGTTCCCCAGTTCAAATCAATTTTTCTCCTTTTCGCTCACCCAACACATTATTTAGACCTATAGGTCCAAAGATGAATCTCAGTTTCTCCCTCTCCCACCCTCACGCCCCCGCTCCCCACCACCACTCCCCTTCTATCTCTCTCGCTCCTCTGTTAGACCTTTATGCTCCTTAGGACAGTAAGCGTGCTCCACGTCAGCTATGTTCAGTTAAGTTCAGCAAACATTTGTTAAGCCAGGTACTGAGGAAGATGTTAAGGGTACAAAAAGGGTTCCAAGGACATAAGACCTGCTTTTGAAGAGCATATAATCTAGAGGAAAAAACAAACCCCAAAGAGACTCTTTTACTAACATGTAGTGAGCACTGCAACACATATTGTTTGAACTGATTCTAGCTAATAAGGGGATTTTCAAAGCAGAAGACAGATCATGGAAAAAGAGGCCTGAGAAAGGGCCAGTGGATTTGGTAGCTTTGAGCAGAAGGGCGGGAACAGAAGCCAGATTGCAAATGCTTAAAATGAAAGTTTTTTTTTAAACATATGTAAAAAAAAAGAAGAAGAAGAAGAAGAAGAAGAAGAAGAAGAAGAAGAAGAAGAAGAAGAAGAAGAAGAAGAAGAAGAAGAAGAAGAAGAAGAAGAAAGAACATATGTAAAGAACAAATTAATAAAACACAAAGTAATGAAACACTTATTAACTTTTGGTTGAAGTTTAGTACTCATCGAATTGTATTTTATAAATATAACAAAAACAAAAATTGTCATCCTTTAATATATTTAATTGTGAAAAATCAATGGAGAGCAGAAGGAAAGGGGGAAGGGGAAGAATGAAAACAAAGGCAAATAAAGTGTTGACAGAGGGCCAGATATAAATAGAGGGAGAGAATGAGAGAGAAATAAAAAGACTAAAAAAGGAGAGATGAGCAAAGTGATGGAGAAAAAAAGAGGAAGATCCTGAGCAAGGAGGAAGAGTCGGCAGAAAACAAGGGACTTGCATAAGGAATGTAGCTACAAAGAAATTCTTAAAGAGACATTCTAAGAAACACATTCAAGAGCAATACGCAGGACCACAGACACAGACACAGTGAATCAGACCCAGACACAGAGACACATAAAACAGAGTGAGAACAGAGGTTCAACAAGAAATACATCAAGAGCCCAAAAGAGGCAGCAAAAATGAGTCAGCCCTGAACTGCCCTGCCATAGTCTCTCCATCTCATCATTTTTTAGCTGTTAGAGATTGTTTTTTAAATGCTGCTCTTTCTATAAATGTGGGCTAAAAAGAGGTCACGTATTTTAGAGGCTGTCCCATGAGTAGGATGATGTTAAGCTGTGGGTCCACAGGTCGAGGGATCACTGCCTCTCTTGGTTTAAGAACAGGAAGACTAAGTGATTTTTCAAGGTCATGAACACAGTGTTGGGAAGCCTGCCAATATTTCTCAGGATTCAGCCTTTGGAATTCCTGGAGGAACTGTAAAACCTTGTATAATTATAAATCTAATTACTTTAAATAAAAATGTACAGGCCTTTCCTGGACTACTAACCCACTCTGGTAGCTCACTCTATTTTAAATTATGACGAAAAACAGTAAACTGTATCAAGAATCTTAATGCATCCTTGAAAGCTTCAGGTTTCATTCTCCAAATCTGGAATAAACGCTGTACATATAATTTAAGTGTCATAAAACTACCTTTTCAAACTTTTCTTAAAGGTGCAAAGAATTCATAGCTACAGTAATGGGAAATGTACTCACTAAACCAATGGGCATGAAATAATAATTTACCTCCTTTAAATTCATAGAGCTAGGTATTAGACAAGGTTAATTAATACATATGCATATATGTTATTTCCAGCCTCTTGGAAACAAAAACACAAAGAGAGATAGTCACTTACATAAAATACTAAAACCAATTTAAACCAAGTATTAACATTTTTGTTAATAATAAATAAAATTTTAGTTTCTTGCTCCAATGATAAATTCGGATACATGGAAAGTCAATCATTAGCTTTGCTAGTTCTGGAATCCTTCTTAAATGAAGGTAAAAGTAAATTAGGGCCAATACTACACAAAATTCATGTTAAAAAGGTTTTGTCAACCTCAAAGCACTTCGCAGTTCTTAGATACCATCATTAATGTATTTAATGAGAATGACCAAATATAATAAATGTTCGTGTCAGCGCAAGATTTCTTACCAGGTTTATCATTAACTTGAAATAAATAAAATTAGATGGGTAGCATTTCAGAACATTTACAGTGATTTGGAGCAAAAACTATAAGAAATTAAACCAATAGGTAGAACTAATTATTCATCACTTTGCTTTCTTTATGCAACATACCTGTAAAATCTCAATAATCTTCAGTTTGGTGTCCATCACGGTCACGTCCTCATGCTCAGTGGGGCTCCCTTGCTTGCTGGGGTGGAGGCTGGGCTGAACATCAGGCACACTCACAGGGAAGATAGAGCCTCTACTGAGCACCATCTGGGTCATCATCTCTCCCACCCCATGAATGGTTCTCATGACATTGTTTCCTGGCACGAGAAACATCCCTAGGTCAACACACACAACACCTGGAGAAACAACTATAATATCCAGTTAGTCACAACCAGACTGAAAACATGACAGGAAAAGTATTAAGGATAGGAAAGAGTAGCATCAACACTGGTCTGGCTCTTTCCTTGCAAATAAAGTTGTGATATTGCAGACACATTTCAAAGTGACAGATTTTAAAAATGAAAGCTTACTTTTCTCAGAAAATGCTGTGACATGATGCACCACGAGTGCATTGTTGGCAGTTCTAAAGACATCCAAATCAGGTCCTTCCGGAACACAGTAAGTCCTACCAACTATCCCACCAGCAGTCTCTACTATTTACAATAACGTGAAAGGAAGGTTATTCATCTCCATGATCAAAAGAGTTGTGAGGATACAAAGATTACATGAAATCATTTACACGGTGACTAGTGTCCTAATCCTACTCTCAGACTGAGGACTTTTTAACATTGTTTTCAAATTGTTTACAAAAAGAGCTTATGAGAAGGATTGTTTCAACTTCATTTTATGAAAAAGAAAGTCTCTTCTAGGGAAGAAGCATGTATTAGCCAGTATGTTTCACATTCCTTCATCCAATTTGAATAGAAAATTATTAGTCAAAATCCACAAAAGGCAATTATTTTCGAGGTCATTGGAAACAGATTAGTGACAAACATAATCATTTTCAATGAGGGATCACTCCCCTTCTGCATCTTCTTCTGAGTTTGTCCTTAAAAATAATATTGCACATGCACAGTCATTCCTTACACTCTCCACAAGTAGGTAACTATAGGAAAGGATCCTCCTGACACTGCTACAATTTACATTCTCCAGCCTGACTGTTTCTCACTTCTAAATTCCTACAACAAGCAATGGGGATTCAAAACAACTGTCTCTTTTCAGAACAGTGGTCTCTGCTTTGTGGGTGTTCATGGAGCTTTGCCTCAAGCAAAGGCCTGAGAATCTGACCAGGAATTTTTCTTTCC
>NW_006436288.1:10526727-10585614 GCF_000325575.1 Pteropus alecto
TTTCCCTACGTCTCAGGGTGCAAACCAAGAGAAAGGGAAATGGAAATAAGATGCCATGAGATAAAATCCCCAGCTCTACGTGAAGAATATAAACTGCAGGAATACCTACAGGATTGAAAGGCAAACAAATAAAGGAAAATATTCAAAAGATGACTCAAAAGAATCTTGATGGTCAGACCACAATAACCATCAAGCCACTAGTAACCACTAATATTTGTACATTGTGAAAGGTGAAATACCTTTTAAAATTCATTATCTTATCCATATATGAAATTAATATACATAAAAGAAGGTGATGCTCAAATAGCACATTTTTGAGTAGGCAAAGAGAGCCATTTTTGTCTCAAATGGCATCTTCCAGGCAGAAATTAACTTGGCTTTTCATTCTTAGCGTCTAGGACCTTTTATTACACTGCTGCTTGCATAAGCCAAAAGTGTGGGGGGGTGGGGGGGAGAGGTGGGCAAGAAAAAAATATGGAAGATAATTTCCAAGTTTGGATAAGGTTGAGACAAAAGATTTGAGACAGCCCTATTTTCTATCAGAATAACCTCGAGGCAGAATGTTTTCTTGTCTGTGGTTCTCCAACAACCATAAAAGCTGAGTATTTCCAAATACCCCCCACTGATTGCTACATGGACCGCAGGGATGCACATCTGGTTGTTGGCAATGGTTTGGGGTTGTCAATGTTCACCCAATACATCTCCCTGAGTCTTGATTTGAGTAGTATATGTGTTCGCCTCCAAGAGATGCTTTCTCACCACTAACACAGAACAGGCTCCTTTGTTATTCTTACCTCTGATTCACACAGAAATCCTTGGCACCCACAGTGTCTGCATCTTATTTAGATTTGCATGGAAAATAATTATTAAATCCAAACAATTATTAACACCAAAAGTGAGCTCAAATAATTCTTTTCCCCAAATGTAGATCCTGTCACCAAGAAATTAAAATCTAGAGGCCAGGATCATAATAATATGTAACACATGTCGTCAATGAAATAGGAGGGTCCGTTCCAGTTGTACCACATCCTCAGATGCCTGTGGCACGTGGGCACCACAAAACTTTCCTAACATTTCCATGTATGGCCAACTCAGAGATCTCAAATTAAAAGATACTATATTTTCTGGAGTTGCTTGGTGGTGACGAGAAGTGCTTAAATTGTGAACTATTACAGCTTGGAAAACATAAGTCAAGTGCCACATAAATCATAGACATGCAAGGCTCCAATATTCATTTTCTGCACAGAAAAAATTTCTAATTCTAAACTGTTAAGTCGGAGGTGATCAGTCCTCAACAATGAACAAGAAGAAACCTTACTATTTCTCTTCACAACTGTAATTAGTTAATACTACTAAAAAGATTTTAGTAAAAAGGCTACTTAATATTGTAAAATAAATCTTCCAGACAAATTAAATTCTAGAAATTTGGAATTCTGGAAATTTGGAATTCTAAATTCTGGAATTCCTTAGAAACAAAGGCAAATGGACTTTTCAGGTTCTGTCAATACATGATTACATAGATATTTTTACTATTTTTACTACTCCAAATCCCCTCAAGAGAAAAACCCAAAAATAAGATGGGTATAGTAAATGCATTCTAGGAATGGTGACTAGGAATAGATTGAGAATACATTGCTATGGTTCTTTGATGGTTTCAATGAGCCAAGTTTCCAAATCCAGGACAATAGGAATTCACATAACACTAAAGCCGTATTGACCATAATTTAATTTTTCTCTATTGAAAAGTCACTTTACTATTGGTAATCACTACTGAATTTAACAATTGTTAAGAGTTATACGGATTTATAGAAGGTATAAGAGATTTAACAGAATCTTACTTCATTTAAATTTACCTTATATCCATTGGTGTTTTATTTTATTTAAAGTCAACTTTATCTGTTATGTCTTTCGACTAGAAATACTTTTCTTCTATGAACACATAAGAATAAAAGTGATAATTTGAATTTTCCAGTTGTTTAGATTTCAGATAAATAGACAACCTTCTGAGCTTTATGAGAAGTAGTAGACATATTTGTTTGAAGAATTCTGTGAATAATTGTTTGTAGCAATTTACTTGTTCTGTTACTACAGCTCAATGTTTTATAATAATAGAAACCAAAAAAAATGGATAATTTAAAAACCATTCTTATTTCCCTGAAATATATTTTTACAGTTGGATTTGAATAAATGGATATGCTGCTATAATAATTCATTTGAAACAGAACGATGTTAAACCATAAAGATATGATTCAGGCACTCTTCCGACTCCCCATCCAGGCTCAGCAGCTCCTTACGAACCTCTACTTGCTGAAAATGCCTACCCTCTAGAACTCTAGAGCAATTTTCTATTTTGAACATTCTTTAGAGCAGCATTTCCTCCCAGGGGTTAAGGATCTAGGTTATAAAAGGACTTTTCTGTATGCAAAGAAAACAAAAACATGATCACAAGATAAAAGTCTCAATTAAGCTATAAGCAGAGCAATATGTAACAGGGTATCAACCTGAATTAAATGAAAGATCAAGATTTAACACCCTAAAAAGACAATAGATAAGCAGCATTCCCAGTTCAAAGTTAGATCACAGGATTTTAGAGAGCTAGACATCCTGTCCATGTCGGGTTTTTACTACATGTGCTAGACCTGGAGGGAATCTGCTGCTTCTTTGCCTGGAGCTCTCTGATCCAGATGGTCACTTGGCTTGCTCTCTCAACCCTTTCTGATTTCTGATCCAATGTCACCTCCTCAGACTTCTTCTGGCCACCCTCTCTAACAGAGGGCTGCAATCACTCTGCATCCACGCACCTGCTTTACCTTTCAATTGTGGCATTATCGCCATCACATACTATAGTTTATATTTTTGTGTGTGTTTATCAGAGCCTCCTCCCCAAAAAGACCATAAGCTCCATGAAGAGAGTGATTCTACTTGATTTACTATTCTATCTCCAAAACCTGGAATAGTGCCTGGCACGCAGTGGCCATTCAATTAATGTTTACTAGATTAATGCACAAATAAAAGAGAAAGATTAGATTAACAAATGAATTGTTAAAAATGAAAAATGACTTTTTTTAAGCCTTGTATAAAAAAAAAGGATATCATTACATTAAAGGTACTCTGTTTTTCATCTGAGTAACTTTTTGCTTGCTTTCCTTTATACTTTCCTAAATTTTCTAAATTTCTTCAAAAAGCATATATAATTTTATGTTACTTTAAAAATTATTTTTAAAAAATTAATAAAACATAACAATGAGATAAGGGAAATCAGAGAATCTGCCTTTGTCAAGGGCATATCACATCCCATGTACTTTGCAGAGTAGAGGATTGGGGGAACCCAGCAGAATAGAGGGTTGGGGGAACCCATCCCACCCTACATAGCCAGAAAGTGGCAGAGCCTCAGATTTAGGTCAACTGATGACAATGTACATCTTTTCCTCCCCAACCATGTTGTTTCCATAATAGACCATGACCTTATACATTTCCAAAGATTTTATACTAGGACTCAGAAAACCTACCAGATGCAGAAAGAAAACATTCTAATTAAAATTGTATATTGAAAATGTGGAATTACTATTAATCATATAATAAATCTGTTCATGTTATTCTCAAGTGACCTTATCCGACACTTATTATTATATAATGGGCCACACATTACATGTGGCATTTTGTTTATATTGCACAATTTAATTTTGAGGACAGCTCTGTTCAGAAAGTACTTATTAAGTAGCCAATGTCCATCTGGCTCTACACGAGAAACACTGGGGTGGAAGGACATAAGAGAAACAGAAGAATTTGCAATATGGCAAGGAAAACATAAAACGTGTCCAAAGAAGAAATTAATAACAAATACAAAGCAGATGGGACAGTATGGTATAGCATGGGCAGTATAAAAAAATTAAGAAATTGTTTTTGATTGGGAAGATTATCTTAGGATAAGATGAGTGAAAAGCAGCTTCACTGAAGAGATACAATTTTGACCTAAGATTTGAATGGAGTGAAGGATTTAGATGAGAGGAGTATGATCTTTCTCAAATTACTTCATCATCCAATGTTCAGAATCTTAATCCCACTAAAATAAATTTTAATTCCTTTCAAGAATAAAATTATATAATATGCACAAAAGTCATGGAGAATAAAAAGCACCATATAATTATTAGGTATCGTTTCAAAATGAAAAGTGGAGAACATGTGCATGCTTTCACTATACCTCTGAAAAACGATTCTCAATTTCAATATGTTCTATTATAGTAGTCACCACTTTACTAATAAATATGTGGTTCCATCACATAATCATAGCTCAGAACCTCTTACACTATGGCATGACTGACACAAAATATTACCTCTAAAGTCCTTCAGAGGAGTGGTTGTAAAGACTACTCAATGGACAAAGTAGATAATGTGACGTCTAATTTTCTTCATTCTAAATAAACATTGGATAACCCATTTACAGATTCCAACTTTCCAAGAGCTTAGGAAATAGAACAAAGCAATACCTATTGAAAAGATGGTACTAAAATATAGTAATGTTATTATCCATCCTTTTCTGAATATCAAGTAGACTGCTTAAAAGAAAATTATTTCCCATCCCACACCCTAAAGAAGTGTTATTCACAAGATGAATTGAAAAAGTAATTTATACAAAACAGTGGTTGAGCTCTACATCTTATTCTGGATTTCATCACTGTCAAATACTGACAAAGTCATTTCAGTATTCCAAACCTTAAAATTTTAACTTGCAAAACTGATCTTTAATTCTTAAGTTAGTAATCCAAGCAATAAATGAATTTACATACTAAATGAATTTTATAATTGAGATGCAATTTAAATACAGTGAAATGTACAGCTCTTTGATGAAAGGTTTGAGCAGTTTTGACAAGGAAGGGCATCCACCCATATAAACCATATGTCATGCAGATAGCAAACATTTCCATTACCCCAGAAAGCATCTTTGTGCCCCTTTTCCCAATTAATCTCTTTTACATTCCTCCTCACCACCACCACCAAAAGCTCTTAGAGGTATATATGTTGAATAATATACAGTTTCATAGATAAAATTTCAATTAAATGATTATAGCCAACAGTACTAGGAAATCAATCATCGCTCTTCTGTTGTTGCCTTGACCAGATAAATACTTTTGTCAGTGATGGGTAAAGTAGTATATTTCTCAAATGAAAAGATAACATAAAACAAGGAAGGACAACTAATAGAGTGAACGACTCCATCAAATCCCAAAACTACTACACTGACAGGTTGAAAACTAATGGGTTAAATACAAAGTAAAATCAAAATATAAAATTACCTGCACTTAGGTTCAAATAAAATCGACTGAGTATATGATGGGGAAAATGTGGCATAACAGAGCACAAATTAGAACTTTAGTTGTGTTCAAGTTCAATAGGAATCAATACTATGTCATCATTACCAAAAACACTCCTTTCACATAGGCTGCATTACACAAGTATTCAGAATGAATGAGAAAATAACCATCCTTGCCTCTATTGCTGGTCAAACTAGTGATCAGTGATATTGAGTCATACGAGGAACTGCAGATGACTACACAGAAAGAAGGAAACATTCAGCTGATACGCTGGCCATTTTCACACCTAGAAAGAACTGACATGTGGAGGTGATGTGAGATGTCAATATGGCTCCAGGGAACGAAACTGAGGCTGCTTGTTGGAAGTTGGAGGGAGGCATATTTCAGATAACCTAACAAAAGAGACCTAATAATTAGAGCTGTCAGAAATAAGAAGGACCTGCCTTTTGCAGCAATAAAACCTTGGCCACTCCTGTGTTAGAGGAGATCCTAGAAGACAATTTGTAATGGGTGTTATAAAGATCTGAAGTTAATGTATTGTGTAGATGATTTCTACAATCTCTTTATGTGTTAATGTTCTAAAAATCCACATTTGGGTTCCAATAGTACACCTTATTTTAAATCACTGGTGGGCTCTCTTGACCAGAAATTGAGAGAACTGAGGAACCTATCCCAGTGTAGTAACACCTTGAGGCATCAGATTCTGAAGCTCAAACAATATTTAAATTAGAAGGAAGAATTGTAGTAGAGAGAAAGTAAAAAAGATACATGGTCCTCCTCAGTCATTCTCATTTTTGGTGAGGCCATTTCTATTGATTTTGTTTTATTAATTCAATTTGGTAATATGAGCAGCTCTTCCTGAGTGCCAAGAACCATTCAAATCACTCCTAGGTAACTCCAGAGGTTTCAGTCACTTTTAAACTTAAAAAATAAAAATAAATTCTACACTAAACTTCACCCACTGTGTGGCTGATACCTTCAGGAAACCAAAGCCGAAAATACTACATGATGATGCCACTGTTTCTGACACATCCCACAGAAACCTAGAATGAGAGTCTTCTGCCTCTAATGAGACAAATTACAAAGTATAACAAAAATAATTTTATGTATTATAACTTTATGTGAGTACACTCTGACTGAGAGAACTATAAGGAAGTTATAGAGTCACTTTGTGATTTAATGCAGTGTGTAAATTATGCATGCATCACACCCATTAAGTCCTTCTGAAATTTATTAACTTACACAGATAACAAGAGAATATCTGAACCATATTACTCTGTTAAGATGGTGCATCAGAGATCACTGAAAAGGTTTAACATTAATCACTGAAATTTCTATAATAAAATTGTAGGAACAAATACCAGGAAGTATTTTAATATGAACTGGCATTTGTCACATTACCTCCAATTCAATGGAAGTTTGAAAAGCCAAAGTGAAACTTCATAAGTAGTAAAAGAAAACTAATGATATATTTGGAATGTCAAGGTCTAGAAAATATTTTTATCATTCAAGTACATATTTATATAAGACACATAATTTATCTACATTCGCCAAATGCATTTCACTCAATAGATATTTTGGAAAGCTGTGTATGTGTGTAGAAAGCCGTGTATGTGTGTGTATGTGTGTGTGTCTGTGTGTGTGTCTGTATTTCTGTGTGTCTGTGTGTGTATGTGTATAATAGCATATTAGGCATAGTACAAGTCAGCTACAGAACCAGAAATAAAATCTATTTACATAGTTTTTCTCTCCACTTTGTTTCTCTTACTCGATAAATTTAAATCTTTATTAGGTAGCAACTCAAAGAATCATGGAGCCTTTTTTTAAGTCTACTAGGCAAAATAGACTTATAAAAATAACTACAAAAGTAACAAAAAAGAGACAGAAATATATATTTGGAATATTAGGGTCTCCAAATATTTTGGTTCTTCAAATGCTTGCATATTTATATAAGGCATATTATTTACATACACTCATCTAATGATAACTGAGTTATGGGAGCATATATAAGATAAAGAAGTAGCTCATAGAAAGGTATCTAACATAAAATGTTCAGTAGTGCTGGGAAAACTGCAAGAAATAGAGCTAGAGACATCTAACTCAAATTATGAAGATCTTTTTGGGCACCAACTTAAGGAAGTAGTTTATTAGTCTCTGAGAACTGAGAGAATCTAGAGGTAGAGAATGTGATTTGGAAGAATCCTTATGTAGGAATGTGGAGAAAGAGCCAAAAACAGTCAGGGGGACCAGTCAGAAATGTACTTCGGAGAACAAAGCACATCCATCTTCAAGAGATCTTCAAATAGTAAAACTTTTAAGACTTGTGACTAAAACCAGCCAACGACCACTCCTGAAGGGGAAATTCTTGGTTAAAAAAATTTTTGATCAATCTATAGAATTATTTCAAGTTAAATCAAAAATCTTTAGTAAATGCCTATTGTTTTATATAAAACTTTCTTGGGGAAACTTGGAAAGAGAAGAAAACAGTCCCTGCGGATAAGGAAGTCCTCTATGTAGAAAGCAGTACGATAACAGCAGAAAGAACGTCAACTGTAAGGGCTGTGGGGTGTTTTTCAAGAAGGGGAGAAACACTAAAAGAAAAATCTGAATTCAAAATTTGGTTCAGCAAGCTACAAGCTATATGGTCTTAGGCAAAGTATTTCATCTCTCTAAGAGCCCTATTTCTTGGGCAAGTGGTGACCATAATATCTCACTTGCTGGAATGGGTAAGGGTTAAAGAAAAACACATGCAAAAGATCTAGAGGTATGCTAGGTGTTGAATATAAATCACAGATACTCTTAGTATAGTAATCCTTTGCCAAATGGCTGATCTGGCACATGATGGAAACTCAGCATAAAGTAGACATACTACATATTTATTTTCCGCTTATTTTTACATATGTGTTTGATTTTAAAAAGGAACATGAGCTAGTGTAAATCATGTGCTTGATACCTTCTCGATATATAGGGGGAAAATTAAGCCCAGAAAGCAGGTTGAGGAAAAGTCCTCTTAGGCACTATTGATAACTAAGAGAAAACCTGAAAGTTACATAGGCACTTTTTCTAAAACTTATAAAAGTGCAAACAGAAAAAAGAAAGTGTAAAGGACATTACACATTAAACCAGAAAGGACTTGGGAGGTGCAGTCATCAAAACACAAAGCTTGTGGGAGAACTAGACTGAGAAGATCAGAATGTCACAGAAATCTTCCTTAATATCTGAAGAAGAGGATTCCAGATAATACTTGCTGCCTAAAGCAGTTTTCTGATGCCAGTTATTCTGGGGCATTTGAACATAGGTAGATTCTAGAAATTTTTTTTTCGCATATAGAACTTCATTATGATTTTAAATATTTTCAAGTCTTTTTTATTTTTCTCTCTAATCTCTATTTCTTATGCGATCTTAATCATCCCTTCGTCCAGAATCTCCATGCTGTAGCCATCTCGGTCATCAGAGTGACTGTCATGGTACTGCAGTACTTGTGTTCAGTAACTCTTATTTAACTTAATAATGTCCCCAAAGAGCAAGAGTACTGATGCTGGCAATTTGGGTATGCCAAAAGGAAGCTGTAAAGATATGCAAAAAAAAAAAAGGTTTTCACTTAATTTCCTTTACGTGAAAAGGTATGTGTATATAGGGAAAAAACATAATATATATAGGGTTTGTTACTATCTATGGCTTCAGGCATCCACTGCAGATCTTGGAACATATCCACAATAAATAAAGCAGGACTATATACACATACATAAAAGGACAAGAGAAAAGCTATCACCACGGATAGAATTGCACACATGAACCTTCCTCTTCTTCATGTCTAAAGTTCCTTTACTGAAAGTACATGATTTGGATAGAAAGAAAGTATAGGCGGAAGGGAAGAGCATATGGGAAGTAGGCCAGTGTGAGGAACAAGACACAGTGGACATAAGAGAGTTCTGTCTGAAGCAAAGGGACATCACTTAAAGCAAAGATGAGGGTAATAGGTAGACAGAGGCCATCTAAAGGAGAATCTTGAGAGGCAAAAGGATGTTGGGAAAAATTAAGTCCAGAAATCAATGAAAGGGATTTTCAAATAAGAATGGAATTGTGTATCCTTCCCCTGCAAGTAAACCTTCCTCACATTTCTGAGCACTATGAACTCTAGTGCAAACTTAGCTGAAAAATTAAAAGGAGATGAAGGAACACTTATGAGAGTCCTTAAAATGAAGCTGCCTTATTCCTTAGGTACTTGCCCTTCGGTTATGGTCATTGTACTAAACCATAGTTCTGTTCTAACCCATCACCCACCTCCACATTTATGCCTCCTCAGAATCTCACTTAGCATCCAGGTAAGATTTTTCTTGCTTGCTTAATTGTTATTTTTGTGACACACTTGATTTTTTAAGTAAACTAAGGCTTTTGGTTTCAAGGTATTCTAGCTGGTGTCTTTACAAAGAGCAATCACAGCTATTAACCCGGAGACATGCTTCATGGTTATTTGTTAAAAGGAGTTTTTTGGTTTTTTGCAATACACATTAAATAAAACACCATTCAGTGAGTGAATGAGAATTACATACTAATCTTCGAAGAATCACAGTTTTGAACTAAAAGAGACTGTAAAGATCATACTTAGACTCACCTCCTAATCTTAGAAAGAAAGAAACTATTTTCTGGCAGATATTTTGCCTGCAAATATTTTCTTCCTTTCCCACCCATATAACAATATTAAAAAATGTTTCTGCTCCACCTCCCATCTCAATTTCCCTTCTCCTTTTTAACAGCAATTATGCTGCCAGAAAAAGCATTTCAAGGTGGATCATGTGGAGTCCCTGCCAAGGCAAAAAAAAAAAACCAACAACAACAGTTAAAGCAGCAGCTGGTTCTTTGCCAGTAAATGGAGAGTTAGCATGCTCCTACATTTTTCCCCAAGTCTCTTGGGGCAAAGGGTGCTCCAGGACAGACAAAGATCCAAAGTGCCTCTCACTACCCACCCTCCATATCTCTTCCCTACCCAGGACTGGGCCCACAGGGCTATACGTCACCGAATGCAGCCTGAATCCTTTAAGCACAGAGGATAATTTTAGGCTGTCATGGTTACCTGTATCTTCTTCTCTAAGAGCAAAGGCACTTCAGTGCCAAACCTGATACCTCAAAGGAAAGGAAATCTTAAAAATAAATGAAATTCTCCATTGGTTATTTTTCTTAGTGATTTCTCACTTTCAATACTATAATATACATGCCAACAAAAGGGATTATCTGGTGAGCAACTGGGAACAGGCCCATATTTCAGGGCTTAACTATGGAAACTCCCAAGAATTTGGAGTTGTAAAAAAGCAAAATGATAGAAGATTAAAAAAAAAAAAACTATTCAGCTCTCATTTGGTCTTTTGGTAGTTTTTCGCTATATTGCCTTTTCACATGTGGAGAGTTCAAGAGCGGGGAGAAAATTATGAAAAGAAATGATAGTGGTGTCCTATAGACTCTGTATAGGCCTAAATGTTCCCCAATGGTTAAGACTTTATTACTCCACATTAGAGGTTCAAATTTGAACCCCAGTTCCATGCAAATACCAAACATATAAGTGGAAGGGTATTGACAGAATAACTAAATAATGAATTAGACCCAAACCATTTCTAGTTTGTGTCAAATTCTGTACTCTGTTCAAATGGAGATGATACTCTCACCAGAGTTAACATGTTCTACTGCTCATCATAGGAATGTTTAAGATTCACATGTGTCCCCAACTATTTAAATGACTCACTAGTAAAACAAAATACATATATCCACCCTGCTGTAAAGAGTGATCCTTGGACTATATATCCTTCTTTATAAAGAGAATAAAAATATATTTTAAATGGAATATACTTTTGAAAGTATATTGAAAATGCCCAGTTTATCAGCCAGTATATACATTTGCTTTTAACTTCTATACATAACAAAGAGCACAGCTTGACATAATCCTTCCACCCAAAAGATCAATTACACTGAATGGTGCCTGTGCATTTTAAATTACTGAGAGCAAATGACAGGTATTAGGCAAAGCAAACTTAACAACATAGCCTGCTGGGAGTGAATACATTTGTTTGAAAACAATATTTCTTTTCTTAAGTGAGGCATAGCCAATGAAAGGTATTAGATTGATAGTTCTGAAGATGAGAATCTTCTATTTCACTGCAGTCACGGCCAGGACAGCACCACTCCCCGTGTCTCCATGTGAGCGTGCCTGGTTAATTTCCTGAATGGACCACCTCTGGGGCACAGAAATGAAAAGCTGCTTCTGACCCTAGCAATTTCTGCTGAGCATGCCAACTAAAAGCCACCGTGATGGTGAGCGGTCACAGTCTGGGAGCCAGACTCAGATCCCCAACCAGCTCTAGAATGAGGGCAACTCACAGTGACATGGAGGTGGGCTGCACTGTACCCAAGGATCCAGAAGAGAAAAACTTCTGTAATTGCTACTTTCCAACCAGCCATCCCCATCGCTTCAAACACTAATCACTGACATCTAAACCTACAGGGTTTCCCAGAAAAGCACATGAAGGCTGTGTGTTCACATCCTATTTAAGACAGGCGCCACCGAGGCCAGCACGCAGTAGAAGTCTGGGAACTGTAAGCCTTTTCCTTCTAGACACGCCTAATCTTCCCTTGGGTCTGACCTGCCGAACTACCAAATACATTTCTCTGACTGTCCAACCCCAACTGTGCTGGAGTGGAATCAGTAAGTCGTAAGTAGATCAGGATAAAAAAAGACCTGGTTCTACTTACTGCATAAAATTTTCCTGACACAGTCTGAGGAAAGAAAACTGTAATCGTTGATTGAAGAAACTGGTTTGTCTAGCAACAATGCTTACACAATTACTTCCTATTTTTAAAAAATTGTGCTTTGCAAATGACTTCCAATTGAAAATAAAGTTTTGTTAAAATAGAAAAATATAATCCAGGTCATTTGACTATAAAAGAGCCACAATGACAATATACTGGGTATTGTAACGTGGCAGCATTGCTGTGGCTCCCATGAGTTGTCCCTTAAAGGAACAGTTCTTTTTTTCCCCCAGGTTACTTTCTGTAATCTGGGATTTCCTTTCTGACATCGACCTCTGTCTCACCCTGTACCACAGGACTCTTTCCAAGGCCTCACAAATCCTGTCTCCTCATTTGGAGGGTACAGGAATGTGTTCTCTCTTGCTTCTTTTGTTAAGAATTTATAGAGTCTAACAGCCTGTTAGGAATAGTCTAATAGGACTCAGCTTTAATAACACACCTCCTAGTAGAGTTGTATAATAATGCTTTAAGTTCGAAGTGTCTTACATATAATAAATCATTTTCCTACTTGGCTAATTATTTAAGTTATTAACTTTCCTGTTTTGGAATACTTTTAAATTTATGGGAAGAGTTGCAAGAATAATACAAAGAATTCCTATTAACATCTTCTGCCCTGATTTATTAGATTCACAAATTCTGCCACATTTGCGTTCTTCCTCTTGAACTCTCTCTCTACTTATATATTACATCTTTTCGGCAATATTTGAGAATTAGTTTGGGACATCGTGACCTTTAACCCTTAATTCTTCAGCATGTATTTGCTAAAACCAAGTACATTCTCTTACACAACCACAGTACTATTAAAATTCAAGAAATCTAACTGATCCAGTACTACAAACTAACATATAATACATATTCATGTGCCAATAATGGAGATATTTTTCCTGATCCAAAATCACATATTGCCATGGACAAGGACAGGAAACTAGTGGTTACCAGAGGGTAGGGAGAAGGGGAGAGGGGAGGTAGGTGGGGTAAAGAGGGTCAAACATGTGGTGACAGAAAGAACTCTAGCTATGGGAGGTGAACACACAATGTGAACATATATATGCCTTACTGTTAAAATGTACAGCTGAAACTAACCAGATTTCGTTAACCAATGTCACCATAAAAAATTAATTAATTTTTTAAAAAATCACATATTGTATTTAGTTGTCGAGTCTCTTTAATGTGAAAGTTTCTCAGCCTTTCTTTATCTTACATGATATTGACTTTTTTAAAAAGTTGAAGGCAGTTTTTCTATTAAATACCCTACAATTTTTACTTCTCTAATAATTCCTTGAGATTAGTTGGAGGTTACGAATTTTTGTCAGAAATATTGTTTGCACCATATCTAGAGGCTCAGGACATTGCTTTGTCCTAATTTTTTTAAATTTTAAACTCTGCATATTGTTTACTTAACTTAAAGACAATATTAGACTGATCCTCTACATAAGTGTTAACTTTACTTTTGTGAACTGAAATTCTAACCTCAATATTCTAAAATATTAGGTGATTGGACTAAGAAATAATTAAGTGGTACAAAGAGTAGAAAGACTAATTTCTTGTATTTTAATTCTTAGCAATGCCATTAACTTACTAACATGTCTTAGGGAAGTCAGTTAATCTCCCTGAATATGCTTTTCTATATCGGTAGTTTAAAAGAAGATGTTTTACTAAACAATCTAAAATCCATGCATAATTCAATTACATTTGCATTACTAGCAACTTTATGAGAAAATAATATATCCCTGTGAGGTACATTCTTTTCTATTTTAGATAGTGTAAATAAAGCCACATATTCACTTTTCCAAATGCATCTCAAGGCGATATTGACAAAAAGTACAGTGTCTTATTTTTTGTCTTGCAAGTATACGTATGCTCCAAAGAAATCTAGATTGGAATGTTTTACTATAAAAGTATTGTCCTTCCATCAAATATATGATAGCTGAAAGAAACTGAACTTTGGGTGGTAAACACACAATAGAATATACAGATGTCAAATTATAATGTACACTTGAAAATTATATAATTGTATTAACCAATGTTACTCCAATAAACTTAATTAAAAAAAATAAAAAATGAAAGTATTGTCCTTCCAAGTATATGTGAGTTAATAATATTAAATAAGTGTTAATGTTAGTAAAAGCAATAATGATTGCTTGGAAAGGACTTTTAGGGTTCACAGGAATGAAGAAAGCTCTCCCCAACAACTTCTCTCAGATGTATCATCTGTAGTGTAATTATAATCGTTACCAAATCATGCTTAAAAACAGACTATATCTTCTCACAGTTTACATCATGTACCCAGTCGTAGGAATGTATAAAAGAAATAATTTACCCTCTGATTTGCAGATATAAAGAGAAGTGATCTTAAAACTATGGTCCTTAAATTCAAATTAGTTTCAATATACCAAGAACTAGAATTACATATTTCTTGTGCATTAACTACTGTATAGGGGGATAAGTGTATTCTTTCAGATTCCAAAAATCTAGCCAAAATCCACAAATTTCCCCCAATGAAGAGACACTGCTCTACATGACACACTAGTCTCAAAAGGAAGAAAATTCTGAGTTTTGGTTCATGCAGTACATACGTAGGTATTTCCTATCAACACAACAAGAAGTTTCTTAGAGAATTATAATTGGCTAATAAACACTATCATGAATAATTTTTAATACTGGAGTAAAATTATGGTGTTTTATATTTTAATAATGAATTAAAATAGTGTGTGTCATGGTTAAACACAAGTCATACTCCATAGGAAGTAATCCATGTACAACCACTTAGCACACAGAGTACTCAATGAATATTAGCTATCTAGGAAGTGTACTGATATAGGCCAACAATTTAAATTTTTTAGTATTACTTTTCCTTTGGCTTCCAAGACATCACATTCTCCTGATGTTCCTTTTTATTTGCTGACTGCTCTGTCCCAGTTTCTTGCTGGCTCCTCCTCTATCTCATGGCTCAATGTTGGAATGTCCCAAGATTCAATCTTTAGGCAGCATTTTATCCACTTCTTACCACTTCTACCACTACTACCCTAATTCATCACCATTATCCTATTTCCCAGCAGCCTCGTAACTAAGGTCTTCCTACCTAGCACCCTGCCCACATAGATATCCTCTATTCTCCACTCAGTAGCCGAAGTTATCAAATCCTGTCAATTCCTCCTCAAATCCGTCCAGAGGTTGCCCATCAAACTCAGAACAAAATTCAAATTCAAGATCTGTGAGGTTTCACTATCTGGGCTTCTCCAACCTTCCGTTCTACCATTCTGCCCTTCTCTCACTTTGCCTCAGCCCGAATGGTCTTCCTGCTGCTCCTCACACATATCAAACTTACTCTGCCTCAGAAGATTACTCTGCCTCAGGGCTGTCTTCCTTGATCCATGTAGGTCTCTGCTCAGACATCAGAGAAGCTGTTCAAGCCACTCTGGCTAAAAATAGTTGCCCCTCCCTTACTCTATCACTTGCCATAGTCTCCTACTTTATTTTTCTTCATTATCTGATGTTACAGGGTATATTCATTTTTTTCTTCATTATCTGATGTTACAGGGTATATTCATTTATTATCTGATCATCTCCCCCAATGGGGGGGGTGCCTATTTATTTATTGTCTGTTCCCTCCTTGGCTAAGGACTTTGTTTATCCTGTTTACTGTTTATTCCCAGTGACTAGAACAGTATCTAGCATGCAATTGTTAATAAATTCATATTGAATAAATTAATTAATGGTTCTCAGATAGCTAGCTGAAAGAATTATTAAGATATCCAGAGGCAAATGGATTTCACAAGAAAATATGAGAATTATAAAATATTTTAAAAGAGTAAAAAGTATGTCTTAGAGAGCAGACATAGGCAGGACAGTGGAGAATACACACAAGATATGAGCAAATTTTCAGAAGAAGAAAAATACTTTCTTCAGGGAAAATCTCTGAAAGCAGACTCTAAGCTCTGAGACCAAAAGTCAAGATCAATTTCTTTTAAGATTGATTTAGTTAAAAATAAACTGGAAATTGTAAAAGCATTATAGCAGGAAACAACTTTCCTTTCCTTTTTTCCTCCATTTGCTTTCATAGTGCCCCTGTATCTCCCTCACCACTCTCTCTGAAAATAAACTATATATAATAGTTTTATTCTGCTACGTCTTGGAAGTTACCATTCTGGACAATTTTGCCATGTAAAATTAAAGTTATCTTTTTAATTATAGAATGTTTTCTTGGTTTGTACTTTTTAAATATCAGATCTATTCCATCATTTTTTTCTTCAATGACTCCAATTATTTACATGATGGCTCTTCTTTGCCTTTCTTCCATTTCAACCACTTTCTCTCCAACCCTTTTTGTTTCTTTATATTATTGACATTCTCCTCATTGCTTGCCTTCCTTTCTTCAATGGTGCTTAAACTTCCATCTAAATTTATTCTCCCTTTGACACTTTGCAATTTACTCTGTATTTCTAAAACAATTAAGCCTACCATTTTATTCTATTACTTTTCTGAGTTTAACCAACTTTAGTTTCATTTCTTCCTCTTTTTTCTAAACTTAGTTTCTGAATTTAAGACTCAAGGTGTTTTTTTGTATCTCAATTTTTGTTCAAAGACATTTAATTTAGTTTAGTGTGTGATACAATTTTTCTTCTGTTTCATGGTTGCTTTTTAGAGAAGAATTTCCAAAAACTAAAATGTTTTTGATTCTCCATTCTATTTTGATCTTATAGTAGTTTTACATAAATGAGGAATGATTACATGTCGCCATTTCTTGGACAAGGTCTACAACGTGAGCTGGCTTACATGATCCTTAATTCAAGGGCGCTCTCTCTTGTCTGAGTCATGAAGTGCAGTTTCTTTAGTTTGGCTTTTGGTGAGAGGCAGTGGAGATGTTATATTTCCTTCAACTTTTTTTGTTTTATCTTGTGGTATTCTAAATTTCCTCACTTCTTTTCCCTTCACCATCAAGACTCCAAAGGGTGCCTCTCCCTTACTTTTAACCTTGTTCATCCCTAGTGGCATTGCTTTTTCACACATATGCTACTACTGTTCACTCTTAAGTCCCTTCCACTTTATTCAGTAATCTTCTATCTAGTTGGATTCTCTTTCAGTATTTTCACCCTTAGGATAAACTTTCTCTTTCTGAGGGTGATTTTCATACAATCCCCTCTTGTCTCTTCCACATGGTTTTTCCAGAAACCCCTAATTGCCCACAAAGACTTTCAGCGAGTGCTCAGGAGACGGCTCTGCTGAAAACTGATGTTACTTTTCTACTATGATAACTGAAACTTGTACTGTCCACTGTCTTATGGTTCTGCTGAAGGTGAGGGATTTATGTGGTTTAATTTACTTCTTATTGATCTGTATAGATGTTTAGAAGATATAGAAGGAATTCAGATTTAAGTAGCAGCCATTTATTGTTTCAGCAACCTAGATGTTCCATATTTATAATTCCTAGCCAGATATTACACCTTTATGTCTGAAATTAGATTTCTGGTTTGACTTTTTAATTCTATAGCGGATACTGAGGTACCTACATTGTGTCCCACCCATATCCCCTCTTCGGAGCTGAGGCATCTATTACCCCAGATACTAGGCATCATGACTCCTGACTTTTCACACTGCCATTAAGAATGTCCCTTCTTCAAAGGGAAGTGCCTTACACAAAGCTACACACTCACTCCATGACGAAGCCAGCAGTCAAGAGCTGGCTGATGCAAGGATTCTGTGACCACTCCAAAGGGCCATCTCAGCTCCAGAGCTCCCTGTAGGATCAACTTTGCAAGTGCATTGTAGATCAGCTCTTCTGTCTACCCAGACCTCTGCCTTACAGGTATACTTCCTGAATGTACTCTTCAGTATATCATTTACAAATAATTCTCTACTTCAGGGGATTTTCATGGTATCCAACCTAAGACATTTTTACCATCAAAAAATTTTTGTCGAGTTATGAGACAGGCACTATTGAAGTGTTTTGAATACATTGTACACATTGACTTAATTCTCACAAGAAAACTGTGAGGAAAATACTATTATTATCATTCTCATATCTTAGATGAAAAAAGAAATTCCTACAGAAAGTAACTCGCCTAAGTTAATCATGGTAAAGGTGGGATTTGAATACAGGCACTCTGACTCGAAAGCTCATTCTCTTACTCACTTCACTGTACTGCCTCCCACACTGGCTTTGCATTCACTGCTTCTCTGGTACGACCCTTAGTGGGCCTGTATTTTGCATTTTCCATACCCTGCTATGAAGCATACGCCAGCATCCGACACGTACCAGGATGATCACAAATAGTAAGATGTTTTTATTTTTTAAGACATAATATTTTCACTGGGAGATTAGCTGTAATGTTAATTGCTAAAGATGGAATTCACTGACCTTATGAATTTGTCTCTCAAAGCTTTAGTGCTAAGAACAGAAAAGCATGTTTATAAATCCAGCCTATTATCACTCAGTCCTACCATAAGATTATTTTTCATTTGTACACATATATTAGCAGGTACACGTTAACAATCACTTCTCTGTTTATTTGGGTTTTTTTATAACTTATCTCAGAAATTCTTACCTCCATCTTGAAATTTGCTTAATCTTTCAAAATACGATGACATGGGGGTCTGTACAATATCTAGGATAGCCAGAAGTGTTCTTGTTAGCCTTAATAACTCACTGAAACTATAAAATCCAAAGTATATGAGATTCCGAGCCAAGTGGACCACCTTAATTAAAAAAAGGGGGGGAGGGTAGAAAAGAAAAGAAAACCATTAAGAACTAAAGTTAACATTGACTTTTTATTACCTAAATTAGGGCAGGTATTTCCAAATTTTCTAATTCTTTAACACTGAGGAATTAAAATACCTGCAAAAGTAACCACTGAACTCTGATTTATTCAAGTTTAGGATTAAATCTACATACGACTGCTTCGTCGGCAATCCCATCAAAGGCCCATGTGACAAAAAGATAAAGTATCTGGTTAACAGCCAGCAAGGAAGCAAGAAGACAAGATTTTAGGTGTATAAAGGTGGTTTTAAAAGTTTGCTTTAGAATGATTAACCTCTTAATTAAATTATGTAATTATTATAATTGTTAACTTATTTAAGTTGGTAGGATATCACTTAATAAATGGTTAGATTAATGAATTGCTTTAGTAAGTGGATATTATCTATGAAATTTGTCAAGAAATATATGTTCCCTATGCTGCTTTGTGGTCTTCTGGATGCAAGACACACTAGGTATGAGGGCCAGCTCCCAGAATGACCCCCATTATATGGTCTCCTTCTACACTGTACCAATGTTCATCTGTGTGACCAACAAAATACAGCAAAAGTGATGGCCACTTCTAAGATTAGTTTATAGAAGACTGAACTGCCATCTTGGACTCTCTCTGAATCAATCGATCAATCTCTCTCTCTCTCTCTCTCTCTCTCTCTCAAATGGCTTGCTCTGGAGGAATCCAAGTGCCATGCCATAAGGACACGGGCAGCCTATAAAAAGGCCCACATGGCAAGAAAATGAGGTGTCTGGTCAATAGCTGGCAAGAAAGTATGGCCACCAACAACCTCATGAGTGAGCTTAGAAGCAGATCGTCTAGCCCCAGACAACTACTACCCAGTTGACAGCTTCATTACAACTTCATGAGAGACCCTGAACAAGTAAGCACTCCCAGATTCCTGACCCATAGAAACTCGGAGATACTAAATGTTTGTTGCTTTGGGCTGCTAAGTTTGGGGGTAATTTGGTATACATCTGTAGGTAGCAAGTTACAGGTATCAAGTAACAGCATCTTCTCTCGATTATTGTCACTATATCCCCCAAAATGATATTATAAGTTGGAATAATTCCGTCAGTTTAATGAGGCTAAAAACATCACCTCCATAAAGATGAAAAAAGATGTATACAAACGTATTATAAATATGGAAAATTGTTTTTGTTCATTAAGTGCAGTAAAGCTTGTGTAAATGAAATAAAGTGAATCCCGCCCCCCCAAAAATATCAGGAAATATAGTAGCTAACACATAATTATAAATAAAATGTTTTGTATTAGACATCAGGTATGATTAAAACATCAAATCTATTTTTTAATGCATGACAGAGGGAATCATACTTTCATGAACCAAATTACCCAATTACCAAAATATCTTAAATACTAGAGGAAAAAAATCTTTGATGCTCAGTGATTTGATAGGGAAAACTGAATAACCTCATGAATGAATTGTTTTTAAAAAATACCTCAAATGTCAGTTTGTTTTTTTCTTTATCCCCAAAAGGAAAAGGCTGATTTACAACTTCTTTCAAGTATTCTTCAACAAATTCCATTGTCAGTGCAAATTTCCTCTTCATATCATTTCTGGAAGAATCTGTTATAGAATCATATCTGGAAACATACAATATAAGCAAGTTAAATTGACTATAATCATTTAAAAATAAGAAAATATACATACTTAACCTCCTGGCTTCTTAAGCTTGAGTAAAATAATTAACCTTTGTAGATGTTGTGTTCTCATCCATAAAATGGGGCTATTGTGAAATACATGTAAAGCACTTAAACTAGAGTCTACAATAATATTAAGCACTTAACAAACTGTTACATGTTTTATTAATATGATTTCTGTTTATTGGTTTCCAGAATGATGTTTCTATTATCAAGAGTTGTCATTTTGCTCTTCAAGAAGAGTATCTTATTTGTATTTGGAAGATTAACAACCTGAGTTTGCACACAGAAATGCTTTTCAATATATTTCATTTCAAAATTAAAGACATTTTATTTCGAGTTCATTTGCTGAATTTAAAGTTCTCAAGAAATTTTTCCAAACATACTCATGAATCGTGATCTTTGTGGGGATTTCTGTCCAGAGCCTGGCATAACGAACAGGCACCACGGACTCTTGGGGATCCCGGTCAACATGCATGTGGAGCATGAGGCGACAAAAAGATGCTCGGAGGTCAAATGGCAGGCTCTCATCCGACACACATCGCAGGATCAAATCAACAGAGAGCTGCGTAGAAATCTGGTTGATGGCCAGATACTGGCGATCCAAGCACATCCTTGCAAAGAGGTTTAGCTGATACCTTAAAAATATTAAATGTATTACATTATTTGTCTTGTCTTGGCCTTGAACATCATGGTATCAGACAGTGTCTACTTATAATAACAGTAATTCCAAGTGTATGTGATACTGGAGTCAAACTCTCTTGGTAGTAGGTAAAATAATTAAATGACAACACATACATGAAATTGTCTTTACGCCCATTCTCTTACTCATTCCAGCAACATGTGTCTGGTGGAGAGGGTCATCAGGCTCTCCATTCTAGGCTTCCTAGGATTATAAATACGGTAACCCTGAAAACCATGGGTAAGAGCTCACACGAAACCATCTCTCTCCACCTTCCTCTGTCCCACTCAGCTCTGGGCTCTAGTATCTACACTCTAAGTTTAGATCCACTCAGTTCCCAAATCAAATGTGATCAGTCCAAATGGCATCAGTACACTTGGATTCATCATTCTCTGAGATTAAGAATTAGCTTCTGGCTTTGTTGCTGGAGCTGTAGAAACCAGGGGACAGAAGGCGCTCTCTGCCTTCCTCAGATTTCTGTCATTTGGGCCCAACTTGGCCCAAGGGCATCTGCCTTGAGTTTTCACCCCTTGAATTCAAAGACACCAGCTAGGTTCTTGCTCCCAATATACTGACCACTGGGAACTACCATCAGAACTTCCGCTGCCACATGCCACTGCTGAAACCATACACGTAGTTTCTCTTAAGCCCTAGGGCTCCACATATTCATAAGCACTGTAAACTATAAACTACCAGCTAACTTTCTCTGAGGACACCTCTGCAGCCGAATCAGCGTTCCCAGCTCCAATTCCAGCTCTCTCTCTACTCCATTACCCAGGTCCCAACATGTCTCTCATCTATACCTGCTCCAATCAATAATAAGAGAAAACCCTATGCTATACAACAATCCCAAATTCTGGGAAATCAGGAAATTTCAAGTGGTATATGCGGAAAACTTTCATTTTGAATATTTTAAATAATACTAAATATTTCAGCTACCGTAGTAACGACATGACTTTTTAAATTTCCTCTTCATAGACACCTGACTTTTAGAGGTTTCAGAGAATCTCTCTCAATGCATATGAGATTGGGAATTACAGTTCTCTATAATACTTTACCTGTAATACGTAAGAACTTCTAAGTCGGCTTTGGTGCCTTCTTTTGCTTCTTGAGCAAGGTGCCTAATAGCTTTGCCATGAGGTTCTTTGTTGCTGTCAATCCAGTAAAGCCAAACTTCCTCATCATCAATGTCATCTGTAAGGATGGAGCTCTCCATGGGGTTGTCCACTTGCATCGAAACCAGTCTTGAAATGAATAACACATACAAAATCTATTAAGAAGCTCCCTAACAAATATGATAAAGAGTTTCAATGCTTACAAATAAATGAACAGAAAGAGATGCCTCTATTATCCATGCTTACTTAGTTTGAATGAGAATGTCTGCATTGCCTGGGCTCAACATGAATTTACAGATGAGTTCTTGAGTTACAGGTATAGCAGTGGTATTAGACACACACAGATCTGATAAATAATCCAAGAATCTGGCAAAAAAAAATTAAATTGAATGTTAAGAAAAAGCATTTTATAAAATCATAATGAAAATAAACTTTGAGATATAACAAACATAACTTTAAGACATATTTTAAAATTATTTCCATGCAACATTTTTCTGTATTGCTTATCTCTGCATCATTAGAAACAAATTAAACATTCAATTATTTGTATTTAGTACAAATCTTATTTCAAAAAAGGATATGTTTGCCTGTATTTATTTGATGATATTCATCCCACAGCACTGTAACTAGTATGTCTGGAAAATCATTTATCTGCCCTAAAGTGAGACGACCCCAGAATTTAATATCAAAACAAAAACAGATCAAAGCTAGTGCTGTACCGAGTAAAACTAGAATACAACATGCACTTAATCAATGAGCCAGAGGCCAATTTCTACCTCCTAACATTTATTTGTGATGTTAATAGTCAAGAAAACTTTACCAATCCAATGACTTTTCTGCATTCATCTCTCCCAGATAAGGCAGCATGATGCAAGAGAAAGAGAATTTGATGTGGAATCAGAAACCCTTGATTTACTGCCTATTCTCTTCCTTACTATTGGTGTTTATTGGGCAAGTTGCTCTCTCAACTTTTTACTTTCTCATCTTTAAAATATGGATAATAATATACAACCAGTGTACTTCAGAGAATATGCAGATTTAAATGAGACAATGTATATGAATATATTTTGAAAACTATAAAGTACTATAAAAACATAAGTGATCAAATTACATTTAAATATGTTTAGATAGAGTTTTGGTTTCCTATAAGGTAACAACTCTTCATTATGCATAACTATTATAGCAATGAATCCAATATAGTTTTGTCCATGAAAGGGATATGAACAAACTTTAACTTTAAAAAGTTCTAAGAATAAAGCAAAAAGCCACTGTCCCCCTTACAAAAGAATATTGCATGAACCACTTCAAACCTTGGCTCACGGTTTCTCCTGAGCAAACTAACAAATGTTTCTATTTCTTTTGCTGTGATATGTTTCTCTAGTAGTTTTCTGTTGTTGTGCAACAAAGCTGTGATGGTATCTTCTGCCAAAATATCATAGCCAATCTGGGACTGCATGACACAGAAATTCTTAGCAATATATTCCTGCAAAAAAGAAAGGCTGTCAGAATCCACTGCCAAACAGCTGAGAAATAACAGCTTCCATTAGAGTCAGTAACATTAATTAATTTATTCATAACAGGAAACTCACTAAAAATTATCAAAAAAAAAAAAAAAGAGCAAGTAAATAATTCTTCAGTAAATAGAACTTTTTAAGGAAGAAAATGAAAATATTACTGTATACCAAATTTAAATTATAATAAAAAATTCTATACCTAGAACTATTTTTTTAATATAGGTGCTTATATCCTCGAAGTGTAAATGGGAAAAACAAAATAAACCTAGTTAAAGCAACAATTTTTATGACATTAGTATTAAGAATTTCACCACCCTAACAGAGGCCCTTCTAACTCTCATTAAAAGTCATAACCAATAATTTCAGCATAATTATAGAAAGGAAATAACTGTGATATTTAGATTATGAGGCATGGATCCTTAATGAAGTTTACTTGAAGATCCTAGGTTGACTTAAGTGATTTCTTTTTTGTATGTTATATCACAATAATCTATTAAATCTTCTCTTTAAAATAATAAAATTTCATACCGCTTTTTATCTTTAAAAAGCTATTGAACAAAGTAATAAGATTAATCACTGTATTGATCAGATCCATTTATCCAATAAATATTTCTTGAAAGCCTACTACATCCCAGACACTGTTTGAGAGAGTAGGTATATGAGAGTAAACAAGATAAATAAGCTCTCATGGAGATTACATCTAGCTTTTAAAAAGGCAATAAATCTGATCATTTTACACATTGGTAAGTGAAATGTCAAAAAAGAAACAGAGATCAAAAAAGGTGGCAACTTTAGACAGAGTGGATGCTGAAGAAGTGACATTTGAGCTAGGATGGAAATGATTCAATTTATTAAAATGATGAAATAATGGAAATGATAAAAAGGAAGCAGCATGGGGAGAGAAGCCATTTAGGCAGTCGGAGTACCAGGTGCAAAGGCTCTGTAGTAGTGGAACCAAGTTTTTGTGATCAAAAGATGGCCACTGCAGCAAGAGTATAGTAAGTGAGGAGAAAGCAAGAGCTGAGGTTGGAGGGGGAGGTCCTTGCAAGCCGTGGTAAAGGATAAAGATGTTATTCTAAGCACAAGAGAAAGCCACTGGGGAGTTTCGATCATGCATTGTTTAATGTGTTTCTTATTCTTCACACAAACTCTGATATATTCCCAGCCACTATTACTCATTTCTCACATTCTGTGTATAAGCAAAATACCTCACACAACCATAAAACTGGTAAGCCTGTCCCCTTCCAAATCGGAAAGTTTTACTTCAATTTCTTGGGATTCTCCTTGGGAATGTACCTCTGTCTCAATGTTGGGAAATTTTATAAATTAAAAAGTAGTTTTGCCTCTTTTTTTTTTTTTTTAATGGAACTTACCTATTCCTGGAAAATGATATTGGTTGCACAAATCTAATTGTATTCTAGGCACTAATTCTGTGGCATTTCAAAAGATGGCTTTATGTTGGACAGTCAGTTAAGTAATGATCTTCTGTTAGTGTCTATGTATCATTTTAAAGGTATGTATTGATTTACACACTTTTATGATTATTGTAATCATACTATAGTATAAGGCAAATCTACAAGATGCTTGACAAATAGATGAAGATGTTGACAAAGAATCAAAAGAAATTAGAGTTGTTACCGAATTCTATAAATAATAATAAACTCAGAGACTCAATATGAAAGACTTGGGTTAGCGCTAAATCACAAAAGAACTCCCAATTAAGACTATAAAATATAGGTGAGGACAAGAGAAAACAAGGGAATTGTGCAAAAGTAGAAAGTAATTCTCCTTATATTTTAAAATCACATTCTAAAAACATCAGAAAGCTATTTATGCTTAATACAAAGCATTCTTAATTTAAGAGAAATGAGAAAAATATTTTTCAACTATCTCTGAGACAGAATTGGAGCATGCACAAGAACGTGAGGGAAAATAAAGCCTCGCCCTCAGTGAATGCTGGGGATTCTTTTTTCTTTTGTCAGCTCAATGGCCTATGTCCTGGAGAGACAGCTCAATAGAGAGAACGAATGGTCCACCCATAGTCATATGCTCTAAAGAAACTGGAAAGCAGATTCCCAAAAGTAAATAAACATTTGGCTGCAGACGTGATAATCCTAGGTAGAGTGAACTAAGAACAAAGGAGAGGAGAAATTATAGAAGCAGAAGGTGTGTGTGTGCGCACGCACATGTTAGTGTGTGTGTGTTTCTACTTATCAAAAGGATAAGTGTTTTCAGAGAAGAAATTACACACTCCTCAGCACACTAGGCTCATGAGTCCCTAGCTAAGACTGAGAGGAGTGAAAAAGAACTTTGTGTATCACAACTTGACAGACTGAGAAAAGACACCAGTTAAGATGTGCTGCCCAGGCAACCTACGAGGGACTGGCAGAACAATCAAACCCAAAGTGACTGACACTGAAGCACAGGGCAGTGCTGTAGAAAGGGGGTCCCCAGGACCCTTCCAAAGGCTGAGCACAATCAAAAATGGTACATGCTGTTGGCCCATGGGACTGAGAACCAGGTAAACTCTATAGACCTGTTGATTTTTTTACTTAACTCAATCTAATAACAATAGTTTGTATGTGTGAGTGGTGGCCTGCCTAGCAAAGTATTTCTTAGACTCAAGAAGAGAAACGAGGCCAAGCAGAGAACACTGAGCAACCTCTACCTCCAGCTCCCCCCACCACAAACCTCCACATAACAACATAGGCCCTCATGTTGGGGATTCTGGGACACTTATTCTCTAAGTGCTCGAAGGTCTATCACTTAATGTTCTGGAACATAATTTTTCTTTCAATAAAATAAGAACAATTCCACCAACTTTATCTTGACATCTTAAAGAAATACAATGAAGCTGAGAAAAATAATTCCAATGACAGCATTTTCACCTGGGAAGAAGGATGTTTACAACTAGGATTATATTAAAAAGTATTTAACGATTTGTTCATATTGTCCCCTTCCTCACTTGTCATATTTTTTATCTCCTGACTAATCTGTTTTACATATTCTTTTGTAGACTTTTAAAATCTTTAAACAGAATTTCAAAGCCAATGTATTTTAACACATTTTTCTTCAAGCGATAATTTTCTTCTTGCCAAAAAACTTTCAAACTACTAAGAGAAAATATTGTGATGATTAAAAGTCTGAATTTGAACACTGGCTCCAGTCTTTAAACTGTGCAATCTTTGGCTAATTATTTAAACTCTGTGCCTCAATTACTCATCTTAATTCAGTATTAACTAAATTAAACTGTGAAAAGTGCTTAGAGCTAAGCCTGGTACAAAGTAAGCACTCCATAAATACTACTAACTATTCCCAGATAGCCTCCACTCTCAAGGCCTGACATCCTAAGTCCCCTGTGCCTAAGCCCAACCTGCCTCACCGGCCCTCTTTCCCAACATCCTGTCTTCTGGACTCAACTCATCAGGGAAATTTACTGTCTATGCACTCATCTCTCAGACTAAGAGAAACATGGGACACTAGTTTACCAAATAATAATTCATTTTAAACAATTTTATTAAACAAACATGTATATTATTGAACACATTGTGAAATATTACTTATTTTAAGATAAAAAATGTGACTTAAAAGAAATTTCATTTGCAGCAGGTAACGTATCTACATCCCAAGACACACCTGGCTTCCCTGTTCTCCTCAGTTAGGATAATCTGTGGACAAAAGTGTCCTTTCTAGCTTCCATCATTCTTTCTTCATACGTCCCTCTTTGCTAAAAAGCTTATTCCTGTACAATTTATGAAAATGATTCTCATCCTACTCAAATGCTTCCTTCTCCAAGCACCCTTCCTGGGTTTCCCCAGCCACCACTGAGCTCTCTCTCTCTTCTGAATTCCTGTAAGACTGCCTTTTATCTCTCATGTCCCCTCTTTGCCTCTCTCTTATGTTTCAGATGCACACATGTCATATCTTTTCCATAAGACAATGACCTCTTAGGCCTTTACATGATGATGCAGTCCTTCGCACGTTCCTAGAAATGTCTCATTCCTCTTTACAGAATGCATCCACCATGCCTCCTGACCAGCAGGAGTTAATTCCATACACACAGAAGGACTCAGACATCCTCCCCCACCGATTTCAAGTTTACATGGACGAATAATTGCACATGTTAGCTCAAAAATACTTGTAGTTCATTTTTGTGTGTTACCAATATAAAACATTTCACTGCAAAGTGGAATTTCTCATTCATGTTTTATATATTCTAGAAGAGTAACCAAAGAACCTTGTCCATACTTTTTAAATCTTAAGGGCTACCCTCTGACCTGATTTTTCCGGTAGTCCTGCTGTGAATGTCTCAGCACACGGTAGCAGAGCCTCAGCATGTATTTGTAGGGAGCATATCTTTGGTCTCCCAGATCTTCAAGCCTCAGCATTGGGCCTTCTCCTGCTTTCTCCTTAAAGGGTGCTCTAAGAATCCCAAATACCTATCAGGAAAAGAAAAAAAAAAAAGCCTATTCTGATGAATGAAGGTGCACATTTTGCAATTTGTTTTAATTTTTTTTAAATAAGCACATTGACTCAAAAACACTTTTGAAATATAATAAACCAAAAAAAAAAAAAAAGCATTTATTTTATAATACAGGATCAACATATTAAGGAACAGAAAAATATTGCTAAAAGGATTCCCTAAATTAATGACAAAATCATTATTAAAATAGAATACTTAATTTTGTTTATATATTATATTTTATTAAAATAAGAAAATAAAAAATGTTGGGTTATACCAAGTTACATGAACATATTCAGATGAACTAAAATACAATTTGATTTCTATAGGCTTTATATCTATTATCTTCTATAACTTTCTAAAATCAAAATAATATAAAGAAACATTTATTTTCATCTGGAGCTGACATCAGAAAATTGCCACCAAATATTACTTCTTAACCTCTTTATAAATAGACAATTAATTTATTGTTCTTGATACATAAAAGGGTGGCCAAACCAATGAATGTATCAGCATTCAAATGTAACAAGTAAGGACCCACATGGGCAGCTGGTGATACTCAGTGACCCAGATTCTTCTTCTAAGAAGGTAAGTGGTTGAGAAGTATTTAAAAAGCATTGAAGAATATAACTTTTTTTAGGCAGCAGGTAGGACCACCTATGAAAAAGCATCTAGGCACGGGCATAAGCATTAACACAAGAAAGCAAAAAAGAAAGGAATGGTCATTTGTAGCTCATAAAATATGATATGAATAAAAGTTTCCTCAAGAATTCTGTATTCACTAAACCTTGAATTTTATATTTATAATACTGAAAAAAAGTTTTGATATATGTTGGTTGAAATAATATTAATAAATCATTCAAGGTCCTAAAGGTCCTTGAAATCAAATACTTTATACAAAAGAAATGCTAATGTCAGAAAAGACATTGTCTCATTAGATTTGCCACCTTTCTTTTCTTTGAGAAAAATGTTGATTTTATATTTTCAGACAATCAGCTATAGAATTATTAACTGACAATGTCTACCATTTTCCTTTCACAACTTCACAAAAATATGCATATTAAGAACATGGTTTTTATTTAAGTATCTTCCTTGAGTCCACACCTAAAGAATGCACAAGCCCATTACTTTATACAGCAATGAACAGAATAAAAAGAATGCATACGGGCAGGTATGTTCATACGTGCATATTATTAGTAAGTGAATTAATTTACTAGTGCATCTGAACAATTTCAGAAAGACACAGTACAGGAGCAGCTGTAGACTTCCAGTGGGAAAAAATACGAGAATATCATATCAAGCACTTGTTAGCTGATGAATAGACTGCCCTTTTTTCCTGGGGAAGATAGAGAAGGAAGTAGGAAGCAGATAAAGATGGCAGTTTTCAAGTTCTCCCGCAAATTTTACCTAAAAAATTATTACAGCATACTTTCTGAAGATAGTCTGACCATGTAGACTTTTTAGAGGTCTGTCTGTGTTAGGCTGTCTTCAAGAGAGCCCCCAATGATACCTGCCACCAGGAACTCATATCCTATGTATAAACCTGTTTCCTTGACCATGGACTGGATTTATCAGCTCACTTCTAACAAACAGAACACAGTAGAAGTGATGGGATGTTACTTCTAAGATTAGGTTATAAAAAGACTATGGCTTCCATCTGGGTGCTCTCTCTTGGACTCCTCATTTCTAAGAAAAGCAAGTTGCCACCTCTTTTGGCAGCCCTGTGGAGAGGCCTACATAATGAGCTGGGAAGTGAATCCTCTTCCATTCAAGCATTGACATGACTGCAGCCCCAGTCAACATCTGACTGTAGCCTTGTGAAATACCCTGAGCAAGAACTGTCCACCTAAGCCACTCCTAGATTCCTAATCCACAGGAACTATAAGTATTCGTTGTTTTCAGCCACTAAATTTTGGGATAACTTATAACACAGCAATAGGCAACTAATACAAGGACTTTCCTAATACTATAATTCAAAAACTAAAATATGCAAAGTTAGTACATGAAAATATTCACCTGTGCCAATATGTTTTGTTCTCTCATTAATTTCTGACGTTCTCGGTTTGGCTTAGTGATAACCACATCCAGAACTTCTTGTCCATTATTAAGTACATCAGCAACAAAGAAGATGAGGTCCTCCAATAATTTGGTTACAAACCTATCATAAAATGAAAAGGAAATTTCACTCTGTGGTGCCAATTTTAGAAAAATTTTGAATAAACACTAAGACCTGAAACACTGCAAAACTGAAAATATTTATTGATGAAAATTCTTTAATTGACAAAATATTTAATGCCATTAATGTTACCTGAATCCCTAAAAGAATATTCCTTCTCCAGTTCCTCCAGTCCCCACTCCCACCTCCAGCTCCAATCAAGTATCTAAAGACTGTTATGAAATAAAGCTACATGAGCCCCAACAACAGACCAGTCAATAGGAGGATACCACCAATGCTTTTCCATGACTGACCAGCAATAAAAAATATTTCTGCTTAAGGGAGAACAGCTATACTTCTAAATTCCTATATTCAAATTATTTTTTTACAATTGACTCAAACTACATTTTGTAATCCTCACCACCTTGCAATTTCCCCTTTGTATACAATAGGGGAAACAAATATGATCTGCAGAGTAAACAGTCATACTAAAAAAGCAGAAGGACAATTCATTAACAACAAAAGGCAGGTAGCAGAAGAATTTCTAAATAACTTTTAAATAAGTGTGTTTTCGATCCTCAAAGAGATAAAGCGATTATGTACAAAAAAGAAAACATATATACAAAAGTGCAGGTATGAATGAAGAATAGGTAGATATAAGCAAAAGATACAATAAATCTGAGCAATAAAATTATAACCATTTAGATAAAAATCTAATTCATGAAAGTAAACTATGCCATACACATTGCAAGAAAAATTGATTTATAAGATAGTATCAAAAAATTGATCTAGAAAGAAGCACAGGAAAAATTTTTAAAGGTAAATTATAAAAGGAAAGTTAAAAGAGAGGAAGATAAATTAAGAGGCTCCGACATGCACCTAATAGGAGTTCCAAAAGAGAGACAAGAGAAAAAGATAAAGAAGCAATGTTTGAAGGAAAATGTCTGAAAATTATCCAAAATTGATGGAAGACATAAATATTCAGATTAAAATCATACCCTCGGTGTCTAGTGAGACAAACAAAAATAAAAATTTTACGACAAAGAAAAAAAATCTACAAAATTACTGGAAAATAAAGCAAAAAATGCCAATAAAGAATAAAGATTAAAGATTCCATTGACAGCAGATTTCTTAATGGCAACTAGAGATTAAAAATAATTAAATAAAATAATTGTCAATCTAACATTCCATATATAAAGTATCATTTAAGAGTGGAGGTGAAATAAAGATGTTTACATGTATGTAAAAACTAATAAGATTTATAACTTCATTGAATAAAGTATGAATATAAGCAAGAAGAAAAGTGAACCCAGAGGAAAGTGAGATACAAGAAATAAAGGCAAGCAGAGGAAGAGATAAAAATATATTAAGATATATAATTTATAAATAAAAAATAATTTTTAGAAACTAAACTTTTCAGTAAAAAAGATGGTATGTCATAATTTATGACACATTTCTAATTCCTTTGTATATATCAAATACAATACAATACAATTTTTAAATAAAAAGAATAAACGCAAAACTATGATTCCAGATAACTATTCCAAGAAATATGGGAGGCGGAATATCAGTGCATAATTAAAGCATTCTGAGGTAGTTTTCTCTCATGAAGAAGAAATAGTTAACATCTTCAAGTTTTATAAGAAAGAATATACAGTTTAAATGTACGAAAGTATAGTTAAAATGTTATGTTCTATGAACATAAGAGCAATTGCTGAGGAACAGAAATATGATCTATAGTTTTTAAACCAGTAGAGGCAAAAGAAAAAAGGGGAGAAAATATAAACATCAATCTAACAGAAACCAATAAAGAAGTGGAGGGAAAAGAAAAAAAAGATACACTAATGAAAGAAAAAAAAAATAACATACTATTAGATATCAAAATAAATACAACATGTTATCAAATGCAAAGTAATTAAACTTTAGGAAATTAAAATAAACTATCAGATTTGATTTTTAGAATCCAGCTTTCTGCTGCTCTAAAGAGATATTACTAGAACAAAATGACCAAGAAGTCTGAAATAAATAGTATTGAAAAAGAAGCACCTAGTTCAATACTAAACAAAAAAATTGCTAGTGTAGGGATAGTAATAACAGGCAAATAAAATTTAAGGGGACACGATATTGCTTTTGGGAGATATTAACTTTGAATCAAAAGAACTGATCTGGTGATCACATGGTAGAAGACCATATTCTTTAACCTGAGCTTCTACCATCAGGAATTAGAACCAACCCTCAAGCCCATAAACTGCATGAAGACATGGCTACAGTCTATGCTATTCACCACTGCATTCCCACTGCAGGTACACATGCTACAAGGCCTAGTGCCTGGTAAACACCAGGAGTTCAGTAAGACTGCAAATAAATGAATATTGAACTATATATGCTGCACAGGAATGCTACATCTTTTTAGGTTAAACATGGTGCAAAAATCCTGGTTTATGATTGCATGCGTCTTCTTCCTTCAGATCTAAGTAGCCGTTAACCCCCTTCCATCCTCACATGTTCCCAATAGTCTCTATTTTCTTGGTGCGGCTATGCAGAATAAGATGAGGAAATCCCACTGAAAAATATCCGAGGTTAGGGATCTTGGAGCATAACACAGGAGCTGTGCCTCCAGAGTCTATTCCTAGGGTGAGTAAAGGGGAAGTCATGAAAGAGAGGATTTGAACAACACAGGCATCTTGAGACAGATCTGCAATATTCTAACACCTTCCCTTTGACTTTGTATTATTCTTCCTAGAGTAAAAGAATATCTAATAATAACTTTATTCTCCAGAGGGAAAAAGTCAGAGTTGTGAGGTATTTTCGGAAAGAATTTTATATTGAATTCTAAAACCAAGAAAATTATGTAAGTGCATTCAACTATGCCATAAGCTCTACTGTACTGACAGGAAGCTTTGAATGAATTTTGATAGAAGGTGGCTTTTTCCAAAATTACTAAATTAAGATTAATAACTGCAACTTCATATTTCTCAGGCAAGATCTTTTTTTTTTTTTTTTTGCTACGATGTTTTTCACTCTAAAACAGTGGGGAAGGAAGCAGAGGAAATTAAAATGCATGGTCCTTGGTCAGTCCTGGTCCACCATCTTCCTTAGAATCATCTTGAGAAGTTAAGATTCCCTCTGGCAGTAACTGAAAAAGTAGCTTGCACTACTTTTTCAGTTACTGCCAGCAATAACTGGGTTATAGTCAGCAATAGTGGAGTGCTTGTAATCTTAATCTTTGTTTTTTATTTCAAGGAACACTGTAATGCTTAGCAAAGGAGACTTTTTAAGTGAGGCTGAGTAAACTGTGCATACGTGAGAGTGACAAACAGACTCATCAAAAGAAAGCGTTAGTAGATAAATAACAGTCAAATAAAAAGTGCTATCTACACATCAGATTCCACTATTTGTCATAATTTAGCTCTGATATTTAATTATATGTAGAAGAGTAAAACAGTTGTGTCACTCTCTGGCCTTTATTCATTTCTCCCAACAGGGGTGGAGGTATGATTGAACACATAATAGCTGTCTTCAAATGCAGTTTTGTTAAGGGAAAAACAAAGGTAAGAACAGAGAAAGCGGATAAATAGCTGTTCCATTTGTTTCCATATTTATGATGTTTTTCTATTGATAGGGGTGGAAGGAAGCAAGTTAGACATTTTTCCTTTGTATAGTAAGGTACATTTCTAAAAGTTCATAAAATATATGTTTCGTTATGGAACACTTATAACATGAACCCCATGAAGCCACTACCTAGAACAGAAAATGAAACTCTGCAGAGCCTCCTCAAATCCCTCCCTTCAAAGGAGAACACCTCATGATTCTTGTGACAATTATTTTCTTTCATTTCTTTATAGCTCTGCCAATTTCTTAAGCACCCCAAATAAAGGGTTTAGTTTTGCTTGTTTTTTGAACTTTACAAATAATATTATAGTAAATGTGATTGTCTAGTTCTTGCTCAATCTAAAGCTTATTAGATTTATCATGTTGTTATACATAGATGTAGTTCATTTATTTTCATTGCTACGTTGTATTCTATTGTATGAATATACTAAAATGTTACTTATTCAATTGGTGATGGACAATTGGAAGGTTTTCAGTTCGGGGGTATTTAGAATAAGGTTGAATATTCTTAAACATGTGTCCTGGTCACATGTGTAAGAGCTTCTTTTGGATAGATGATCAAGAATGTTCAGCCTAGGAGTGGACCCGGCGAATCATGGATTCTTTGCTTCTGTGTGTATATGCGTGTGTGTGTGTGTGTGTGTGCGAGCGAATCATGGATTCTTTGCTTCTGTGTGTGCATGCGTGCGTGTGTGTGTGTGTGCTAAAAACACTTATGAGATCTACCTTCTTAACCAATTTTTAAGTGTACAATACAGTATTGCTAAGCATAGGAACAATGTAATATAGAAGATCTAAAACTTACCCATCTTGTGTAAATGAAACTATATATCTGTTAAGTAGGAATTCATCCCTTCCTTCCACATCCCCCAGTCCCTGGGAACCACCATTCTACTTTTTGTTTCTATGAGCTAGATGATTTTGCAGCATTATTAACAACAGCCAAGATATGGAAACAACCTAAACATCCATCGATGAATGAATAGATAAAGAAAATGCTAATATATGCGTAAAATGGAATATTATTCAGCTTTAAAAAAGGAAATCCTGTCACATATGACTGTGAGTGAAACTAGAGGACAGTATGCTAAATTAAATAAGCCAATCACAGAAGGACACATACTGTATGATTCCACTTAGATGAGAAGCAATTGCTCCTTTAACTTTGCTTGTTATTGTCAAACTATTTTCCAAAGTGCTTATACCAATTATCATCTCGCCAGATGTGTATGAGGATTCCCGTGAATACATGCCTGGGAAATTGGTAAATGGCTGTTTCCTGTTTAAATTTAAAAGTATGTAGCAGATTACAGAGAGGGGAAATACAAAGAATACTTGTGCACGTGTACTTTTAAAACACACATGGTTGAATCCCCCACCAATTGTGGGAGCTTCCGCAGTTTACGTAAGCTTTCAATTTTCCTGTATGTAAAATGGAATAGTGTCCATCTCAGGGATGAATGAAGAATTAGATAAAATATATTTACAGTGCCTAACACAGTATCAACACAAAGTAGGGATAAAATAATTGATAGCTATCAGTATCATTCTCTTTCTCATTTATTTCCAAAACCAGAGCTGAAGAATCAAGAAATCACCTTCTCTGAGGAAGTTATAGTGGCAGAGAGCTACACCTTAAAGGTTGTTTTCTGATATGACAAATGTGTTCCTTTTGTGGTACTTGAGCAGAGAAATGTATATTGACTAAGTAAGAACAAAAAAAACATAGAACTTCTTTTATGGCCTTTAGAAATCCAAAATATCAAATCGAGTGCAGCAAAAGGTATTGTGAATCTCTTATAAAACTTTTAAACGGAAAGTTCAGAGAGTAACCAAAAAACAACTGTTTTCAAGCCAAGCTAAAATGGAAAAAGCAAATATTCCACCAGATTTTAATGTCACCATTTTCATTCACTCACCATGATCTGCTCATTTGGAAGCAGGTGCGCCGCTATAGAGAACGTTCTAAATAGTCCCAGGAGTCATGATTCACTTTTTCTGCAAGGGTTTTCTGCAAGAGTTTGACAATCGACTCTGAATGGTTTATGAGCCATTTTAAAAAGTTACTAACCTCCTTTCATTCTGAGTTATTGTGCCATTTTCCAGCTTTTTAACTGTGGTCGCCAGCACTTTATTTGCATCATTGGCAAAATCTAAGTCTCGGACCTCGGACAGCGGGACGGACACAATGGCAAATGCTTCTTTGTCTTCTTTGGTCTGGCAAGTTCCAATCTGCAATGTGTTTTTTCCATTAAGATTAGTTGTTTCTTTTTTCAATAATTGCAATATTCCTCGCTAACACATCTTAGCACGGTTTAAGAAATACAAAGAAGAAGTAGATAATGCAAACACAGTAATTCCCACCTGCATCATCCCCTAGAAAAGGCAGAAGGGACACAGACCGTCCATGCCCACTTCCTGCCTTGTCCTCAAAGCCTGACTGGAAACGCACCCCTTGCACACTTGCCTTCTGCTTCTGTTTAAATAGAGCAGAGAAAACACACTCCTAGAATCTTCTGCCCTTTCTTCTGGTAGCTATGCTGCATCCTCCTGAATCACAGCCCTGCTGCAGCCAAGCTACCTAAGCAACTGGTAGACACAGGTACCAATGAAATGAATGGCAATAATCTCTAATACTGGTGAAGATAAGGAACATATCAGTCACCCCCAATCCTATTCACACAACACTTGGCTTAAAATTAAACCATTTTCAGAAACATTTACCTTCAACATAACAGGCCTCTCTTCATCTGTGTCTATGGGGATACTCGTACTGGTTACCCATGTGTTGGTACATAAATGTCTTAACCGAACATATGAGTTCCTAAAGGCAAAATAATATTTTAAAATTATAAAACCTTAGCACACTTCTATATTATATGATAGTTTCATACATGATATAAATATAAATATATTTTAGACTAGTAATTGAATCAAGTATAGATCAGTCTGGTTGAAGGAAAATACCTGAGCTGTAGACTATTTCAAAATATGCAGTATTATCACCCAGACCAGTGGTTCTCAAAGTGTGGCGCCTGGAACAGCAGCAGCAGCATCACCTGAGAACTTATTAGAAATGCTAATTCTGAGGCTTTACCCTAGTCCACTGATTCAGAAACTCAGAAGGTGGGGCCCAACAATTAGTATTTTAACAGGCTCTCCAGGCAATTCTGATATCTGCTAAAGTGAGAGGCACTGCACTGATCAAGTAACCAACTCAATTAAAATTGCTGTCCGATAATAGTTCTTTTACATCTGTATGTAAAAGTATACACAGTGGACCTCATTAGTCATGGATTTTGCACTTGTGAATTTACCTATTCAATTGAAATTTGGAACCCCCAAATCAATATTCAGGACCCTTTCGTGGTCATCCTCCAACATGTGCAGAGTGGTAAAAAATTTGAGACCCTCCACGCACACACATATGCCCAGTCAGGCTGAACAAGGCAATGTTTTGCCTTCTTGTTTCTGCTCTCATATTGTAAACAAATGTCCTTTTCGTGATCTATTAAGTGCCATGTTTTTCACATTTCTGTGCTTTTTGTTGGTGAATGTGTTCTTTAAAACAGTCCCCAAGCATAGTGCTGAAGTGCTGCCCACTATTCCTACGAATAAGGCTGTGATGTGCCTTATGGAGAAAATAAGTCATGTTAGATAAGCTTCATTCAGACATGAGTTGTAGTGCCAATAGACATGAGTTCAGGATTAACGAACAACATTATATAGTAAATAAGGTGTCTTTAAACAGAAATACACATAAAAGAAGTTTATATATTAATTAATTGCTGAAAATATTGTAACCAAAGGCTCATGGGATCCTAACCCTGTATTTTCCATAGGAGCAATGGCTCGGTAGTTGCTAATTTGACCCACCAGGAATAACAAGAATCGCCTATAAATTGTGAGAATGCCTGAGAAAGGACAGCTAGAACTTCATCCAACTCAAATATTATCATTTTTAGTGAATATTTTATCATTTCTTTAACAAATATGGGGTAAATGTCAAAAAAAATTGTAAGTTCTCTGCCTTCAAGCTGCTAAGACTTCAGTAGGAAAGATAAGATATAAATGAGTCATACAACACGAGACAGAAACCATTAAGATCAATAAAAGAAAATCAAATAAAATACCAAGGGCCTTCATTCAACATAAAGGTTCTGCTCATTCATAAAAGATAAAATAGAGACTAAGTTTCAAAAATCTAAACTAGCAAAGATCCAATCCTTGTCTAAACAAACAGAAATTCTGAAATAACTGTTTTACCATTTGTCATCTTCTGCATTGAATTACACAGGAGATGTTATTTGGATTCAGGTGTCATCCCCAAGATATTGTAAACATCTGGAAAGTGGGGTCACACTTTATTCAGCCATGTGGCCATTTCCCCTAGTCTTATTCTTATACTTGCTCAATATGTATGTATTGAGTCAGCCTAGATTGCTGGCTTCCAAACTAAGAGATTACATGAGTATAACAACTTGAAATTTGCAAGAATTTTGGAAATAAATAACTCTTTAGGACCTATGCCACCTAAAATATGAAGGCATTGTAGCATAGTAGTTAAGAGTATAGGCTTTGAGTTCATGTACTCCAGGATCAAATACCGAGGTAATGATTTTAAAAAGTAAAGCATGCATCTCACCCCCCAAAATTCTGATTTCACTGGTCTTGGTGCAGCCAGAGCATAGAGATCTCACCCAGGTAACTGCAATTTAGAGTCAACTTGAAAAGCACTGCTCTACCTAAGTCTCTAGTTTCTGATTTGTAAGAGTTGCTGCCAGGATTAAATAATATATATGTGGGGCTTAGCACTTAGAAAGTGCCCAAGAGTTATAGCATAACAGAAGTTATTACTAAGTGTTAATTAACATTAGCTTTAATATAATTAATGACAAATGAATCTATGTTAATACAAAATTCTGTTTTATACTGAGAAGGGCTTCAATCATTGTGAATAGTAATAGGTTAACACTTCCATGGAAAGCAAGGCTCAGAGGTTTGTCATGGGTCATGCACTTTACAATGACATCCTTTTTATCATTTCCTTCAGCAAACTTTCTTGGTTAGAGTTCAAGAAGGACTCTATTTTTGTCAAGTTAAAATCTAAAATGATTAGTCATAGTAAGGATTAAGATCCCAACATTCAAAAGAGAAGGCCAAAAGCCCAGATCAGGTAAAACCTTAAGAGGGGAATCTCTTTACTGGCTTTACTGGTGGAACAGAGAAGAGTGAGAAATAGCTCACATAAAGCCAAGATTCAGCAACATTTCCCATGAATGAGAATAACTACGAAACACCCTGGGAAGCTCAAGGAGCAATGTTTCTCAGCAGTGTTAATACAGTAACTTTTCACCCTCTCTGAAAGTAACCTACACAACAAAGTCTGCATTTTGTATTGGTACTTTCAGTCTAACCACTGCTATCTGCCCAAGAGCACATCTTAAACTGTGCTCTTTCAAGGACAATATCAAACCATCCCACTAGACCTCATAATATGAGCACGACTCCTCTATGCATTGTAGTGCTATTTGTAGAAGGTTGTAGACAAAAGAGCTTAATTAAAATAATCAAATCCAAGCTAAAGAATGTAAGACATTCTCTTACATTAAGTTCTAGCTACCTCATTATCAATCCTTCTTCTCCGTATCGCTCACAGGTCCGACTGGTCTCCAACTTAGCCCTTCAGCACACCTAGCAAATTTTAAGATTTTTCCATTTCATGTTCCTGCTGCTTGAAACACTTCTAATGGAGAGGACTTGATCCCTCAAATCATTCACATCTTTTCTCAAATGTTCTAAATCAGAGAGGCCATTTCTTACCACTCACACCTAAAAGAACCTCTCTATACTCTGCAATTTCTCTTCAAAGCATTTTCTTTTCCTAACCTTATATTTTATGTTTGTCTATTGCCTCTCTCCCCGATTTGAATTTAAGTACATAACTAATTTATTAACTGTTGTCTTCCCAATAACAAAGGCAATGCTTGAAATGTAACTGATGTTCAATAGAGATTTGTTGACTGAATGACTAAATTAAAAAACCAATAGGTGAATGAATGAATGAATGAATGAATGGAAAAGATGCAGAATTTGACATGATAAAAATAAGTGATATAAGTATTAATAGAAAACTTCTAAATTATTTTCCATTTTAGTAACCAAAAGCCATAGTAATAGGAATAAATGATTCTTATGAACTTTTCAGAATTTCTTTGGTCCTACACATTTTAATATTTATGATAAAACAAACTATGTTAACCTACTCAAAAAGAGGCATGATTTTTTTATACACTTGTTCTTCACCCTTGCTTGCTCCTTTGATATCACACATATTATAATAACATTATGATTTTAATTCCTTCTCTATGAGTAAAATTATTCAAAGTAATATTATCGTTTAACCATAATATTTTTCTTACCTTGGAACCAGGCAGTCAGCTCTCTGAAGAGTTGTGGCATCCAATTCAAAAAGAGACGCAATGTCATTTCCATGTGGGACTGAGACCAAGGTGTACATGATCTTCTCCCCTGCCTGGCGTTTCTTCTTTGAAGTTGGAAGATCTCCATCTCTCTGGTAAGGAGGTACAAGGTTATTTACTTTTATTAGATTTCTTACTAAACTCTCCAATTCATTGGGAGATAAGGTTTAAATCTGTCCATTGTAACCCAATTTCTTCATTGGATCATAGAGATGTCTATTTTGCATCAAACAAAAAGAGCAAGTCAGGCCTGATAGCCTTTGAGGTAATTATTATCAACAGTGATAAGTCACACACTCCTGGAGGGTTGGTTGGATCTGGGCAAATTATCAAGGCACTAACAGTCACAATAGTTATGTTCCCTTCCCTTGTATTAAACCTATTTGCACAGTAGTAATTTTGATCATTCCACATTTAAAACAAACACAGAGAAGAAACAGTGTGTTGAATCATCTAGATTTAATAGATTAACATGGCAGTGTTTCAGAGTTCCTGCCTAATTCCCAAAACATAATTGGGACATAAAGCTGGAGAGAACAGCCACATTCCCATTCAGTTCATAGGCTTGTTCCATTAGATCCAAGAACATAATGTAATGATACATAAAGTAAAAATAAGCAAGATCTTTATAAATAGAAGCCTTCATGATGATGTGAAACTTGGTCAATATTTCTAGTGTATTTCTAGTACACCTCTGCCATTTTAAGCAGGCAACCATACAAGATTGATGATTCAGTATTTTTACTTGAACTTCCCCAAGTCCCAAACCTCATGGAAGAATGTGAAGCACACACAGGAGGCCAAAATGTGATACAGCAAGTGTAGCATACGCTTGGTAATTAAGTACATAAAAGTAATTACTTAGACGCATTTATTAAAACAAATGAAATTTTAAAATGAGAGGGAGATTGTCATTGTACCATAACAGGAAGTTGAATAAAAGTGAGGGAGGGAAGGGATGCTCAAAAGGAAAATGAAAGCAGTCCATATCCAACAACAAGCATTTATTTAATGGCTGCTATGACAATGAAATATCACACCTGGTCATTCCAAAATATTCACTTGAAGTTCCATCCCAAGATTGTGAATATCATGTTCCTTGCAACAGAAAACCCTTGCAGTTTCATTCTGGTGTCTTGTGTAAATGCTGTACAAATTGGTAGCACCTCTGAACCGTGAACAGGGAGAAGAAAAGCCAGGGTTCCTAAAGCAGGAGCAGGACCCCACTCAGCTCAGCAGCACCTGGCAGCTCTCGTCATCTTTGCCTTAAACGTCTTCCGCAGAGATCAAAACTCAGAGTTAAATGAAGGTAAAGGTCTAGCAACCTCTCCCCAGGTAGTCTGAGCCCTATGATAGTTGTTTCTAATCAGCAATTATGAGCTATGTTTATTAATCAGAAAAAGTCATACTTAACTTACCATGTATCATAAAGGAGTGTAGAGATATAGGAAAGAAGGAAATGCAGAAACAATAACAAAGCTGTACTTTTGACTTTACACAACACCTCTTATGACACCAATCATTCTGTTGGTCATTCTCACTAATCTTACAATGAAAATTTGAGGGAAAGATGAGTATTATCATTTTCTCTAAACAAAGAGGTGAGTGCAGTTACCTATAAGAGATGAAGGATGAGGAAAAGGAGTGGAGAAAGGACCAGAGAGAAAAAGGGGGAGAAAAAAGAAGGGAGAGGAAAAGGAGAGAAAGAAGGTGGAGAGAAGGGATTGAAAAGGGTAGGAGGAGAGAGAAGAGGAAGAAAGGGAGGGGAGCAATGGGTGGTGTTAGTGAATGATGAACTCCAAACTCAACTAGTCATGCCTCGATCCAAGCTAACTAAAGCCAGAGGCCTGGGCTGGACCCCTTCAACACTGAATGAGCACTTCTCAAAGGGTAGGCATGAACTCATGGCTAAGAACCCTCCCTAAATGAAAAAATTTTCATGGCTCAAGAGACCCAATTCACATGGAGGGCAAGAAAGTCTTTGAATTGCAGACAAAATCTGTGAGGGGCAAAAACACTCTCACATCCTGAGAAAAGAAAATCAGAATGTTAAATAACCTAATAAGAGTAGCCTGGCCAGACAAATGATTTGGGGGAGATGGCTGCCTCGGTGACAGGACAGCTTAGGATCATGGCATCTCAAGCTTGGGATTGGTCTTTAGAGATCACCTGTGAGCAAAAAAGAATTCTTCCCAAACAACCTTTTGGCAGCAGCCAACGAAGTGAAAGTCTATTACTTGAAATTTATTACTTTGGGTCTTGAAATGATTTTGGTTTCTAATCATTCCATTGAAATTTAGATAGCCTTTATACAGTTTTGTTCATCTCCTGCATTTGAACTCTTATAACAAGTTGGGGAAAGACCTAAGGAAAAGAGATAGTTAAAATTGGAAGGTAGGATCAGGAGAAGAAGAAGGAAAGGGAAATGAATGTGGTACTCAAAAAGAAGAAGAGGAATATGCAGGAAAAATACAACATCCAAGGCACAATCCATGAAAGATGTAATTGATAAACTGGCTTTCATGGACACCAGTTTCTTCTGCTCTGCAAAGGACACTGTCAAGAGAATGACAAGATGAGACACAGACTGGAAGAAAATATGTGCAAAAGACATATCTGATAAAGGATCGTTATCCAAACTGTACAAAGAACTCTCAAAATTCAACAATAAGAAAACAAATAACCCGATTAAAAAAATGGGCCAAAGACCTGAACAGATACCTCACCAAAGAAGACATACAGGCAGCAAATAAACATGAAACGATGCTCCAACATTATGTCATTACGGATTTGCAAATTCCATAATGAGACACTACTCACTACAATGAGATACCATACACATCTATCAGAATGGCCAAAACACAAAACACTAACAACACCAAATGCTAATGACGATATGGAGCAATGTAGACTCACCTATTTCTGGTAGGAATGTAAAATGGTACAGCTACTTTGAAAGACAGCTTGGTGGCTTTGCACAAAATGAAACATACTCTGGACCATATGATCTAGCAATCATGTTTTTTGGTATTTATCCAAATAAGCTGAAAAGTTATGTCCACACAAAAACTTGCACACAGATGGCAGTAGCAGCTTTATTTATAATTGCCAAAATTTGGAAGCAACCAAGATGTCCTTCAGTAGGTAAATGGATAAATAAACTGTGGGACGTCCAGACACTGGGATGTTATGCTTCACTAAAAAGAAATGTGCTATCGAGCCACACAAAAGACATGCAGAAACCTTAAATGCATATTCCCAAGTGAAAGAAGGCAATCTGAAAGGCTACTTCTGTATGACATCCTAGAAAAGGCAAAACTATGTAGACAGTAAAAAGATCAATGGCTGCCAGGGATTAGGGGGAAGGGAAGAATAAAAGGCAGAACAGAGAAGATTTTTAGGGCAGTGAAACTATTTTATATAATATTGTAATGGTGGACACATATCATAGTTTTGTCAAAATTCATAGAATGTACAACACCAAAAGTGAACTCTAAAGTAAACTATAGACTTTAAGCGATAATGATGTGTCAGTGTAGGTTAATAAGTGTAACAAATGTACCTCACTGGTGGAGGATGTTGATTGTGGGGGAGGCTGTGCTTGTGTGGGTGCAGAGCGTATATGGGACCTCTACTTTCTACTGAATTTTGCCATGAACCTAAAACTGCTCTAAAAAATAGTGTCTATTAAAAAAAAAAACTCAGAGTCTGAGAGAAAATACTTGTAAATCAAATATCTGATTAAAAAAATTGTTTCCAGAATACATAAAGAACACTTACAACTCAAAAAGACACAGTTAAAAATTCAGCAAAGGATTTGAATATATATTTCTCCATAGAACGTATACAAATGGCCGATTAGCACATGCAAAGATGCTCAATATCATTACTAATTAGTAAAATACACTAGAATGACTATAATCAAAGAGACAGACAATAACAAGTGTTAATGAGAATGTGGAGAAACTGTAACACTCATTATACTGCTGGGGAAACATAAAATGGTGTAGCCATTTAGAAGAATTGGCAGTCCACAAAATAATAACATAGGATCAGTAATTCTAATTCTAGGTATCTAACACCCAAAAAATGAAAATATATGACCACACAAAAACTTGTACATGAATGTTCATAGCGGCATAATTTATAATAGCCAAAGAATAGAAACAATCCAAATGTTCATCAAATAATGAATGGATAATCAAAATGTAGTATATGCACACATTATTTGGCCATAAAAAGGAAGAAGTACATATACATTTTATAACATGCATGAAACTTAAAAATATTATGCTAAGTGAAAGAAGCCAGACACAAAAAGTTATATATTGTATAAGTCCATATAAAATATGTCCAGAATAGGCAAACCCATAGAGACAGTAGATTTGTAGTTGCCAGGGCCTAGGGGAGAGAGGGAATAGAGAGTGACTGCTAACAGATACAGGCTTTCTTTGGGGAGTGATAAAAATGTTCTAAAATTACATAATGGTTATAGTTTTACAACTCTGTGAATGTACAAAAAACCACTGGTTTATACATTTTAAACAGGAGAATTTTATGGCGTGTAAATTATCTCTCAATAAAGCTGTAGAAGGAAGGAAAGAAGGAAGGGAGGGAGGGAGTGACAGGGAAGGAGAGAAGACAAGGAAGGGAACAGGAAAGGGAGGGAGGAGAAAACAATGAAGGATGGAAGGAAGGGATTGAGGGAGGGAGGAAGTGATAAAAATGATGATTCAAATGGTGGTGACATCTAATATTGAAGATAATAAAGACCCTGATGAAGAAGAAAGCAGAGAAAGAGAAGGAAGAAAGAGGTTTAAGATGAGGAAGTGATCATTCTAAAAGGAAGAAAGGAAAGTTTGTTTTTAATTATATCATATAATGTGAAAACTTGGGGAGAAATCGACCAAGAGAATATCACAAAGAAAGAAAAAAAACTATTTTCTGGATTTTGCAATGTTATTATAGCTAAAAGAAAGGACCACCAACATAATGAGTGTTATTAACACGTGAGAGAAGATTGCCTCAGAGGGTAAGAACATAGAAATAACTGACAAGATCAGTCAGATGTAGAAAAATTACAAAGAATTTTTGTGAATATGTAGGCCAATGGATTTCAGCACAAGTGGCTTCAGTGGACTATTAGAAAGGCACAATTAAAATGTGATTTTAACTATGGAAAATAAAATCCAATATTGAGCCATGTTTGAAGAAAGGCTTTATTAATAGAAGACGAGCATGTAACCTAAATAAATGGAGAGTCAATGAACAAGAATTTGAGTTTCTCTCACCAGTGCCTACTGTAGATGCAATGAATTAATATTCCAGTCTTCTAGGAGGAATCCCATATCCCTAAAAGGAGCATGTGTCATGTAATTTCCTGATCTCCTGCACAACAATCTTATAATAACAATTTATCTTTTGATATAGATTTTCCTTCAAGGAAAATGCACTAACTGACCCAACAATTTAGATGCACTTAGCAGCTGAAAGTTGGCACTGTGGTTTATACATCAGTTATTTGTGAGTTCATTTAGCAGAAGTTAATCCTCCTGTATGCACTCCTCTTTTGAAATGCTAATAAAATAAATTTTCTAGATTAATAAAAAGAGAACAGTTTGAAATTCCTAGAGCTTGCCCTCCTATTCCATTCCCCTTGGTAATGTCTCCCTGGGGGCCCTAAAAGTAGTCAGGACCTCTCTATTTTGACACTCTTACAGTGAACAATAAAAATCTTTTCCAAACATAGAAAAACCTCACTTATTAAAGCTCTGAATTATTCATAGTATTTAAGACCTATGATTTAATTTTAACTACATAGAAAAAGTAGAATGTACTACTGTATCCCTAAATAATTTATTTTGGTCCTTCATTAATAAAGCTTTAATGAATAAATAAGTTCCATTTATAAATAGCTTAATTGTTTATGTGTGAATAAGAGCTTCCACCATATTTTGAAGTTTCTTAAGAGTGCTGCATTCTTAAGCATCCTGCTTTAAATCTCTTATACTCTTAAACTGTTTAACAAACTCTTCTTCGTAATCAATTTGACAGTGAACTCCAAGCCAGCTCCTCAAAATTTTTAAATAATGAAATATGAATAATAACTTATAAGTATACAATTTTAAATGTCTGATCAAGCTTTGATATATAAGAAAATCAGTATTATATTTCTATAACATGACAATGATTCTGTTCAAAATTGTGTGCTTATGGCTTTTGCTTATAAACCCACATCTTTTTTTAAGTAAGAAGATACAAAAACACTAGTTCCCTACTCGGAATTACAGGAGCACCATGCAAATACAGTAAGGTATAATAGAGCTTAGACAGGTGTTAAATTTAATAAGAGCCAGTTATCCAAACCACTCTTAATTTAGGGAATGCAAGGACTCAAAACATTAACGTAGTCTGCTGGGCTCTTATAAAACTAGCATTTTCACTTGGAAGGAAAAGCATACAATCTCTCAGGTTAAACAGGTAGAAAATCCCTTCTGAAAAGCCAGCCAAGTAAACTAATGGCTTGCTGGGCAGAAGCCCATCCTGGGGGCTGCCGGTGGCAGCACTGCAGTTAGCCTCCAGGAACACCTTCTGTGTTGACTCATTTGTGAGTCATCAAATTTTTAGCAGAGACATCACGTTGCAATTCTGTTGTTAGGAGCCAGAGACGTTCTGTAAGAAACAACGTATGTGTTTTCAGGGCTGATTCAGACCTGTGTGAGACCACAACAGCATAATGATGTGCAGGCATCTATGTTTTTGTTCAGACCCTCCGGGGCTCTTCCGGTTGACTTTATGTAACAGATAGAATTATGCCATTTAAAGCTGCAAACATTTCTCTTGCTTTGGTTCCTTAACAATCTGTTACTCTGAAACTAATTCCTAATGTGACCTTTTCTTCTTTTTTTTTTTACTTATCACCTCACCACTGATGTATAGTAAAACTTTAAAAAAAAAATTGGTGGTCTCCTTTCAGAATCTGATACCCTGCACCCAAAAGAAAAATTCTGCAATAGAATTTTCAAGTATATTTCAGCAAAGTTTCATGGTTCCTAGGACATTTCAGTTTATGTATGTTTATGCACAAAGACTGACTGTTCTCAATACGGAGAGAGTCTGGCCCCCAGGAGGCATTTGGCAATTTCCAGAAATACTTATAGTTGCCACAACCGGGGTTCAGGGGAACTAGTACTGGCATCTCATGAACAGAGCCCATGGATGCTGCTGCACATCCTACAATGGACAGCCCCCCACCTCCACCCCCACCAACAAAGAATTATCTGGCCTAATACATCAATACCACTGAGGTCGAGAATCCCCAGCATAGACAAAACGCACTCCCTTGAAAAATCAGATCACATTCCACATAAGTACAGTAATGCTAAATGGGAGGTGTTATTCCAAAAAATTCTCCTTCAAAGAGACAGTTGAAAAGATGCAGCCTTTCGAGCAGAATAAACAAATGACTGTCAGGTTCCCAGCTGGGCTTGACATAGTTCCAATGTTTACAGAGTCCCTGTGGATGCTGTACATTTGTAAGATTGCAAATAATAGGCTCTTTTGTAAAATAAATACAGCAATTTGGGTCTTAATGGGAGCTCTGACACACACCACCTCATTTCAGCAGCACCATGCATTAACCTTTGAAATTTCAAAATTGGAAGGCAACATTTTGATAAAGGTTCCTAAATTACAGGAAAAATATTAACTGGATATTAAATAGACGACATAGGGAAAATTGGGAAAGAAAATAATTAGCATGGTCACAGTGAACTCAGTGTACTGTAACCCAGATCTGAGGTAAAAGAGCATTGAGTTTTGGGAAACTGATTTCATTTTTCACAGGCTAAACTCTAACTGCTCCTCTGTTTTCTTTTTTAACAGAAAGATAATTATTGCTAGGTGGTAAATGGTCTATAAAATGAAAAGCCATGTTGTTATCTTTATTGTTCCCTATCTTCAATTTTATTTACTGTCAAGAAAGAGATTTTGAAGAAAAAAATGAAAACAAATGTCTCCAGTTGGATGTGTCTCTGAGATGACAGATGACATCAGCCATAAACTTCTACAGCCTATCCAACTGTGTTATATGTAATTAAAGTATTGCTAAAACAGAAGAATGTTCTTTCTCCTCTTTAGAGGTGAATTGTATTTCAGAATAAAAAGAGAAAAAAATCTATTAAATCTACATAAAATCTTAATTAACACAAACAGTAAACTTCATAATGGATTTATTACTTATTTATATTTTTTATGCTGTTCCATAAAACTTCATACTCTATATTCTCCTACTCAGCTCTGCCCAGAATCATCGGTAGCATCACCAAATAGTATATAGCTGAAAGGAGATGAGCTCAGAAATTTAATTCAATTGCACAAATCTGAAGCTTTGATATGGTGCCCTTTTAGTAGAAATAACTTGCATTTTTAGCCTACTAACATCTCTTATTCAAAGACTTTCCATTTGTCTGATCATATTTTAACCTCATGGCAGGCAGGCAAGACGTGTAAGGTAAACATTCTCATCCCACAGGTGAGAAAACTGAGTCTCAGGAAAGCTCTCTGACTTGTCCATGGCAACACAAGTTAATCATGGTGCTAGAAGTAGAACTCTCTTGGTCCCACACCATGCTGAAGAAGTCACGTTGAAGATGATAAAAATAAACCTTGAGAAAGAGAAAAGCAGCCCTTGACATCCAACAGCTGGCCTGGTATTATCAGCTAATTGATGGTGTTCTCTTGTTGAACATGAACAATTTCACAAAACATTAACATCAGACAAGGCTACTCCGTGACTAGGATGGATGAAGACAAAACACCACCACTCCATAATCATGTCCGAATACCAACAAAATATGGACATTGTCCAAGCCACAAAAATGACTAAATATCCTTCTCCTGAATTTTTAATTCAATTAAGTCATGTCATCATCATAAAATAATCTTCTTTACAAATGATGATGAAATGAGTAAGGTAAATAAACATTATGATGAAAATTAGTTTTAAAATGGGATCGAGATATTTTTTGAGTAACACACTTAGAATATCAGCAAAATCAGTCATCTAGTTGTTTGATGCTTCAAGTTCTCCCTGACAGTAGAACCCAGATTATTTCTAATCAAAAAAGACTGTCCCGTTGTCCTATTTTAATATCATGCCTGTAATTCCATTTCTCTTTTCTAATTTCTATTCACTTCAGAAAACTAAACCTAGATCCACCATATCTCCCAGATACTAGTTGCCTTCAGTGGTCAATCACAAAATCCAAGGTGCTAGAAATCTCCCTAAATACCCATTACTGAACATTTTCATATAATCTAAGTCATATTATCTTTTACCTTTTAGCTTTGATCCACAGCCTCTACTCAGAGAATCTCTCTGAGTCCCTAGTTTTGAAATTTCCTATTAACTTTTCAATTGGTTCATATAGAATATGGACAGTATGATCGGGGTTTGTTGGGGGAAAAAACAACAAACTCACCACATTTTTTCCTTCATTTTGGGCATCTCGATAATCAGGATTAAGCTGAAAAACAAAACAAAACTAGTTTTGAATTACGATTGAAAGCACATTAACAAGACCAATGATCTCTAATTCAGTTCACTATCGTACCCTTAACAAAGTTTAATATAAAAAAAAAAGCTAAGAAAAAAGTCATAAGTAAATATTATAATTTAAAACATTACCTTTAAACCCTGGTTGCAGGAGACCCAAGCTAAAATGCCAAGTTTATGGCCTTTGTTTATATAAGAACAGTTGACATCTTTGAACAATTGAGAGCTGACAATCCCACCTCATCTGAGGAAGCATTCAAGAGTTCATTATTTTGCACACCTCAAAATCTGCCTTTGACCAATAACACATACATCAATTTTAAAAAATAGACCAAAGAAAAGTTTTAACGATGATTCAAGACATGCCCCACATGCTGTACACACAAGAAAGGAAAATTGAGCAAAAGAGGAGGAATATATCAGATATCTATTGGATGTGCCGACTAATGCATGAAGACTACTGAAACAAACAAGAGCACCTGTCCTCGGGTTTGGAGTGTGGAGTTTAGATTGGTCTGATGAGAAAAATGAGTTCTGCACATGCTGAGGGTTGGCCCACTCATTTCCACCTGGTTAGAATCTATAACTGATTCGCACCTAATAACAGTCTCTTTGTTGTACTGAAATAACTAGTTCATAATTTGCAGAACAACAAATTCTAAGGTGTTTTTCTCAAAATAGTGAGTTGTCCAATTGAATGAAATCATTTTAATGTAAAGCAGGTAGTATACACAGGACGCAACCTCGGGTAGTTAAAGTTACCGTTTAAAATGTAAGGTCAGGGGTCTTTCTCAAAATGACACTTAGCTAGTAGCTCTGAGAAATGACCCTCCCACTAAATATCACTGAATATCAGTGAAAGTGCTGAAAAAGATCAAAAGCAAAACAAAACAAAAAATCCTCAATCTCACTGAAAATTAAAGCTGAAAAACAACCTAACCTCTCAAAATCTTCAATGAATTAACAGTATTACAAAGCAGAGAGGGGGAGAGGCAGATCATGTCCCAATTTTTATCTCATAGCATATTCATGAAATGTTAACCTCACTTTAAGCTAATGTGAGCACAGCTAAGAGGACACTTGCTGTGGTTCTCACTAGGATTTATCCGCTGACTCAGAGACCCAGGGATTTGCCAACTAAAACCAGAAGTATTTCTCTAGCACTGAGAAGCTGCTGTTAGACTGAGCAGAAAATGGTTTGCCCAGTCCTCCTATCCACTGTCCCATTACCTATTTCTATTATCTCATGGCCAGAGAGATGTGAGAAAGCTGAGAAAACAAATGGGCAGCAAGCAGAGGGAGCAGACGATGGCAGAGGGCTTTCTGAGAAGCACTGCACGAAGCAAGAGGAGAGAAGAAAAAGGACTGTGGCTGCTCGTGCTGGATTTATACTGCGTAATAAGACAGAAATGGCAAAGGGGTGGGAAAGCAAAGCAACTGCAACGCAGCCCACGTGCGCAGAGCTGGCATCTGCGAGCACTGGGAACTACACGGAATGTGCCCTCCAGTCTGCCCTGCAGCTGAAGATTTAGAAACTGAGAATAAAAAAATGGAACAAAAAGACCATCCACTCGACTCATCTGCTTCTGCACAGAGCTCACGTGTCTGAGAATAATAAAGAAGGAAGGAAAAAAATGACATGGGACTGATTAAAAAGTATGTTAGAAGAAGGTGAAATTCTTTTTCAGAGTCTTTACATTTTCTATCTTATGATGCAAAATAAATTTTCTGGAAATGGTTTGGCATATTCCATTTGAATGAAAGTACAAGTAAACATTACCTCGATGTAAAGGCAACAGAATTAACATGATCAGCTAAAAATATAATTTAAAATAATAATATAAATAAAAAATAATGTAAAGATATAAAGAATTATAAAAAGTTAAGGAAGATTTCATTAGAAATGAAAACATAAATATAAAATTAAAGCCCATGTTGGCAACATAAAAACATAGTCAATGCTATGGAAAATTAGTGATGTTGAGGATAAAAAAGAAATTTAATAGCTATCCCTCAATACAAAGGAAAGGTATAAAGAAAGGAAAATTAGGAAAAATATTCATGAAGGATCAGAAAGGACATGTCGACTAATAGGTGACAGGTTTACTCAAAAAGAGGAGAAAGTAAGTAGAACACGAGACAAAAAATCAAAAGATAATAGAAAATAAACTTTTCATCAGTTGAAGAAAGAACTATGATGCAAAAGTCACTGTATTCCAGGAATATCAACTAAAACAGACTGAGGACAATAAGCGGGTGGGGAAAGAAGAGAAAAGAATGGTAGGGACAGAAACAGAGCCAGAAATCGGGCTTAGACGCAAATGATCATCACGTAACAAGAAAATGGATAAACAAAATATGGATCTCAAAAATACATACAATGGAATATTATTCATCCATAAAAGAAAGTCCTGCCATTTGTGATGATGTGGATGGACCGTGAAGGCATTATCTAAATGAAATAAGTCAGACAGGAAAGACAAATATTCTATGATCTCACTTACATGTGGAATCTAAAAACACTGAGCTCACAGATAAAGAGAACATACTGGTGGTTGCCAGAGGCAATGGATTTGGGGTGGGCGAAATGGGTGAAAGTGGTCAAAAGGTAAAAACTTCCAATTATAAGAAAATAAGTCCTGGGGATGTAATGTACATCATGGTAACTACTGTGTTGCATATTTGAAAGTTGCTAAGAGAGTAGCTCTTAAAAGTTTTCATCACAAGAAAAAAAAACTTTTATAATTAGTGGCAATGGATGTTACCTAAACTTACTGTGATAATCATTTCACAATATGTACATATATCATTATGTTGTACATCTAAAACTAATGCAATGTTATATATCAATTATATCTCAATAAAAAAATTATAAGTGGAAGAAGCCATACAATGTATGGCTCTATTTATATGAAATCTAAGAACAGATCAAAGTAAACTATGATAAAACAAATCAGAATGCAAGTGGAGGTATAAGGGAGGATAGATAGAAAGCAAAACCCTATCCGAGGTCACATGACAACAGTCTTTGCACTTGTAGCACTGACATGCAGTGGGGGATGAGGGAGGAGCAGGTGAGAAACTAGAAATCCAGTTGCAAGTTACCTGTTAGTGCTAGGCCAGCAACTAGGGAGATTTGAGACTAAACTTTCCTTTTCTATGTACCTTAGGTTCCTTAAATTTCCTTGAATTATGAATAAAAGAACTGGTTCTAAAAGAAGATTATCTTGCTATTGGAATCCAAGAGTGAAAGGTAGAAAGCCAAAAAAGATAGTTAATTAACTCGCCTCCTCTTGTCTACTGACTAATCAACCTCAAAAAACACACTTTTACATGGTAGCAATGAAAGTTCTAGCCTAGTTCCCAGAAGGGATTTATTCAGTTCTTTCAGTTGAGTATTACCGTATTATATTTCTTAATTTGTTTTCAGTTTTTGAAGAATTCAGACTTTCCTCTTAAATTAAAAAATCCATACTAAAAATATAGCTAACTTATATCCAAAAATATGCAACATGTTTAACCAAGGATATACCTTACGGTCAAAGTTTTTATTCAATAAGCATTAGAATAATTGGTTACAGACACTATAAAGTAAATTCATGCTGGCAACCATGATGCATTCATAACAAAAATGTTAACAGAAATAGGAATCTAATGTACCTGAGTTAAAAACAAAATCATCTTTGCCTTCTGAAACCTAGCTCATATTCTACCCAAAAGACAATGTTACTTTCTAAATTTCAGTCTTCACCTACCCATTCCATCCATTTAAGATCACCCATTTTAATCCTTGAGGAATGTCTGGGGAACTGGATTCCAGAATCTGCTCTGTAAGGAAATACCACGGGCCTTAGGAAAGGTCACCTAGCCCCCATGGGACCCAGGGTCCTCACTGGTAAAATGAGAAAAGTCTATGACTAAAGCCTAATTATACTAATATGTTATTAAATTGTACATATTCATATCTTCAGCAACAGTACTAAAGATGGTGCCTCATCTCGTGTCTCTCAAGTTGCAACATGTTTTTCACATAATTAATATAGAGTTTTTGTTCCAGTAAGTTCATTAAAGGGATAATAATAGTGAGGAGGAGGAGGGTGAAGAGAAGCAACCCCAATAAATCTGTGCCATTTTAATTCACCAATATGAACTAAAGGCCAAATAAATACATTTTATTTTAAATACATATTTTACTTATACTACTGCTTCCCTTCTCTAAACATAACAAGGAAGTAGACTAAGAATGAATTGAAAAAAGTTGCTTCTAAAAAGGAAGAAAAAAAATTATATGGAGATTCCTCAATCTTTTAGACTTTAAAGAAAATATTCCCTATGTTAAAAAATAAATTATAAATCTGGCATTGGAGAGAGCAATTTAAGATGCTATTCAATCATTTATTCAATAAATATTAATAGAGCATCTATAATGGGCAAAGCATTGTAGCATATGGCATTCTAGCAAAGACAAAGGGAATATTGTTTCTGACCACAAGACCTTACAATCTATGAGGGGAAGAAGACATAAATACAGTTAGCTATAATACAGAATAGAATGTGACGAGATATAAGGCAGGAATGAATAATTTATAAATAATATAGGTCACAGGAAGGAGGGCAAATTTATTCAAGAATATATTCGTGGAAAAGGTAGCATTTAGATAAGCCTTGAAGGACAGGTAGACTTATAACTGGCAGAGAAGAAAAGAGGGGGTGAAGAAGACAGGTAGTACAGGGTAGCAAATGTTATAAAGGTAAGAAAATGAGACTTGTTCAGAGAAGACCCATAAATGTCATTTATGGAATTGTTTTTATATGCTTTTAAAAGTTAATCATTTCCTTTTACAATTATCTTATTAGAAGGAATTCTAAACCCTCTTTACAGATGAGGCACGTGGGGCACACCAGGTGAGGTACTCTAGTGAGTACCAGGGTTATTTGGAAGCACAGGTCTGATAGTTCCAAAGCTACACTTTTCAGTTACAATAGCAAGTGACCTCCTTCCTGCCTCCATAAAGAGGAGGGGTGTGATCCAAGGTCAGCCCAGACCGACGGGGCCTTTAAACCACAGGCTAACAGGTTTGTATCATCAGAAAGTTTCTTTTAATTTTTATTAAAATATAGCTAACATACAATATTGTATTAGTTTCAGGTGTATACCATAGTTTTCAACATTTATATATCTAAAGAAACGATCATGATAAGTCTAGCAACTATCTGACACTGTATAACAGTACCACGATATTACTAGCTTTATTCCGTATGCTGTACATTACATCCCCATAACTTGTTTGTTTTATACCTGGAAATCTGAATCTCTTATTCTTCTTTGATTTTTTCAATTACATTTGACAATCAGTATTATTTTTATATTAGTTTCAGGTGTACAGCATAGTGGCTAGACAGCTATATAATTTACAAAGTGATCCCCCTGACTAGCCTAGTACCCACCTGGCATCATACATGGTTATTATCATATTATTGACTGTATTCTCTATGCTTTGCTTTATATCCCCATGACTAATTTGTAACTACCAATTTGTACTTCTCAATCTCTTCTTTTTGTTCACCCAGCCCCTAACCCCCTTCTCATCCAGCAACCATCAGCTTGTTCTCTGCATCTATGAGTCTGTTTCTGTATTGTTTGGTTGGTTCAGAAAGATTTTGAATATCCTTGGAGTAACATTTGCAGAAACAAGACATTAAAAATCCTCAACTGGCTATGGTTAGTAGGAGATAGAGGATGAAAGAAGCAAAGTAACCAAGTATGGTGGTTCAGGTAAGAGGCAGTAGAGCACCAACAAAAACAATAATGCTGAAATGGGAAGGAGAACATGGATGCAGAAGACTTTTCGGAGACAGAGTCAGAAGAATCTGAATGTGTAAACAGAGAGAAAAATACGTTTATCATGACTCTCAAGTTTTTAACTCTGAACTAAGAAAATTCACTGTTTTGCTAGGAAACAATTCAATCTTAGGTATATTTATTGATTTTCAATGGCAGTGGGGGATCTGAAGTCAAATCCATGGACCACTGCAGCCATGGGAGTGAGTGGCAAAGGGAGAATATAAAGAGCAAATACTTGCTACTAACCTTTGAAAGTTTTCATTTAAATGGCCAAAGAGGACTAGAAAGAAGTCACATACAGAATGTGACAAGTCACAATAGGAAAGTGGCAGAAAAAGAGTAATGTAAAGTCATGATTGTACCACAATCAAATGAGACAACTGCAACTTCCATCTAACATTAGCAAGAAGCAGATTGAAAAGCTGGTAAGGTCACGATATAACTCATTTCCTCAAAATAAAATGTTACTTTTTAATAATTAAATGTATTTTGATCTATTTATATTATATATGACATTAAAGTCATGAAATCATCATGTGTGTATTTTTAAATGATTTTCAATGTATGTCCTTCTTTCCAATGACTGGCATTTCAGAGCCAATCTATTATCTGATTGATAAGTTTAGAAAAGAAAAGAAGAGAAAAATGAATGCTACATGTGCCAGGCACAATTTATCTTCTGATATGTAACATTTATACATGTGTATAGGGTCAGATATGTATGTTCCACTATATTTATGTACATATACATACACACACATACAAACCCTGCCCTTTTCATATACTGTGGCTAATACATTTGATAGAGGACTAAACATAGGGATATTCAAAACTACCACTCTAATATTCATAAGATTCTACGCCAATGTACAGGTTCTCGAATATTAAGTTTTTAACTAATTAATTAAATCTAGCATAGTTAGGAAATAAGTGTTTACTGCCATCTGGTGGAAGATTTGCCTCTCTACAGATAAATAAGCAAGTTGTCTTTAAAAAGGCAATGTATGGTAGCTGAAGGAAACTGGACTTTGGGTGATGAACACAATATACAGATGTCAAATGATAATGTACACATGAAAATTATATGATTGTGTTAACCAATGTTACCCCAATAAACTTAATTTTTAAAAAAGGCAATATAAAATCTTTCATAAGTAAAGTTATTTTGTACCACTCTATCTTGTTTCATCAGAAGTTACTGCTTTAGTAACATGTAAAGAATGAAAATGTAGAAAGCAGCAGAGCATAAATTGTGACACTTGATTTATAATTCTTCCCACGACTGTGGAAGAACTATTTACTGAGGCTCCCTTGTTATCCTATTCAAAATATGATAAAATTACTTTCTCCCTCATAAATACAGTTGTGAACGCTCCTGCACCAATAAGATGATATTAGTAAAAGATCTACGGCAAACTGGCAATAAGTCTGCTGACAGCTGACAAACGGTGCTGTGTATCAAAGGCAAAAATATATGGCTGTTTTCCTTCCCCTCATATCACATGTATGATCCACAGAAACTGATATTATAGTGAAAAGCCTAATAATATGATACTGTAATGCATTATCTGATGAAGTCACAATTGTCTTTATTATCTAATTCATCATTAAATACTTTGTTTTACACTTTGTCCATGGCTTTCTAGCATTATATTTTTCTCAAAAACAAATCTTGAATTCTCTAAAGCAATACTGTTGGAATCTCTCAATTGAATAGAGTCCATTTCTAAACCATGATTCACATTAGTATCTGTGATATTGTGAATTATAAAAAGAAACATAGGTCCCTCTCACTCTCTGCCTCTGAGAGGAGACCAAATTCTGCCCGAGGAGTATTACTCCTTTTCTAAAAAACTTTCCTTTTGACCTATAGATGTTAAAAATTTCAACATTACACAAAACCAATTATCTCAGATGTGAACGTACGATGGAAAAAATGCAAAAGAGATATCAATGTCCCAGTGATTGGATTAATATTATTCTCCTCTAGACTGCAAACTCTTAAGAGGATAAGGATCAAATGTTAACCGTCTTTGTTTTTTCACAATAACAGAGTAGTGCTTCCACCTAGCAGGCAGTCAATAAATGATTGTATAATTTCAGTATAGTATACACCAGGGTTTCTCAACATCAGTTACCATTGGCATTTGGGGCTAGATAATGCTTGATTGTGGGGGCTATCCTGTGCATTGCAAAATGTTTAACTGCATGCCTAGCCTCCACCCTCTAGGTGCCAGTAGCTTCCTCTCCCCAGTTGTGACAATGAAAATGTCTCCAGACATTGCCAAATGTGCCCTGGGGCGGGGGATGAGGGGCGGCCAAGACCCACTGAAGCAATGCAAGTCTAGCATTCAGCCCAAATATTGTCATTATCTTGTTTTTAAACTTTGGACAAAAAAAAAAAAAAAATGCCTCTCTGAGCCAGGGTTTTCTTTTCTGCAAAGTGAAATGATTGAATTTACAACTTCACAGTCTCTATGAGTCATCCATTTGATCATTCAATATTTACCGAATGTGAATTAAATAACAATGTTCTAGGCACAAGGTATCCAGTGGTGAGGCACTAGAATTCCCCCCTCTTTGTCAGTTATCAGGCTAATGAGAAATTCTAGTTCTGAATAATAATAGTAATAAAAAACAGTACTTTGCATTTTCTCTCCCCTTCCTCTCAAAGAAAGTGAAGGGACTTAACACTTATTGAATTCCTTTTATGTGCAAGTATTGAATATTCTCCATCTTTAATTCCAACATAATCCCACATCATATATATTATCACCTTTTCTACACACAAGAGTACTGAGGTTTAGAGAGGTTAAGTATTTGCTTAGAGTCGTAGATTGTGAGCAGTACACGTGGGATTGTTTTTCCCCGCTACACTAGGCTTTCTTTACCACACTGGCCAATATAAACACCGTAAACTCAAAGGCAATTTAAGAATTACATAAT
>NW_006436288.1:10585652-10588679 GCF_000325575.1 Pteropus alecto
ATTATAAATATGCATGTTGAGAATAAAAAGACTGAGGGAAAAAAAATAATACACTGACAAATCTGGCCCCCCTGATAGGTATTTTCCTTTAATGCAAAAACAACTCAGTTTTCATCCATCTTATTTTTTTAAATAAACTTTACAAAAACCCGTCTACTAGGACCCTGACTTTCCTTTTACTACCCTGTTTCTCCCCTTTCACAGTCACATTATGAAAACCCAGTCTACACTTACATCCATCTGCTGGTTTCCTCCTCGTTCTTCCAGCCCCCTGCATTTTGGTTTCCACTAAAAATGCTTCTCAATAAAGTCACAAATGACTGGGTTCTTGCCAAATGCTGTGAATACATTCTGTTTCTAACCTTTTTGGCTGTACTCCCTCCTTTCTGAAACTCTATCCTTCTTTGCTTAGCATTTGTGATTCAGCCTATTTGTCTTGGGCTCCCCGTCTTTCGTCCACCTTTCAAAGACGATGTTCCTCGTGGAGCCATCTTCTCACTCTCTTCCTACTCTCCGATGATCTCGGCCATGCTGATGAGAACCACGCCTATTTCTTCAGCCCTCGCCAATCCCCAAGCTTCCAGATGTTGTGGAACCTGTGTCTGTTACACATACTCACCTGGACATTTTACAAGCCCCTCCAATTAAACAAGGTCGAAACTGAATGTATTATTTCCCTCATCAACTTTGCCTCTCTTCCCATTTTTCCTAAATTGGCAAATGACATCACCAGTACTGCAAAGCCCCAATCCCCCTACTCCTTAACCGCCAACATTCTGTGGATTATGATGCCATTGATTTCTACGTCCTAAAAATGTCTTCTCCTTCTTGCCACTACCAGCGTCACTCTCTTGGTTCAAGTCCTCAAGATTCCTTGAAGGTGTCATACCTTTGTCTCCTGTCTGGTCTCCCTGCATCTAAAGTCAGGCCCTCCCTGTCACTTCACAAAGGCTTCCAAGCAGCGCAGTCCACTAGAAACTTCCCTGTGGGGTGGAAAGGCTCTCTGTGCCTGCACTCCCCAATACTGTGTAGACACTGAGCAACTGGAAATGGGGCTAGTGTGACTGGGAAACTGACTTTTAAATTATATTTATTTTAATATTTATTTAAATTGAAATAGACAACCTGTGGCTAGCGACTACTGCATCGGACAGTGAGATTTTGGAGTGTTCTTCTTCACGCAGAGATTTATTTAGAATACCGTTCTTTCCTTTAAAGATAAAACCCATCCTCCTTAGTTTAATATATGTGGCCTGGAAAAGTCAGCTGCCCTACATTTCTAGCTCCGCCACTCCTCTCCCACCTGCTAGCACCACTTCCAAACTCACACGCAGCCTATGTGGGATACACATAGGTATCATACATCTGAAACTAGTTTGTGCAATTCTCACACCTCTTGGCCTGTGTAAAAGCTGACCTCACTGCCTGACATGCTTTCTCTCTCTTCCCCATCTGCCTTACCCTTCCATCAAGCAGCTACCCCTCCGGCCTTCACATCAGTCCTCGTACCTCCCCAGCATCTCTACCAAAGGCGTGTTGCACTTTAGTGCTTCTGCATAAGTCCTACACAATTCGTATTGCTACAATATATTTATCATACTGTACTGAGAGCTCATCAAGGACAGAAATTAGATTTTTCTAATATCACTGCTGTCTACCAAGTATTTGTTAATAGCTGTCCGGTCCCAACCTCTAAGGTAGCTTCAAATTTCATTCCTATTATTAATTACTTCAAAGCCAAACCCTTCATTCAAAATCTTCAAGCAAAGGGATCTGTCACTTGACAATTCCTTTTTGAACCCCTTACTTTTGGCTGGCTTCTCTTTTTATATTCTCTACATATATTTAGACATTCCACATCTCTCTGTCTTCTTGATAATTTCTACAAGGATTGTCCTTTTATTTCTCTGACAACCTGTGTGTACTACTTTCTTTGAGAATCTTGAAAAAGTTCACCTCAAGCAAGAACTTTCTTTGGCCAATCTCACACTAACCCAACTCCACCTGCACACACAATCAGCCATGCATGACCTTGCCTGCTGATAACACTGTATCCTTTATTGTATGCTTTTTTCTGAACTACAGGGTCAATTCTTGAAGGGCAAAGATTGACTCCTCTGCTTCCCTCTCTATCTGCAGCATTCTCTACCGTGCTATGCATTTTTTAGGAACTTAAGAAGCATATGTTAATGGGTGTATAAAATCTTAAAGATGATGTTTGCTGTTTTCATGAATCCCAAAAATAATTGTTACCAACTCTTGCATTTTCAACACCCCAATACATGTGTCTTAGTTTTTAAGTAGTATCTAGATATTAAAGATAAAATTGAAATAGTAAAATAAATAAAAGCCATGGAGTCTTTTCTCCCCTATGAGGAAGGATATAATATAATAAAACAAATAATGCTAGGAAGTTACAACTCAAAGTGTTGGGAACTCCCTATCTCACACCTCGATGACATGAATAATGCTTTAAAATTAAAGACCGGGGCATTTTTAAAAAGCAAAATGATAAAAGGATAATTATTGTTTTTCAACTGCTGTCACAGGTTAGTTTCCACCTGCTGTGGAATTGGAACTGGAAATTAACTTTTTATCAAGTGATAGTGACTACAATCACTGTGACTTTGCCATACCTCTGGACACTTTCACATCAACAGGACAAGCATCTGAGATGTGACTGTGCTAGGATCTTGTCTGAACTTAGCTGACATATGAAATATAAACCCCCAATTTATATATGTCAGTATTTTTAGGTTATGACATATTTTTGATGTTAAAACACTACCTAGAAGCACCCATTCCATTATGCTAGTTAAAATCAGTAGAAAATAGACCCCTAGCTTTCAATTTTCAGGTATGTATTTAATGCTTAATTATCCTTCCCTCACCTTGAATTAAAAAAAGATATTATCTAAAGTATAAACAGTCAAAGAAGAGATCCTACAAATACACCAGACTCTTTAATGGACAAAATAGCATCTGGCATTTAAAGTTGTGTTCTCTAAAATAAAATGAAAAGACGGT
>NW_006436288.1:10588695-10598152 GCF_000325575.1 Pteropus alecto
TGCTTTCTATGTTTTAATTTTTAATAAATTCATTTATGTATTGAGGTCTTGGATCATCATTAAAGTTAATAAACAATTTAATTCTTAGTAAGCTAATCATTTGGATGTATCAAATAATACAAGTTTTAATTACAGGCATTAACAAGGAAAACTAACAGTGGGTAATTGCATCATTTCTCTATCTAACAGTAGTAGTTAAAACAACCATTAATTAAAAAATGAGTTAAGGAAAAAAGGCACTAACATAAGAGCCAAGAGAATTTTATTCTAACTTCTTATCTTTTATAGAACATCTAGTAGACTTTTCTAATTCTTATTTTAGACAGGATTCTATACCTTACTGCTTAATTTTGCTTCAAAAGGTTACTTTTCAAAATACTTACTTCAAAACAGCCCATAAATTTCAAAGCTATATTTCATTTACTTGAGCAAATTCATAAATAATGAGTCAGATATTTTTAAAAGTAAGAACAATTCCTATTTATCATATAATAAAATTAATCACGCTGACATCACTTACTGGATGCTTACCATGAGCCACACATTATGCCAAGCACTTTATTTCATTTAATTCTCTTCATAATCTTATTATACAAATATTATGATTATCCTCAATTTCCAGGGGAGGATATTGGAGCTTAGAGAGATTAATTTGCCCAAATATGATTCCAAATGCCTCTCAGATACAAATCCCTAAATTTCCTTCTTGCCATCCTCTACGCTTATAGAAGCCTGAATAGCTTCTTTGTATACCTTCGTTCATTCAAAAATATTCACCCAAAGCTGTCCTAAGTGCTGGAGACACAGTAGTAATGTTTAAAAAAAAAAAAATCCCTGCCTTAAGAGAGCATAAATTCTGACAAGAGAAATATAATATGTATATATAATATAAAATGTGCAATAAATCATACTGCTAAGAAAATTATCGCAGATTAATAAGATGGAGAGGGTAATGGTATTGGGTGCTAGTTTAGACAGGGATCAGCATGTTTATAGAAATTTTCTGTTTCCCACACATTTTCTCATCAGTTCTCCTTTCCCACTTCCTTACCTTCCCTCACAACCAAAACCAAAAGTTAGATAAGTAATACTAAAAATTCTAAGACTGAATTCTGGTTTAGAATCCCAGAAGAAACTCTAAGTTGAAAAAGAGAAACAGAGTTGAGAAGAGTAGAATGAATAGATATTTTCATACATATAAAAACAAATACTTTCAAAATATTTTCAAATTACATAACCAACCTTTAAATCATTGCTAAAACTTCTATGCTATTACTTCTGCCCACCCTTCATAGCTACCTGATTGTCAACATGCTTTTAGCGGAGAAAGAAAAAAAAAAAAACATTTAAATGTTTTTACCATTTTTATTAAATTTTCAGACAGTTCCATGTCTCAGGAAGAAAACCGTTATTTCTCCAACGGTTTGGAGCCACCCAACAGTGAAAGAGTGGCCACTGAAGACAAACCTGAAACTATCCAGACTATGCTACATCAACAATGCACTGATCATCTATCTCTCCAATGCAGACATTCTGAAAGAGTGAAGCTACAAAAAAAATTTTAAGACGAATCACATACATATGCAAACCAGATATCCCATTCCACTTGACCTTACAGTAAATTAACCACAAACATTCTGTTGTTGTTACTGTTGTTGTTGTTCGATTTCAAGACAGAGATTATTTTAGGGCTTCAGTTAATATTTACATTTTAAGAATAATTTATATGCCAACCCTGAACATGATAGGCAACAATCAAATTTGTATAATGTTCCTAATTTGTATTTCTTTTTACAGATACAACATGTTTTGGAGAACCTAACTGCCTATTTCACTATTTCAGAGTCAGAGATTTAATAGCACTACATCCATTAGTCTTACCTCTGCAGCTAAATAGTTCCCAGTAGCAAGATGTTTAAATCTGAACAAGCTGTTCCATTGTCCTGCACCCCCACGGCACGGGTCATGATGAACCACCTACAGACAAAAAGAGCAATGACAATAATGGCTAAAAATATTCATGTTCCTGACAAGCGAATGCCAACAGTTTATATGGGGAGCCTGCCTGTTAATGCTAACTTGTCAGATCTAATATGTTTCCATATGAGGACGATGTGGCAAAAAAAAAAAAAAAATTCTCCATAAAGGAGCAAGCAACATAACAGTGAACTCACTGTGTGTGCAAAATGCTCACGCCTTACATCTGCAAATACAGACTTACTCCAAAAGATATGTTTCCCAGGCCAAAGCTGGAAATACTGCAGGGCTCTTCTCCATTTGTTATTCAAACATTCATTCAACAGACTGTATTAAAAACCTACAATGTGCCAGGTATTCTTCTAGGCAACAGGGAGGGACACAGCAGTGAACAAAACTAGCACTTTCAATGAATAAGCTTTGGCAAGTGCCAGGAGGAAGTAAACAGCACACGATTGAATAACCAGGGACAGCTACTTTAGATATGACAATCGTCATGGGCCACTCTGAGGAGATGATACGTGAGCTGAAATCTGAAGAATAAGAATGATTCAGTCATGCAGAAAGACCAGAAGAGATCATTCCAGGCAGACAGAACCACAAACGCCAAGGCCTGGAGGTCTGGACTAGCTTAATTCTTAGCTCTCTCTGTGTGTGCTGTTTACTAACACCATGTTCTTTGATACTGGCCTTGTCCCAGATGCTGAGCCACTAGGCTCATGAAAAATAAAAGCAGCAGCTCTGAAACAGCTGATTATAACAGGAGGCTTTGTATGGTAGCAAGGCTCAGGTTTTACGGTCTAAAAATGACTATTTCCGAGTCCCAGTTCTACCCATTACCAAGGTACAATCATAGCGAATAATGTAACATCTTCAAGCCTGTTTCTTAAGGTACAAAATGGGTTTAATTCATAGGATTGTTGTGAAGATTAAATAACATAAGGCATAGCAGAGTGCTAGAACTTTTCATTATTCTCCCTCAACGGGCTGCCTTCTTTTTATTAATATTCATGACTCCTGGACTCCTGCCCCAGCCTTAAATTCTGTTTGATAATATATAACTTCCTAATGCCTTTTGTTAGAGTCCAGTTTGTGTGTCTTCCCCTACTTCAATAGCTCAAATAAGATCATAATTATGAAAATACTTCAAAGTAGATGAAGTCTTTTAAAATGCCCCTCCTGTAGCCAAAAACCTGCCCATCCTACAAGGCTCAGTACTCAAATCAAACGTCTTCCTCAAATCCTTTACTAATCACACCAGCAACTGTGACTTTGTCAACATGTGAACTCTTGCTCCCTCTCATTCCCTTAGGGGAGGCATAGATACCTTCGGGAATCCAATAAAATCTAATGGTTATCTCACATACATACATATACTGTGTGTACAGTTATTAGAGGTTAACAAATTTGAAGCTCACCATGGATGCCAGATTAAGAACTTCTATCCTATACATTAGGAGGTCTAGCAATGGTAGTACAGCTCCCTTGGGAACAATTTGGAGATACAGAAAGGAAGATGCTTTCATTTATTACAATATGATTTTGGAGGGATGCTACTGGCATTAATGGGCAGTGGCCAAGAGTATATACTACAATTTCCAGGAGAGTTTAGCACATGCCAGCTACTGTATGTGGCGCTCCGGATGATCCTCATCCTTTACCCTTCTATGCTGTATCACAGAGGCTGGAAGCCTGGCCAGCAGGGTTCTGCTGACATTCCATTAGAATGGAAAGTAGAGGAAAGCGGAGAGAGGCTCCTCTTTTGGCTCCAGTAAAGGCAGTGGCAGCTGCCTAGTGCAGGCCCCTACAAGGTGCGTGAGGTGGGTAAGGACTCCTGCAGCACAGTAGGAGAAACTTGCAGGCTCAGAAAGGCAGTAGTGGGTCCCCGCACTGCCAGATCTTTAGATAATACCACTGTTTCCCACCCCAGATTTCCCATCCAGTCCTTCCAATAATGTTTAAACCTAATTTCCTGTATTAAATATCTCTGCTTGAAACACCTGATGCTCAGGCATCCTGACTGATTTAGCACACAATAGAGAAATGTCCCACAGCCTACCTCTTTCGAATCGCCTACAGAAATAAACCTACCACAAATATAAATTGCTTTGATATGCAATTATACTAAAAAGTTTTTACAGCAAGTTATATGAAAAGTCCAATAATTTAAGAGAAATTCAGTACAAAGAGAGCAGTTTAAATGAATTCAAAACTATCTCAAAATTATTTAATAATTTGTTCACTGTCTCCTTTCTGACTGCTCAGTGGGCTATAGCATATCCAACTATGCATTTTGTTGGAATAGATTTCAGTGCAGTGGTAGTTACAGCAAGAGTTATGAAAATAATAGCAAATATATTAGAAGAAGCTTCATAACTCCTTTTAACAGACTTAGAGCCAAACATCAAATAGGCAGAAACACATGAAATGCAGGGAACTCATTGTATAGGGAAGTAACTATATAACTTTTTCACCACTGTATTTCATTAATAAAGTTTTTAAATAATATCTCACATTACTGTTATCCCTATGTTTTTCAATTATCTAAGGCACAATGATAAGAAATTTATGGTGTGAAAATATATATTTTAACTATGTATTTATTTGGGGGTTACTTGTTATCTTTCAGTCTTACCATGATAAGAGAAGTTGTCAGGTAGAATTCTTGGGTGATGGTTGTCATCCCCAACACTGTCTCAATCCCCTGTCACCTATTGAAGGATATGGTCTCCAAATATATTGAAGGACACAGTCTCTCCTGAATACTAGAGACTGAAAGTATGCCTCAACATGTAGTGTGTTTCATGATAGAAAATATGTTTTTTGTTCTATTTCATCTCTATTTCAAACCATATCATAACTTAAGGAATTATTTTTATGTTACATTTATAAGTAAGGTTCAGCTCATTTGCATAAATACCATACTGCTCCATTTCTTCTGTTTCAACGATCTATAATTTGCCTTATTATCTATCCCAATTTCAATTATGGTAATTTCTCTCTCTTTTAATCATGTACAAAAACTCTGTTCTAATATTACTTCTAAGACTAGATCATTCAAAGTCCACATGGACTCTCTACTCTTTTGTTTTCCTGTACTTCTATAGAATTTTTTTCTATAATTAGTTTTCTGATACTTTTCATTTACTATTTCTCTCAAATCCAAATCGAAGATAGGTATAAATGTAATATCTTCTAGAGTAGGTAGTTCCATGTTGAAATACATATTATTTTATCATAAATTATTTTCATTTATTCTTTAAATTAGAATTTGGATATTTTATTCATTTTTAATCATGATATATAAATAATATCACCTGTGAATTTCATTTTAGGATATTAAAGGAAATGCCACAAAATATATGGGTTTAAAGTGGTTGAGAATGACTGCTAAAGGCCTGAATGTCCATTAAATCAAGATGAATTTTATCAGATGTTGGTTTATTTATAGGTAATTATGCATATCTTATCTCCTCCACTGTTTAGAAAGGTCCTTTAAAGAAAAATCCATATCTCATATTTATTTATTGTTCTACCATAGTGAAACATTTCAAAAATACTTCTCAAAGGTTGAATAAATTCTTAACTATGAGTCTCCGCAGTAGAAATGGCATCCCTAAAAGAAATAAATGTCCTTTTCAGTGACTATGTAGTCCTAATGTTCACTTAAAGTGAGTCATCCTACTCTAAGTCAACTCCAATGTCATTTGAGGCACATGGCCTTCAGTCTGATCAATCTTGACAACATTTCACAATGAATTTTTAAAGAGCAAAGTCATATATAGGCCCATATTAAACAAGAGAAACAGAAATGCCCCAGAGAAGGCAGATAAAGGAAGTAGTAAAATTTCAAACTAGTCACAGCAATAAAGAGGTACAAGTCGTTTTACAAAAATTATTGTTTCATTGGTCTATCATCAGTGATGCCTATAACAATAAAACAGTCAGCCTAATGAATCTTGTCTTTTTGATATAAATATTTACTAAAAGCCAAAAAAATATTTACACACCTCTATTTCCCAGAGTGCTTTAGAACTAGTAGCAGAAGTGGCTGATTGACGCAAGGTTGTACGAAGGAAAATGTGCTGTTTTTTCTCATATTCATCACAAGTCAGAAACTTCTCTTGTTCTGCATGAAACAATCTAACAACGTCACCCTAGAAAAACAAGTCAAGAAAATATGACATAAGAAGCAGGTGTCTCTAATTTTGATATTGCTAGCTACATGGCTTTTAATGATCATTGGTACATTTCAAAATATACAGGGGATGAACTCAATGAAACATAGTGCGTACGTAGTTACATTCTAGGTTTATAGGTTTATAGTCACCTAATTATAACACCAGTGAACACACAGGTATTGCATCTGGAAATTCAGTAAGATCATCTTCACTTTTTCCAGCAAGTGTTCTGTGTAGGACATACTTACTCCTTTTAGGACATCCTCTCGATAGGAACTATATTTCATGAATAAAGTGATTTTCCAGCTTGTGTTGCAATTAACAGCATTCACCTATTAATGAAGAAGTGTTAAGTTATAAGACTGCAGATTTCATTTTATACCAGAAATTATTACTTCAACTAGTAAAAGGCGAAAAAAGACAACTTTGGACAATTAGTGTGCACTTCAACACAAATGCCTTCAAAGGACCCTCTGAAAATAGCAATAACTAATCATTATCTATTTGTACCTTAGGAATATTAATTAGCATAACTGGAATTAGGCTTATGAAAAAAATCAACAAATTCATTTCCTTTCTTCCTCAACTTACCTCTTTACAACCTGGATTATCGAGAAGCTCTATGTTGCTGGCATGTAGTGGCTGTCCTGCATTCACGGGCATCAAAACAACTTTATCTCCTACAACAATCTAGGAATCAGAAATAAGTTGCAATTGAGACAGTGCATGGATCTTTGGTGGTGTTATTTGAGGCTAAAAATAACTGCATGGAAGCCCTCATTATTGACCTAAGACCTGGACTGTTTGTCCTCCATACAAATTTTAGTTCAATTCTTTTCCTCTTTGAAGTAAATATCTTCTGATAAATGATCACATAATTAGTTTGGATTCATAAAGCTAAAGTAGATTTTTTCTTAGTAGTCTCCCATTTCAGTTGGAGCTTTTTAAATGTCAATGAATCCCTCCACATGTGGTTTTATGCTATGAGCGCAGCAGATATAGTGAATATATCTGCCCCCAAAAAACAATCTGGCTAAATATTAGAACCACTTCAAGTAGAAAATATTATACTTTTGTATTATCTCTGGAATCAAATAAGTTTGTTAAAGTTGATCTTACCTATAATCTCAGAAATTTATTAAACATTCTAATGTCATCTGGATTCAGAAAATGCAGAATTAAGTATACCCTTGTAGAAATATGTTTATTGTTTAGGCCTTGGGTATCTGGTTCAGTTTTATCTCAAACATACCAAACTAACAATGCTCTTTAAATCTGGTATTCATTTTTAAATAAAAATTAAAATTGGATATGGGAAAAATGCTCAAGAGAATTAAGCTTAAGTTGATTTTTTTTATTTATGCTATCATTAACAATGTCTGCTTTATTTTCAAGTATTTTTATTCATAACTCAAATTGTGAGGAAATGAGGTTGTGCTTTCTTAATGATAATAATGAACAGTTTAATTTTATAGATATTAAAGTTACTTTTGTTGTTACATTCCATTGAAGACTCCTTACTGTAGCACCTACATTCTCATTTATAGAATTGCTCACCATCTCAGAAATAAAAACCAATAACCTTCCCTTTGCATATTTCATACCAACTGAATATTAGAATAGATTAGTTTGATAGATAACTGAAAAATAAATTAGGATTTAAATAATAAGAATAAACAGAACTTCTCCCTGTATCTTAACCTAGACCAAGACTTTAAGGAACATAATTTCACATTTTCAATATAAATTAACTTTTTATAGATTATATACAAGATTCTACATTCAGATGGCTACTGTTGTCACAAACTATGTCTGGAGATTTGAATGTAATAGAGAAGCCTGAAGCTTACTAATTGAGCAAAGGGAAAGCTGCTCTTTGGTTTGCAGAAATAGCTTCTATTGTTTACACGACTGGTCTCTATACATCACCCTGCCTTTCAAGTCCATCATCAGTCAGATTCGACTCACAAAAACACTCATCATAGAAGTTCTCTATGTACAGATTAAGAACGATCATCAAAAAACAGTGTTAAGTGAGGATGAGAGGGAAGAGCTAGGCTATTTTTGTGTAAAACGGAAGGAAGGTAGTAAAAATTATATGCATAAGAAAAAAGGATGAGAGACTTTTCATAATATATCTTTATATTGTTTTCTATCTTTGAACCATGAGTTGGTATTTTTAAAAATTAAATACAAGCAAAAACATATGAAAGTCAACATGACATAGACAAATTTCCAAAATCCTCAAAAATAAAAAACTTGTTTTTGCATATGACACCAAGTCTCAGAGTCACACAGAAGTCCGAGTAGTCATTTATACTATAAATCCTGAGACTTGATACCACATCCCACTAGTGCTGTATCTGTTCCTCCAATTTCTTAAAGAAAAATTGGCTTTGGTTTACTATGTCATTCTTATCTGCACCAAAGTAAATATTAAGCAATAAGTTGCTAAATGTAATGCTATATTTTTTTAGTTACGTCCTTCCAATGAAAATAATACTTCTGCTTACAACTACATTCACTGTTCTAAATCTTACTATTTTACTATAGTTGTCAACAAACAAGCTTTGAGCCAGTTCATATGTACTTCAAAACACCACCCATAAAGTCTCCAAGGATTCAAAAGAACAGTATTCACAAGGAGAATCTAACATTAATTCACCAATTTTCAGGTCCTCAGTCATGTTCTTGATGATTACTTTAACCAAGCTGAATAAAACTTGCAAATAAAATGGACAAGATGTCAATCATAAAAAATAAAAAGAACAGTAAGAAGTGCCAAGAAGAATACAAAAGTGTGTAAGAAATGGTCCCTATTCTCGAAGAATTCACATCTAATTAGATAGGTTGGTAAACATGGAATTTGGTAATATTCTCAGAAGAGTACAGCATAGGGCCTGATTCAATGATGGGGATGCCTTCTGAGAAGCTGTATATCAAATATAGAACTTGAGGATAAAGTCATTTTCTGCCACATCACTTTCTCTCTAGTGCACAAGTCTTTAAAAAACAAAACAAGCAAAAAAACAAAACAAAACAAAACAAACAACAAAAAAAAAACTACAATTCCAAAGCACTTTTGTTGATTCAACATAATATCCCTGTGAGAGTCAAGCAGAGATTTTACTGAAAATGAAGAGTAATATAATGTCATTAGCAGCTACCTTTCTTTTGAAGTGGCACCTGGCATGGTGAAGAAACCTTGTGGTAGAAACAAAAACACCATAGTTTTAGTCCTGCCTTTGCTATAAATCCAAGGCATCAAGTTTTGCAAATAGTAAACTCCACTTGCTATT
>NW_006436288.1:10598210-10632685 GCF_000325575.1 Pteropus alecto
CCTTTCTTCACTTTTAAAATCTACTATCATGCTAAAGAACTAATGTCTTCTTATATCAAGGTTGAAAATGACAAATTATCCCTCACTTTTAAAATCTACCATCATGCTAAAGAACTAATGTCTTCTTATATCAAAGTTGAAAATGACAAATTATCCCTCCTAGGTTGGACGGGCAGGTAGGCCCAGGCCTGTCTCCTTCCTGGGGACAGAGCGGGGAACCCAGGGTGGGGGGTAAGGGCATTCTGTGACATGTTTGTAAATAAAGCTCAGCGCTCTCTGCAAAAACAACAACAAAAAAAAATCTTTGGAAGATACATGAGAATGAAATATTTATGTACTCTGCTCAAGGCTGTCCCCAGTGACTTTCTAACCACTCAACAGCAAGCAAGGGCTTCTATATACAGCTGAAAGTTAAGGAATCTATGAATCTGTTTTCCCCCAAAACTATTCTGGAATTGTATAAGACATGACAAAGGTGTTGTTAAATGGTAGAAACCATTGATTTTTGAGGATATGAGCATTTTTCTCTCCAGACTATCATCAGCCTCATTCTTGCATTTCCTTTTAGTCACCAAACACCTTATTGGAAATTTACAACCTAATCATAACTTAACTAATTACTAAATAGTAAAATATAATTTTAAAAGTCCTTTAAACTTTGCAATTTCTTCTTCTTAGTTTAATATGCTTTTAAAGAAAATCAGCAAAAATTAAACCTCTTGTTATGAAGTGATAGCATTTCCATTTGCCTTCAGTAAAATACTTAGGTTTATGTTTTAGAAAAATGCTGCCTATTCCTAGGGAAGAAAATGAGCATTACAACACAATCATTTATGTGGCAAATATAGGGCTGTGGATGTGCTTATGCTTTCACAGCATCCTTAATTACATACAAAAGCTACACAGTGGCGAGCAAAAACAGTGAGTCATTTCAGCAAAAAGCAATGTGGAAGGTTGTTTCAGCCATGCTTTATGGAGCACATCTATATAAGAAGAATTTTTAGTGCGTTTAACAATTACATTATCCATTTTAACCAAGATGGAGTGCTTGGGTGGTAGGTTGTTTTCATTTCCCCAATACGACTAATTATTTGAAATAGTTCATTACATTCAACTCTCTGCTGATCCTGTAAAGGCATTTGGGAGCAGGGTAAAGAATAGATAGAATAAATAAACAGGATAGAATGCATTAATAAAATCTATAGCTAATCTAAAGGCCCCCATTTATCCAATAATTTCATCACATTCCTTCACAGCCTGAGCTCAGGTTTTGTTTGTTTTGACACTTAGTTTTCACTGACCACCTACAGACAGGGACACTACTCAGTGGGGGGCTGGACAGGGAAAACAAGTATTACAAGAAAGAGTATCAAACATAAGTTGCTCATAAACATAATTGATCCATGAATAATTGAGAGTTGATTGTAATTAACTACCTAATGAAATTAAAATATATGTCATGCTTACAGCACACATCACTTGATGCCAAAAGGAAAAAAGGACTTATTTCTTAAGAAATCCAACACTCATCTTAAAGTGCATTACATTCCTGCATGCCATGCTTCGCCCAAACCTTACCTAATGAGGATATCACCAGATAATTTATTAACCAAATTAAACCATAAAGCTTGCATCCTGTGGAATTGACTTTGTACTTCAAAATTCACTTGAAAAATAGGTTCACTACAAAAGAAGACATTTCTAAGACAAGAAATATCCAAAACATTTTAAATGTAATCAAAATATTAATTGAGAAAACTGTCAGAATAGTTATTTTTTTATATTGCTCTAAATTTATAATGTTCATTTTTTAATCTCAACTTTTTTTTGATCATGTGAGCCAATATTTGTAAGGTATTCTGTTTAGGAAAATTATTCAGTATTCAATGTCAACCAGCATTTATTGAGCATCTACCATGTGCTAGGGACTGTCACCCACTATGGTATTTATTACACACAAAAATATCAGTTATTGATCCTATTAATCATATCACATAATTTTTTTTCCTTATTCTATAAAGTAGCAGAAAATATTTTAGCAATTACTAAAATTTACATGACACGATATGCATATATTCCACAATATATATTAAATCTAATTGTCATCAATGAGCAGGTGTCAATCTACAGTTCCTCATTCATTACACATCTATTAAGATGTATACACTGTAAACAGCTAACCATAGAGCTAGTTAATGAAATAGTGTCATGATTCACTGTGTTACTCTATTAATTTAAAGGAGTAGATACCACTTTCTAAGAACAGTTCTTTTTCCTGACAGCCATGCTTCCTCCTGATTAGGCGGAGATGCAAACTCTTCCTCTCTCTGCTAAGGCTCAGCCAATATTAAGGTTACTTCCGTCCTTTGACACAAATTCTAGCTGAGAAGATGACTTCAAATTAATCTGAACTTTGTCTTTTTATGATTCCTGAGCACAATTTTTACTATAATTACTTTTAGCTTATTAAAGATATTAACATAAAAATAATATGTTGAAGATTGAAAACTCCCTCCATTTTACGTTCTAGATTCTCTCTTATTAAAAATTGTTTTTATGTATGCACTGTTTTTCTATTAATTTTATATTTACATACATTGTCACCCTCGCTTCTCAGCTTCCAGAAGGGATGAATATAAAACCAAGACCCTTCATTTCCTGCAGCATCCAAGGACACACGCATGGCATTCTTCTCCAGTAAAGCAGGTAATCTCTTGTTGACAGTCAGATACTTGTTGCTTTTGATATGCAGTAGCTGTAGGGAATAGACACGGATTACTGCCTTATTCCTGGATCTCCTCTATTAAATTCATGTGTGTGTTTATGCATATATCACATGCCTATGTAACACATCTTAGGGTAGAGATTAAATAAAGAAGCTCTTTTCAGACTCCACACCTACCATCTTTCTTAGTTAACTTTCTTTGGGTTCCTGCTCACCTCCACCCCCAATTCTGCTTTATAATAAAGTGGGCACATGAGGAAATCAAACCAGGGGGGCATCTCTGAATGATTTTCATCCACTGATAAATAATAGAATAAAACCAGGCTCTCCAAGGGAGACCTGGAAGTTCCCTCAAACCACATCCTTTCTCAATTCCTACAAAGCCACAAAAACAGAATATACTAAAGAAAAATCACAAAACTAAAATAATACACTGACCCACTTAATATTATTAACTATCGCTGCCCGCAGACAGCCCAAACCCTTCCCCCATGAAGAGGAAAGCACCATAGCTTCCACAAGAGGATGCTGAGCCCACCCTGTTCTTAGACGGGCATAGAAGCATCATTTCTCAAATTTTTTGGATTCCATGGGAAATTTTTTTTCCAAAACACTAGTCTACTGAGTAGGAAAACTAAAACAATCTTCCTATCTATTATAATCATTTCAAAAAAGAGTGGTCATTTCAATTCTCACAATATAAGGAGGAAATTATCTCAAACTAACGAGCAGTTCTTTAAATGAAAAAAATAAATCAGCTTTTTTGCAAAACTCATTATAATATCCTTGGTTCTCATTTTACCGTAAACCAATGAACACCCTCATGGGCCATCTCTGTCCCTAACTGACCACCCAAACATTTGCACTTCAGATTCTTGGCAAAAAATATAAGCCCCACTTGCTGAAACTGAATAGTGATCAAAACTTGATAAAAGAAATTCTATTTATGGAGGATTGTCCAAGGGACACGCAGCCCCAGGCATGACATAATCTATAATGAGATTAACTCATATATTCAAGGAGCTGCAGATGCAACCAGGTACCCTCATCTTGTCCCATCAGAAAACTGCTTTGACTGCACTATGCTCTGGCATTTTACCATTGGCCAATAACAAAATATCAAAGGATATTATTTTTTAAAAGAGCTCTATGAAAAGCCTCATTGTAGCATCTACTGTAAGGAAGTTGTTAAGATTATTGTTTACCATATAAAACAGTGCCCTCTTTATTAGAGCTCATTGGAAAAACACATCTCTGGTCTTCTTCCTGGGAATGTTTGTGTTACTAGACCTCTCACTTAGTTCTATGTCATGGAAATCCTCTGTGAATGCTGTAATGTTATGCTTCCTTTATAGCTAGCTAAGTAGGCAACAAAAAAGCTTCAAACCAAAGTTTACCAGACTTTACAACATAGTTTTATAAACATGCTTCACCCCCGACTTCACCTTATTCATTCAGCCATTATTTTCCCTTTGACCCAGTTGCTTTATTTATGTCTATTTTGTTTTGTTATGTGTATTTTTGAAAATGCCTTACGTTCTTTTCAGAACAAGGTGAGGCATATATTAACATATAACCAAGTAAAAAGCCAAAAGATCTAAGTGAAGCACAAGAAAGGAATGCAGCTGAGATAAATCAGTGTGAATACTAATTGAAATGGGAGATTTTCTAATAACAACTCAAAGAAGACTTCTATCTAAAAGCACAACTGAAAAACTTTCTTCTCTCAATAAAATTAAAAGATAAAGCTTTGTATGTTACACATTAGTCCCATTATTACTAAAGGACTATCTTATTACAGGCCTTTAGAAACTGTTTCCTGATCTTCTTCCTTTTGGGATAATAACTTGGGCATACATCTAAATAAGCTCACTTCTTTATGAGTATACAGCAGACTTATTCCCATATAGAATAGTGTGGTGAGTATCAACTGAAAATATCACAATATCTATAATTCCCACCAAAGAACCAACTATTGTATCCTAAAATATTAATGCTATTTGGCATTCCTATCATATGCAAGTTACCCATAAAAGTCATCTCTTTTAAAAGAAAGTAAATAGATACTTACTTGTATAACATTACTGTATTTCACAATTTCTCCCAACAGTTTCTTATTTTCTGATTCATTTTGTTTTTGTTCCAGTTCTGCAGCATGCTATAAGATGATTATCAAATATTCAGTGTAGAAACATAGTAAACAGAGTATAATAACTGACAAAGAAATAAGAGTTTTTTAGGAAAAAAGACCACAACCATGAATAAAATAGGCCGGTTGATTTACTCTTGGTGCTTGGGGGTGGGGGATAATAATTAAATACATGATTATAATAGAGTGTAATAACTCTTTCAATTTAATGCTGAAATGTAACCAACAATATCTTGCTTTTAAATTAGAAATTTCAGAAAAGCACTAGGCAATTCGATCTCATAAAAATTACTTTCAGTAGGAATATTGGTAGAGAAACCAACCAGGATAGTAAGTAAATTTCAAGTCTCAAAATACAGTTTAAATTCTGAAAGTAACAGAAATTTTAATGACACAAATTAAGTTCTATCAAATTGACACTCAGCCCAAAGCAGAAACACCACACCTTTTTTTTCCATAGCCTTTCGAAAAAAAATTTAGTACTATGCCAAGTAAAATATAACTGGATTTGATATTCCTATAGAGATTTTGAATTGGTTTCCAGTTTGAAGTGATCTCTAAAAAGTAGCAGCAGAAATGTATTACCTACACACCAAGAAATCAGTAGTCATCTCCTATACATTAAAAGTCCCTTCCAGTTTCAATGTGTTGCTACAACTATTGTAAATCCCTGTGTATTGAGTAAAATCACCAAGCTTTTGTTGTTGCTGTACCTGGTCTAGCCTAAACCAGACAAATCAAATTCTGGCCCTTACCTGTAATTTCTTCAGCAAGGCTGCCTCTGTGTGGTTCCCTTGTTTGGCTTGCTTAGCTTTCCAATATTGTTTCTGGGCAGAATATCGATTCATAGGACATACCTTAAAGAGGCAGTCTATGACAAAACAACAAACAAAAACACTGTAACTAAGGTGACCAGCATTTCTTAGATTTTCTTTTAGCCTAGCATCGGAATCTCAGAATCCCTGAGAATAAAGAACATTTAAAGGTTATCTAGCCCATCCTCCAACCAACTCTTAAATTTTCTCTATAACACCCTTTTCGAATAACTTTTTAAACTGTACAATACCCACTTCTTCATTAGTTTAAGTTTCTTAAAGGATACTTTAATTCGTACAATTTATAGAGAAATCGAACCAATGCAATCATTATATTAGAAGGCACTTCTTAATTATAATGGAGTACCTGGTCTCAAAAAGCAAATTGAATGATGTTAGTGATTTTCTCTGCCTTACCTAACCTTGCACAATGAATAACTTACTAATGGTATCTATCTTTGATATCAAAGGAACGAAAAACATAGAATCAGAGTAATCACAACAATCACATTTCAGTCATTCATTCCGTAAGTTTCCACATAACTGAAATGAATATGATATAGAAATCTGAGATGCAGTGTGTTATAAGGAAGACACAAAGCAAAACAAAAACAAAAAAGGTTCATCTATTTTAAACACAGATGTTTACCAAAAAAAAAAAAAAAAAAAAGATTATAGTCTGAACTCTACTACTCAATATCAAGATAGGAAATTGCAGTGAAATAACATAATGATATGTCAAGATCGAAAAGCAAAATATGTTTTTTCTTTTTAATGAGGAAAATAGAAGCTTGTCTAAAGAATTCTTCCATATGCTAATGATTCTGCATGTTTGTGGAATGGATTACAATCTAAAACAAATGTTAATTCCCAATATTCTATTATAAAAGAGTAATGATATAGATTATCCAAATATTATTTTCATTTTTCTTACAAAATATTGTATGAATTCGACATGACGAATTTATTTTGGTTGCTGCCGTAATATTTAGGATCATTCTTATTTTTCTAATAGGTATCACAAAATAAAACTCAATCAACTCAAATATCCATTTAAGCCACATTTTTTTTACTGTATTATACATGCTCATTTTATTATTGTCTTTAAATTAATTATAAAATTAAGATGGATTTGATCTCTTCAAATTTCATTTACTTGTGACTGCAAATTTTTGGAGGAATTTTAAAAATTCAGAAGAAATAATAACTTTTTAAATATAGTCTGTAATTATAAACGCTAATTTTATTGATTGCCTCTTCCTCTCTCCCCCATTCACACATGAAGCTACATAGAAAACTAATTATTAATTTCTGGTTTAAAAGTTATTGATGTAGATGATTAAATATTTTATAGGTAGCAAAAAACAGACACCTTCTAACTACCAAAAGTAGGCTGAGAAACAATCACAATTACAATATGACACAGGAATCACCACTTGGTACATACGTGTGAAAACCAAATAACCAGACCTGAAAACTGTTTTCCTTCACAACATATCTTATACGCCCTAAAAATTATTTTCTGTATGTTAGCAACTACAAAGAACATACAAATTTTTTTCAAGAACAAATTTGGAGATTGTTTACAGGTATCTCCAAAGAGTGCTCTCAATTTAACGCAGACTATTTTGACCATCCTATATTAAGCAAGTCTCCAAATTCAGTGCAGCAAAAACTAAAATCCTTATTCAAGTAGAAATAAACTCTAATCTGTAGTCTATATTTCTGAATTTCTTCATGTGTGAAAGGAATAAATTGTGTTCTTCTCCATTAGGAATTCTTCAAATTCCTAATTAAGTTCATTAGGAAATACTCTTTGACAATGAAAATAATTTTCCTAAATTCTAGACCACCTCCATAGCACTCCTTTTTAGAGGTATATTTGGGTAGCTAGCAAAGAAAGTGTGCATGTCATGGTCCTGATCCTTGTGGTTGAAGTTATTGTGAAGTGAAGCAAAACATTCATCTAACCCAGGCTTACTGGTCAGGCTGTGCTTCTGATTGCTAAAACTCAGACCCTCTCCTCAAAAAGCTCACAGCCTAGTGGGTAAGACAGGCATCCACCATGTATTAAAGTTTCACAATGGAACTATGGAGAGGTGCTGTGGAACACAAAGACGCATGTAGCCAGCTTCCCAGAAGAAGCCAGAAAGCCTTCCCAAAGAAGAAGACACAGGCCAAGTTTTGAGGAACCAATCCCAATTTAGCACATTGACAAGGGGCTTCAAGAGCTCAGAAGGGCAGGGTATTTCAAAAAGAGCCAAAGGCGGCACAAAGGCAGAGAAGGCAAATGCTGAGGGACCTGCTAACCTTGCAGAGAAACTATGGCCCAGGCTGTGAAATGAAAACGGACTGATGTGAAGTCAGGGTCTGCATAGAGCTATGTGCTAGGGTAAAGCGTATGGACTTTATCTCATAGAAGATGTCAAACTCTTAAAGCGTTTTAAGCTCTTACACCACGTGAAAGGTGACGTAAACAGACTGGCAAGAAGACCAGCACGAAAGCCCACTGTCAGCATTCTGGGAAACAGTGAGGATTTGAATTTAGACTGTATGGTAATTGTAAAGTAGCCAGAGATTTCAAAGAAAACAGCAGAATCAACAGGCTTAATAATATCTTAGATGTACAGTGGGGAAAGGTGAGGGAGAGGAAAAGTGAAGTTGGATAAATGAACGAGCTTCCACCCACTCTGAGACACAAAGCCTTAGATTTCAAAAGCCCTTTCTAGTTGCAGGGCTTAGTATTTGGTCCTCCACAGCAACCTCCCACAGGTGGCATCTCATTTTATATAATAGTAAATAACCAATCTGATTATGCATGGAAACTAATATTGCAGAACTATTTCGGTTGACGGGAGGGAATGTAGAGCACACACAGACTTTTGTAAAAATGCTTTTGTTGATGGTGGTGATGGTAATGGGTGTTTGTGTGTTTCTGTGTTTGTGTGTGTGTGTTTAATTCTCTCTGCCTCTTTTAGAAAAAAATATACTGGTCTTGCACTAGTCACATATTTTATCTGATTCTCAATTTATTGCACAATTAAAGTATTAATAATACCTGCCACACCTAATCCACAGGGCTGCTGAGATATGCAAAGAGATAATCTATGTGAAAGTATTCCATGAACTTTAAAGCCCTATTATAAATGCAAGGTATTACTATTCATATTGTTTCATTTGTCCAGCACTAGCTTCACTAAGAGATGACTAAACCATTACAGAGCTCTCAGCAAAAAGCAACAAAAAGTAGAGTTGTCAGGTTAAACCTGAACCAAAAGTGTCCAGTTCACAAAAAGGTGTTTGCCTCTTCGGTTTAAGATGCCACAATATATTTTTGTATAAAAATTCTCAAATATCCTGCAACAGCATGGCAGTGAGTAGTGGATGCAACCTCCATTACCTCGTAATACATTTTAAAATACGCAAATATAATCACTAACACCAACATGGGTACAACCCTGGACAAGCCTCCCACACTTTTTCAGCAAGCAGGAATCCAACTATCTCAGAGCTGTACACTCTCATCTGCCCTACTCACCCTTCTTCTAAAATGAACTCTCTAGTGTCCCTTGGCCTGCTCATTCTCGAACATTAGAGGTGTACATACTGCTAACAAATAAGTTTTAGGGGGGTTTCCAATTAGAAAGGGTCGCGGTGTTGTTTGTTAATTAGGTAACAGCAATCTTTTCAGCAATTCAAGACTCAAATAATAATTAAAAAGGAAAGGTTGGCCTCACAGAGCAAACACCAAAAGCACAAATAAAAGGAAGTAATTTGAGTTAAAAAATTTTTTAAAAGCTTCATCTTAAGACCTGAGGTCAACAATTTTGCAGAATTACAGAAGTTCAGAAATGTCAGATATGACAAAATGTGCTCTGTTTAGTCAGGCAATATTATAAGAACAGTGCCTTAGAATTAGAACATTTATTTTTATATTTTTACAACTGTGGAAGGAAATTCAGCCCAGAAGTGTTTACTTTAAACTGAAAGAGTCAGCGGCATCTTTAGCAGGCTTATAAATGCTAGTGGATGGAAGGAATAGGAAAGCCATTCAAATGGTGTGGAGCACAAAATGTACGGCATGTAACGCTATAAATCAAATAACTAATCTTCCCACATGATTCTGGGTAAATCTGGCAGGAAACCAGTCAAAACCTCCACTTACAATACCTATCTAAGTAGCTTTGAAATGTTTTGCTTTGTACCTACAAAAGCATTTTCTTATTTGTATTTAATGCAATTTCTTCACCCCAGAACTGTCTAGAGAACTCCACGTGGGGCTATTCTATGTAAAGTTCAAGTTACATAGTGGCCAGCAACTTCCTCTGGTAATGGTGGAAGGAACACTTTCTGTTTCATTTCTCTTCCCTCCTAAAGATGTAAGGTTTAAATGAGGCAAGACATATTAAATCATCAGCGAATGTCTGTCACAAAGCGGGCATTCAACAAACGGCTCTTTCATGGTAGCTTGTAAAATTACCTCATACTGATTACAGAGAAAGTGGTTGCCAAGGGCTTTATTATCTCCACGTGGAGAAAGGTGGGGAGGGAGGGCATCTGGAGCTTTTCTTTCTCTCTTTATGATATAAACAGGATGCAGCAGAGTTCAAATGAAGACAATGGGACCTTCCCAGTGATAAAACGGAAAGTGGTAAGCAAACGCTCCCTGGGGTAAGGAACAGGCAGACAAGGGCAATTAGAATTCAGAACTGGTCAGGGGAGAGGGACTCACAAGCCTAAAATATCGCTGTAGCTCTGTTTTTCACTTTTCCTAAGAAACGCATCCTGAAGCAGAGTGTTTGTGTAAAACTCTTAGCTTAAGTACAAAGTTCTAACTAAACTTCTACCTCCTGTGATCATAGCATAAGGCAAGTGTAGGGAGGGTATCTAAGAGGGAAAGTGTTTTCTAGAATTTAAAAAGGCCAAAGATGAATTTATTACAGGTTTAAGAAACATTTAAATGTATCACAACACGTGCATGGGCAACCATGAATACTGCAGGATAACTTTCTCTAGGCAAAAGTTAACTATTTTAATACTGAAGAGGGAGAGAAATGGACCTTTGTAGTTACTGGCTTGTAGACTACTAAAATGTTAGAACTCAAAGGAGCTTCCGATAAAAATCTGACCTTTCCCTTCTCTGAAATAAAGAGTGAGTTGCCTACATCCTTTGTGATAGGATCTCTAGATTAAAATAAATTATAAATATGAACAAGTTCAACCACACACAGGGTGCTCGAATGCCTGACAGGTAACTCTCTGGTCTCTGGGTTGTAGGGACATTAATATGATTTGGTTTGCTCAGTACAGTTTACGACCATGGAGCACTTTGTAATCTATAAAGAGCACTACATGTTGATAATAAAGATCATTTGATCTTCCCAATAACCGTTTTAAGGATCATTTTCTCCATGTTCCAGAGAAGGAAACTAAGACTTTTCTTAAGTCCACAAGTTGGTAAGGAATTTTAACTAAGATCCTCTGAACTCAATTCAATATTCTGTCGCTATGCAATGCGCCTTTTGGGAGCAGGTGTGTCAAATTGAAGCAAACTCTGTCTCACCTGAAACGCTGTTCATAATTCTACACATATACACCTCGGGGTCATTTAGAACAAATCTAATCTGGCTTCTATAAAACAGCCTTAAATACCCTAAGACATCATCCATCTGACATCCCTACCTCATTTCAATTTGATTATGATGACAAGATCTCCTCAAAAAATAGCATTTTTACTACCAAATACTAAGATTACCTCTTTCCTCACAATAATTTGGTCAATTAAAGATTGGTTTGTTAAGACATTTATTATGCATTTATTAATGTATTTAGCAAGCATAAACCTTGAAAAAAACATTGGCCGGAAAATAAGATCTGTCTAGGTTTCTATACTATCAGTCTTGCAACAAATAAAACGTCTAGAAAATATTATGAAGATATATATATAAAAGCATCAGTTGTAATACCTCAAAAGAAACTAATGAATGGTTTTCCATGGAAAATATGCCACATGTGTATATATAGTTAAATAAATGTTAAGACATCCATAAGAATGTTATAAAATCTTAGTCTCAAGAAATATTAATTACCTGAGGCATACATTAATGAGTAAATACTGAAAAAGAAATGAAACTATTTTTTGCTTCATTTGGAGTAGGGAGGAAAAATAAAATTCAAATGCATTGATACTAATTTTCATTCTTGTCAAGGTTTAACTTTAGCATTAAGCAAACCATTACACTAGATGTAAGTTAAATTTCTATCTAATGTATAATTTTTCAATTAATTTTCTCATTCTCAAAGTGTCATATTAACACTGATAATCAAAAAAGTGTAATAAGCAGACTGACTCAGAAATCAATATGCAAGTCTCTAAATCCCACTACAAAAACATCAAGTCTAAAAGAAAAGAAAATGAATTTGTCCATACATAAATGTGTGTATTAATATGCATACGTATATGTGTATGCATACACATATGCGGACAACATATGTATAATAGTTATACACATATTTTTATATGTTTATTTGTATTTTTATTTATTTATAAGTATATATTTCTACAGTATTTCCTATATATCAGAAGTTACCACATACATTACCTGATTTAATTCTTCTAAAAACTCTTTGAGGTAAGTATTAGTTTTATAAATGAGGAAAGAGAAATTTGGAACATTTTACAGATCTACCCTACAGTTTCAAAGCTAGTTTTTAGACTTAATCCAGATCAATGTGTCTCCAAAGCCCATCGTCATCATTTAATAAAAGACACTCAATATTTCTCAAATTAAAACAAAAAAATACATCTAAGTATGTTCACTTAAATTAAAACATACAACATGATAGTCTAGCTTTTCCCTGGTTTCATACTCCGAAAGGTGATAAACTTCTCCCACAAGAACCCAAAAATGTATTTAAAAGAGACTATCTGATTATCTGTAAATAGGACCCAATCGAACTGGCGAAGTAGAAGCTAGAAACACTTGGGCAGGGAATTTTACGCCTCAAGTCCTTCACTTGGAAAGCAATTATTTTGAATAGCTAAAAAATTAAACCGTTAATACAGGTGAATTAACTTTATAGAGATAGGCTTGCCTTTTTAAAACAATTTTAGCATCACAATAATAACTTCTGGCCTAATTTTTTTTTAAAGTGTAACATAAGCTATTTTATGCCAAGTTATAGTTACATAATTGAGTTATTTAGATTGAATAATTGCTTACTGTTGATTGTCTAGTGACTGAATTAATTACTATTCTCATATGGGAGACCTAAAGCAAAATCAGTTTGTTGTGCTAGCTCCTCTGTGAGTGGAGATTTTTCCATAAGAACGAAGGAGATCATGGAGTCCTAATTATTGTTATTGTTAATTTATGCCCAAGTGAGACTAGCTTTCCATTGATTATTATCACCATAAAGCATCTACCTCTATAAATAGTTTAGGTGTCAATGGACAATAACTTTAGAGCAGTGTTTTACAAACTGTAATTGTGCAAACCAGGTTTAAGATCAATCTATTTAGTCTCAATCATCTTTTTTGAATAGAGTCGAGTGAAATGAGATGGAATGGAATGGAACAGAAAAGAAAGAGAAGGGAAATAGAGAACGCTGCAAGTAACAGGTACTCTTTCAAGAAATTTGTATCTGGTGTGTGTGTACATATGAATACATATATGTGTGCATGTATATGCATGGTGGATCATAATGTAAAATGTATTTCTTAGAGTTGCAATAAAAAGTGTTTGAAAGTCACATGTGCACAGGTTAGGGTTAAAGAAACTGAAAAAATTTAAATTAATTTTAGGTATATATACATATATACATAAAGAGATAGAGAGGGAGAGAGAAATCCTGTGGGCAAGAGGAAAAGAAATTGAGATAACCAAGAGAACTTTCTTTTGTTCAATCAATGACTTCTGAAATCCATAAAAACTATCCTTTTATTAGTTGCCCCATAAAATTTTTATATAGGGAATTACAATGGAACAGGAAGATGACCTTTTAAAAATCTTTTTACCCCCCACTCTGACTGACCTCTACCTTTACTATGGCACCTCTCTCTCAAATGTTATCTTTTATATTATGTTTGTAATATAAAATGTTATATTTATTAGTTAACCTGTTTGCATGAGACTACATTCAGTATCTATTATTTGGTATGTGTAAGATGCTCAGAATCAGCAGCAGGAAACTCCTGCCAAGTTACCAGAGAAACAATCATTAGATATCTGTTCTTTCTGCTCTGAAAGGCCTTACAGTCTATCTCCTATTAAAATGCAAATACCTGAGAAGGGAGCACACTAAGATCTCAGTTCTCAATTTGCCACAGGAGCCTGAAAGCTCTGTGAGGGTAAAGTGCATTGGTGCTAAGGATCTGGGGAAGGAATTGTTTAGACTGGTAACATCTGCTAAGAATATGCAGGAAAATTGTTTATCAAATTTTCAAATGATGAAGAAGAAGGGGGAGAAATAGCTAATTTGACAGACAAAAATCTAGATTTCAATAACAGGAAAAACATTAACACTATTAAACTCTAAAGAAGCCTAAATATGAAGTTCTGTGTTTATGTTCAGAAAAAATTCAACTACTTATATATACTATCGAGGGGAACACCATGGTTATTAAGAACATTTTTTGTTTGTTTTTTTTTAAAGGCATAGATCTTAGCTTTGAGTTCAACTTAATATAATTAAAGTGACCATACATCCCTGTGTGCCCAGAAAAATTCTGGTTTATGCCTATTGCCTGAGCCTAATTAATAACTGTGTCCTCTTTTACTCTCAAAAGTGTGCTGGTTTGAACAATAAAGTATATGAACACCCCAAATATTTAAAAAATGAATACTATGATGTGGGAGCTGAAAAAGCAGACATAGTCATTGTAGGCTGATTAACAGAAGAATGGAGTTTCAACCACAGGAAGTAGGAATACATCCAGACTATTTGGGCTCAATGATACACATCCGGAATATTAGGCTCAGTTACAGGTGCCACATTTTAAGTGGCACCCTAACAAAGTAGCCTGTGTCTGAAGTTAGGCAAACGAGAAAGCAAGCAAAATATAGAAATCAGTAATAGTAGGAACTGGGAAATGCTGCCTAACAGAGAAAACAAAGAGAAGGCATAATCTCACTGTATACAGCTGAAGACCTACATGTAAAAGAGAAAAGAAATTTTTTTCTATATTGAGCTAAGAATCAGAGCAAAATTTTGTTTAATGTAAGGAAACTCTTGCCAGCAGTTGGAAAAGTCAAAAAAATACAAATTAATCAGAGACAAGTAAACCTGAACAGCAGTGTTCAGGCAGAGACTGACACGACATGCTGCAGAAGGGATTTTGCCTTGATAAGGAGGCCCCTTCCAAACACCACCTTCTGTTTCATGATGGGAATTGTGGCAGAGGCGATTGGCATGAAGGATAGAGTTCGTGTCCTGTATTTACTGATAAAAACTCAGAAGTCTCACCTGCCTCAGCTGTATTTACCACACTGTAGTTTGGTTTGGCATCTATTATAGAGATCAGGAAATTCCAGCCCCGGACCCTGTAAAAGTCTTCTACCACCAAACATCTGTCAGTACTAGCTTAAAATACTCAAAGTTAAAGTACTCTGTAAATATTCATTATTATTACTCCTAACTTTACATCCCAGATGAACAAATACAGTTGTGTTTATATCTCAGAGCATCAGAAGCATGTTGGTTTGTCATTTAAGTATTTTTGTTTGGTAAAATATTCCCAGATTAAAAAAAAAAGATGAACAATCAAAGGTAAAAGGAATGATAACCAAGAAAAACTTCCTCACCCAACGCACACACAAACAAACACACACACTGATATCAGCTAACATTGAATGGTTAAACATTGTGGTAAGAGATTCACATAAATTCTTTCATTTTCATAGAAAAACGTGAACAGGTACTAGTTTTATTCCCACTTTACAGATGGCAAAGCTGGTGCTTAAAGATTAGGTTCTGCCCACGGTCACAGAGTAAGAAGCAGAGCTAGGATTCAAACAACTAACTTCAAAGTCTGTGCTTTTATACTCTAAAGATGGAAAGGACACACACAACCCAGCTATTTTCTACACTTGAAAGGCAAAGCAGTAAAATACTGAAGAACTGCGAAGTGAAAGGAAAGGTGGGACTTCCAGAAAGCAGACTGGAAATGAAAAGTAGAGAACGTACAGATAAGAAAGCAGAGTGGCTGACGCAGGAGATAGGACGTGGGAAATATAAGGAACAGTTATGGCATTTTCTTCTCCCTGCATTTTTTTTCTCTTCTTCTTTCCAAACTATTCTTTATTTCCTCTTTAATTTTAAAGTTGTTTGATGTTGTCTTGTTCCGTTTCTTAGGTTCTCTCTCATTCTATTCTTTTTTGTTCTATTTCCTTCTGTTTTCCTAATCATCTTCTTCCTTTTAACCTCCCTTATTTCACTCTTTTTCCAAAATTTCCTTTATCATTTCTCTGAACTTACGCTTTAGTTTTTTCTTTCTTTTCATAATTATAAAAATGCAATTAAAATGCATTGTTAGTTTCTTTGGATAAGGTTAAATCTTTTGTATTTCAAATAAAAATATAGATAAATAGGACATTTTCTTATCAAAACTCTACTTAAACTTAAATTGCAAAAGCAAAACACATCTAACAGAGGACGTGAACCCAGAATAGATAAAGTACTCTTACAATTTAAAGAATGCACACAACCCAATAAGATATAAACAGACATATCACAAAGACAATATATAGAAGGCCAATAAGCACATTAAAAGATCCTAACTAGTCATTAGGAAAACGCAGATTAAAACCACAATTACTCACCAGTATACACCCATTAAAAAGGCTAAAAAAATTTTTTTAAATAACAATACCGTGTGTTGGTGAGGATGTAGGGCAACCAGAACTCCCATATATGATACATACATACAGTCAGACGCCCATTCATTTATGAATGAAAAATGGTTCAGCTACTTTGAAAAACATTTTGGTAATTTCTTGCAAAGTTAAATGTACACTTAATATATGATTCAGCAATTCCATTCCAAGGTATTTCTCAAGAGCATTAAAACATATGTCCACTCAAAGCCTTTTGTGCAAATATTCATATCAGCATTATTTATAATAGCCCCCAAAAAACAGGGGGGGAGGGGCAATCCAACTCTAAATGTGGTAGTACATCTAACAATGGAATACTACTCAGCAAAAAAAAAAAAAAAAGGACTGAATTACTACAACATGCAACAGTGTGGATGAATCTCAAAATCACCATGCTAAATGAAAGAATCCAAACACAAAAGCCTACATCTATGTGATGCCATTTATATGAAATTCTAGCAAAAGTAAAATTATATCATCCAAAAGTCATTGGTTGCCTGGAAATGAGGGTGGAGACAGAGAGGCAAGATGAAACTTTTGAGAGTAATGGAAGTATGATTGTAGTGTTAGTTGCACATCTGTATACATTCACCAAAACTCATTAAAATGAGTACTTAAAGTGAGTAAATTTTATTGTTTGTAATTTATTACACAATAAAACTGAAAAAAATGAATTACTATATTGTTTACGGCCTTCAATTGCTTACTTTTCTATGGATCATGGATCTTCCATAAATTTTCTTAAAATAACATTTTGAAGACATAAGGATTTATTTTTGTTGCTTGGGTTGTGGCTTACTTGATATAGGAGGAACAAGACTAGCGTGATTTGTTTGCTACATAACAGGATCTAGCTGGCATCATGCACGTGGTAGCTCTCAAAAATATTTGGTGATTGACTGATAAGGCATACCCAGAAGTGCAGCAAGTAGATCTGATTAAAACTAACAAGGCAAATTTTCTTAAATACAGCATGAAATAAAATTGGGGCATAATCCAAAATTTAATTTTAATTTGGAGAAAAGAATATCCTGGAATACATGAAAGTAAAGAAGGCAAAAAAGGCTACTGAGTCACACCAAATGGACTTGAAGAGGTTCCCACTGAACAAAGATGAGACTATCCGAACATCAAGATTAATGACTGAATTGGATTAGAGCACAAATATTTTTAAATCCATGAGTTCATAGTTATAAAAAATACTTATTGGTCTTTGGAGGTTAAGGTACCAACTGCTTACTCTGAAAATAAATTAAGGAGAGGAAAATATGCATTAGTAAAGAAAGATAAGGAAAGAGATAAGTAGATCAGCACATACACAGAGAAATACGTCTGCACTACCCTGCAAAATGGAAGAAGCAAGCTACACAACACTGTGTAATGTGATCCCAGTGTTGTAAAAACAAACAAATCTATACCATGCTTTTATATGCTTGATAAAAACTCTGGGAAGATAAACTCTTAATAGTGGTTATCTTTGAGGAATGGAAGTGGGCATGAAGAGGAGGAAAAATGGTTTTTACTTTGTACTTTTTATTACTCATATAAAAATTTTAAACCAATAAATTTTAAACAAAAAAAATCATCTTTCTATGGAAAAGATCTAATTTATTATGGACTATTTATCTACTTCATTTGGTCCATATATCTTCTTTCCATGGACTCTGTGTTTGAGTAGCACCCAATTATTCACCCATTAAGAAAATGTGAGACAGGAAACCCGGACTTGAGGAAGGAAGACTCCCAGGGAGGGAGGTGGATAGAGGGAGGACATGCACATCCTCCTTGGATACCAGCTGTCCCTGTGGCCCAGGCGATGTCTCCTGAGGCTGGGAGGATCCAGCTCAACTGCAATGTATTGCTTTGAATCTCTAGTTTAGCAGTTTAACATATGTTGTAAAGGATACAATTAGAAAAGTTCTCAAATGCTAGAAGAACTTAGAATGAGGAGTCCACAACAATTACAATGACTTTTAAGTGCTGGTAATTCTTACCTCTTTTGCCACTTAGGTCAGGATCTCTGCATTAGCCAGACTTATATCTATGCATATATGGTCCTTCATAGCTCTACATCATTTGATAGTGACAGCTTGGAGTAGAAGATTTTAAAGAATCCAGGGAGGGTTATAGAGTATTGAATTTTTAAGGCATTACAAAATAGAGAAGGTGCTTAATCTGGGAACTACAAACCCACATTTGGATGGGATTCATACAGGTCCACAAACCCCCTAAAAAGTATAAGAAAAACATGTGTCTTCACTGGTGCATTTTCTATCAGATTTTCTATCAGATTCTGAGAGGGATCTAGGCCCCTCAAAAACCCATAGCAACCATGACTGTAAGAGAATGCACCATTATACACCATCTTAAACTTTCAAGCTGGTAACTATACAAACATAGTGAGTCAGAGCAGCCATGAGCTAAACTGCTCTATTAATCAACAGGGGGAAAAAATTACATAAGAAAGAAGAAGATTGTTACAAGAGGCTTTAGAAGGAACAGAAAAAAGTGTCAATCCTAAATATGTGCCCAGGCAGGGAGGAACTCCACCAACATGTCTGCAAGAAGCCAAGGGAGTGCCCAGCACCAACGCAAACAAGCATGCCGGCATGATGCAGAAAGACAGATAAAGAAAAGGAAGAACAACCCAGCAACCCGACTTCTGTGTATTTGCCCAGTAGAAATGAGGGCTTTTGCTCAGCGAAAGACATGTAAAGAATGTTCACATTATTCAGTGGTACTATTTGTCATAGCCCCAAACTGTAAACCACTCAAATGTACATCAGTCAAAGAATGGATAAATTGTGGTATGTCCACTGAACAGAATCCTAAGAAGTAAAGAAAAAGAATGAACTGCTGCTTCATGCAACATCAGTGAATTACACAGACATAATGTTAAACAGAAGAAGCCAGCTATAAGAGAGTATGTATAGACTAGGTAGAGACTCGAGAGAATTAAAAACGTATGTCCACACAAAAACCTGTATATGAATGTGTATAGCAACATTATTCATAACAGCCAGTCACTGTAAACAACCCAAATTTTCATTAAGTGAAGATACATAACAAATGTAGTATACCGCACAATGGAATATTATTCAGCCATAAAAAGGAATGATTTACCGATTCATGATATGACATGGATAAACCTTAAAAACATTACTCTACAGAAGTCAGTCACAAAAGGCTTATATGTTTACATTTATATGAAATGTCCAGAATAGGTAAATCCACAGGAATAGAAAGTAGATTAGTGGTTGTCAGCAGTAGAAGGAGGAGGGAAATGGGAAGTAAATGCTAATGGGTATACCTTTTTCGGGTGATGAAAAAGTACTGGAATTGGGAAGTGGTGATGGTTGTACAAACTTGTGAATATATTAAAAAACACAGAATTGTACACTTTCAATGGTGAATTTTATAATACGTGAATTATATTGCAATAAAAACTTTAATTTTAAAAAGAGTACACATGATATGTTTTCATTTATATAAAGTTCAAAAACAGACAAAACTAATCTATGGTGATGAGGGTAAAAACAGTGATTAACTTTAGTAGAGGAACTGACGCGGGGGGCAGGGCGTGAGGAAACCTCTCGAGAGCTGGAAATATTTTATATCTTGAACTAGATGGTGGCTATGTGAAGGTATACATGTAAAACTTTATCAAGCTTACACTTGAAACACTTAAGCTTACACTTACTCTTTATTTTATCGAATGTAAGTATTTTAGCACAGTATTTTCTGGGAAAATTTTTTCTCTGAACTCTATAACACTATGGTCATGTAAAAACCCCAGAGAATAGTGTCCAGCACACAATATGTGTTCAGTTAACCCATATAGGTTCTACATTTAAAATACATCTAAAATCTGATTTCTTACCAACTCATTGACCTAATCTAAAACCACCATAATTTGTCACCTGGCTACAGCCATAGCCTGCTAACAAGTCTCCCTCTTTCTGCTTCTGTCCCTCTGACTGTTGATTCTCCAAAGTCAGGTCCTGTCAGCTCTGCTCAAACCCTCCAAAGGCTCTCTGCCTCTGTCACCCCCAATGACCTTCCCAACCTCACCTGTTACTCCCAGGCCACTGCCTAGCCCCACCCCAACCACTCTGTCTGCTTACTGGTCCTGGCACTTATCCAGGACACCCCACTTCAGAGCCTTTAACCTTGATGTACCTCTGCCTTCACCTCTTCCCCAAATTTTCTGTATAATCAACTCTCTCCCCTACTTCAGGCCTTGACCCAAAGATCAGTGAGGCCTTCCCTGCACTATAAAAAAGCAACCTCTTTCCAGCCTGCACTCTTTGTTACCCTACTTTATTTTTCTATATAGTATATCACCACCTGATGAATGCCTGGCACTTAGTAGGTGCTCAGTGAATGTTTCCTGAATGAATGAACACACAGATGAATAAATAAAAGAAATGAATAAATACCAGTTATATTAATTCCTAGCTGCTGAATAAAACCCCACAATCTTTGATACAACCTGAATATTTTATCGTAAGTGTGGAACAGTTTGACCAGAAACAGGAGATCTAAGACACGGTCACAGGAACCTGCAATTTAACTGGATTCTATTTGTGATATGCCCCAAAAATAAAACAAAACCAATGAGGCAAAAGGAAATGTACTCTCTTTTCTTGATTGTCTTGACATCTATATGGCCTTATTTAGAAAGTGGTTACTATGATCTTTTAAAAGGAAAATGTAAGTATGGAGGAAAATACTGTTGCAGGGAAAATGCTATTCATTTATAGATTGTCCGAAGTTTTCTGTTAAGAGTTACCCAAATGATGGTAGATGCAACTTTTTTCGGATACAATGTTTTGCGGAAGTGAGAAATAGTTCCCAGGTAGCAACGTTATAAATGTTCTCAAGGGTCACAGAGGCCTATGCTGCCTACAGATTAGCAGCCGGCATGACCAGAACAAGCAGGCTTTGATGTTATCCAGGAATGACGGACAACAGACCTCCCATGCTCTTCGCCTGCTAGATGAAAACGTGGGAACATAAAGGAGGCCTGGTGCTTCTTTCCTTTTATCCTTGAACAAACACAGACATAAAGCAGATGTGACTTCACTAAATATGAGCTGGTTCAACTGATGAGCAGTTTGGATTGCATTTCTAATGACACATCATGATGTTCCCACTCTGTGCGACTGGATCCAAGCCAAAGACGAAAGCAACCCTCTGCACACTGGCCATAAAAGTTTATTTGAGGTATAAATACTGGAGACTCTAACAACCTGGTAAATGGTACTGGATTATTTTTCGATAGCCCAAACTGCAAAATTGAACTATCTGCTTGTTAGAACAACTGCTACTGAGCTAGGTGACTCACATTGTTTGAAGAAGCACCCTTGAACTCCTTTCCCCAACTATAGCCTCAAGAAAGGAGAAAATTTTGCTGAACAAAATCCTCACTTACGGAAGGTATAGAAGTCCATAGGAGAATCACAATTTACCTAAGAAAACGTTAGGAAATAATTGGTTTTTAAAAGAGAAAGAAAAAATGTGGTCATAATGTTGTTTGGTGGAAAACAATTATCAAAAAGTTTTAAGTAGTTCTGCCTAACCTCTACAAAGAGAATTATATCAATGTGGTTTCTTTATTTTTTTATTTATTTATTTTTTTAGGCGAGGCAACCCTTGGTTGACCTCACAGATTACAAAGACCTTGTCAGTTTACAATCCCTTATTTTTTTATTTTTTATGCCTACAATACCTGGTGTTCCTAAGTGGTCTCCCATCCAAGTTCTAACCACGCCTGACCCTGCTTAGCTTGCGAGATCAGACAGGATCGGGCTTGTTCAGGGTAGCATGGCTGTAGACACCAATGTGGTTTCTTACACTCAAATTTTAGTTCCATTACTGAGAACAGAGACTGGCATAGTATATATTCAATATATGTCAATGTAATTGAAATTTAATTCTAAAACGTGAATCTCATTCTTCCAAGAAGCCCTTTCTGACTATATCAGCTCACAAGAAACTCCCTTTTCAGACCCCTACAATTCTTACTCTCCAACAATGAACTAAACTGTTTTTGTTGTTCTTTAATTATTGTATGCATAGATGCTTATCTTTCCAACTTATCTCCCAACTCCCTCAAATTCAGAGACTGAGAATTAAATTTCTTTTAAATAAGCCAACAGTACCTAACCAGGGGGGACACAGAGTGGGATTATATATGAAACATCTCACCCTATTCACCCCCATAAGCATAAACAACTTAAAATGTAATATTCCTACAAAACACACACACGTTCTTCTATGATCTTCATGAGTTGCTTCTTTGAAAACCCAATAAAATATGCATGCAAATAGAAAGAACCTGGAGAATGAGCCCATTCTACTTTGCCCCCTGTCCCACATTCGCTGAGCTTAGAGAAGACAGGGCCAGTGTTTTCTGTGGTATTCAGGAAGCGCTGGACGTGAATTTGAATAGAAAATGAGCAGAAACAACCTGACAATTTGCCACTCTAAAACATGTAAGCTTCTTTCCTCAGCTGCTGCTTGGTGCTACTTAGTGTAGCATGCCTCCTTGAAGATCTGGTCTGGTGACTCAAAATCTTTTTCGAAGGCATCTGTGAGAGATTTCACCCAGAGACTCTTACCACCCCTGGTTTGCTGAGAGCATCACCAACTTCATCTTCTTTCTTACTAAAGCAAATGTGGGCCATTTAGGGGTAATTTATATAGTACTCACCAATAAGATCTGCTTGAAGAAAAGTAGAGATTTTTCAAGGTAATTCAACAAAACTGGGTTTTTCGAAACTGCATTGTTATATATACCTGCCTTTCTTTCCAAAGATCTCACGTGTTCTCTTATCAGTTGTGTGTGCGTGTGTACATGTATTTGCTATTTTATTTTCTTAATTAATTGAGTCTAATTCTCTTAATAGCTTACATAAGAATGACTACAAAAGTTGGGAAAACATACTTCCCTTTCAAATCCACGAAAATACTTTTTCTTGCTAAATAGCCAAATAATTCAAAACTGAGCCATTGCTTAGGTCAGGGTTAAACTGTCTGAAGAGGTAATCAATCTTCTAAAGTTTCTCTATGTGAGTTAAGCACCTACTCCTGTTTCAAAGGCCATATTGTTTTATCTGGACTTTCAGTTAGTACATAAAAATATACGTGTTTAAAATTTCAAAGAAAAATAATTCATAAAATTTGCCCTTATTTACTCACTCATTCATTCATTCATTCATTCATTCTTTTTGTTCTCGGTTCTACAATTAACTCTGTTCCCATCACAGAGCTCTCAAAATACCTATAATCACTTAAACCTTTGTCTTCACTTAATTGTTAATATTGCTACCTTGAAATTCTTGCTTCCTCATTGATTCCATTATTTATTTTTGAGAGCAGCCATTTCCAGCAGGTGTGTATTACAAGGAACCATATAAAATTGCCACTTTGGCAGATTTAAGAAATCAAATATTGGTAATTTTATATAGTTCACACTTTATGTTTAAAAACATCTTCAACTCTCTTCTTCATGCTACTCATTCAAATATTATAAAGTTTTCTCTAATCAGTTTCCATAAGGTTTTTCTGCTATTTCTCTTGTTCTATTTTTACAGTCGCCATTCCCCATTTAAATAAACTTCACTGAGGCTCATCACTCATCATTTCTCGGCAGGACAACTGCTACTGAGTCCTTGCCTGACTCTACATCACTCCTACTCCCCTTCTAATCCAGTCTCAAGACCAGTGGATCCATTTCTGCCAACACCACTTGGAAGAAATGTATCTTTCTATCCAAAATTCTTCTGTGTCAAATGCAAATTTATTTAGCTATTCTTGAATGTCTACCAGCAAGTCTCCTAACTTATGTCATTAATTCATTAACCTTTTTCATTATTCTTGAGCAGATTCTCCGTTCTAGACAAGAAAATTCTCTGCCCCAATTGTTTCCTGCCTAAGAGATTTATTATGTGTGTTATTCTATCATCTGAATAATTCAGTCTATTGAATTGAAAAATAATTCAATATTGATATGTTCCACTACATTCACCACCTGCTCTTGATTCTGTGAGAAGAAATAAGACCCTTGTTTTCACGTATGGTGCCAGAATTGTAACATTTCAGGTCTAAGGATAACAACCAAATATTATGTTCATTTTAGATCTATGAATCTATAGATCTCAGGTAATGCAAAAGTTAAATTTTCCATTAGTTTCTTATGTTATCAATTTCCATAAATGTCATAAAAGTAGGAATAAACACCAAAAAACTCATTTCCTTTATTATGATGTATGTCCTCTATAACACCCAGAATCAATTAATAATTTTAAATACTAATCATTTGAAAGTAAACAAGGTATGTATGATTTACTAATCACATAGTTTGTTTTTTTTTCCTGGCACTGTTAGAATAACCTTCACAACTGCCAATTAATATTTGCTAAGTGTCCAACAGGGGTAAAGTATGGAGCCAGGATTAAAAAAACTCACAAGATAAAGAGCAACAGTCTTGAGTATTTCATAAGGAGAACAAAAAAACTATCCTGGTCCTTCTAGAGAGTCAACTGGAGAACAAGAAGACCTATTTTGAAATACTATTATGAACTTTAGTGTAATTTTATGTAATAGTAGTACATTTCATTCCAAATAAAAAAAAAATTTTCTCAGTTATTCACCATGATGTTGAGCTTCAGGTCACAGATTTAGATTTCCAAGTTCAATAACCAATAAATTCTTGATTTTCATGTTTGCAATCTGGGTAGACAGTTACCATGGTTTATAGACTCCAACTGCCCAGCCTTTCCATAAAGTAACATATTGTTCTATGTATTTATAGTTACCTCTTACAATAGACATCTCTCTGAGTGCATGCCACACTCAACACTCTCCATGTCATTTCCCTATGAACAGTAAGTCTTTAGACCTCTCTCTTCTGTTAACAGCTAGGATAAATTAGAGATTAACACATCATCTGAAAATAGCCATCCCTAGGCTGTGCAGTGACAAGGAGGTGGCCTTCATGTAAAAAGTCTGCCCCAACGGAGATCCTTTATAGTTGATGGTGACTGCTTAATAGGGTGACCATGTCCTTTATTTCCAAACCAAGACATCTTTAAATATTAAAAGAACCACTGTAATTACACTAGGACAACAGTCAAAAGCCAGTATTGTTCCAAGCAAAATGGGACACACAGTTATAATCAATTAGCCTAAAGAGCCTAAACAGATCCTCTCTCTGCACATGAGACTCAGGAAGAAAGCCAGTAAGAACACAGAATGAAAGCAGTAAAATATCCTAAGACAGAAGAAAAGGTAGTAGGCATCATGAGTGAACAAAGAGGTGAGATAAAACAGGGAATCAAGAGAAACTCCTCCTTGGCATTAGGAAAAGTAGCTAATGTTCTAGACACTGTGCTAACAACTTTAGATATCTCGTTGCACTTAATCTCCAAGTCAATTTATGAGATGGCTGCAATTACCGCACGCGCGCGCACACACACACACACACACACACACACACATTTTACAAATAATTTATATGAAGATATCTGCCCGAGATCATGCAGCCCATTAACACTACCCAGGCAATGAAAACAGCTGAGTCATCATAATGGCAAAAAAATAATAATAATAATAATGAAAACAGCTGAGTCATCATAATGGCAAAAAAACAAACGAACAAACAGGGCAATTGGTTTCAAAAAAGGTGTGCACATTCCACGGGAGTGTCCAGTGTAGCAGGGTGTGGAAGAACATGCTAAAAACTAAATTTATATTTAATCTTAGCTTCTATTTATAAATTTGTGTATATATTCAATAATGTATACAATTCAGTATTATAGTAATACATATGTATAATTTACAAGTAAATGTATATCTATTATGCTTACTTTTTTTCTGATGGGGCATATGTTCAAAAAAGTTGAAAGAGCACTGCTCTAGAGTTCAGAGCAATGAATGCCCATTTTGGAGGAGACAGATCTTACTGACATTGTGGGATCACCAGGACTAATCTCAAATTACTAGAGCCAGTATATAGCCAAGAGGTGGTAGTGATCAAGGCTGATTCATGTCCTCCCTCATTCCTTATACATTCCAACAATACACTTCTATCAACTCAAATCAACTGTGCTTGAAATGTCAAAAGTATCATCTTATCCTAGAAGTTTTTAAAGGTCCTTACCCAACACTATAGAACAACATGATTTTAAACCCAGACATAAAAATACTTTACCACAAGCATAATCTCACAGAATTATGGAGCCATGCATCCATGTCTTATTAAATTAATTAAACAAAGGGACCATTAGATTGGATGGTTCTAATGGTTGACCTACCTAAGGAAAACAAACCTAAGCCAGAGTTAATGAACTGGAATCTGAGAAAATGAAACTGAAGAACAACCAATCATAAACAGCAAACTAAGCTTTCCCACATAAAGCAACCGCTAATCTACAACCAATCAAATAATTGCTTTGCTTTGCTTCAGTGTCTTCTCCACAAAAACCTTGCTGCTAGCTTCTGCCACTGGAACACTCCTAACCACTTTCCGTTTGGTGCCGCCCAATTAGAATTGCTGTTTCCTCTTCAAAATTTTAATGTGCCTCACTCTACCTTTCAATAGTCTTGAAAGGTAAAAATGCATATGTAGGATTAATAATTAAGTTTCATGAGTAAACAATCTTTTTTAAAAAAGTCTTTTAAATATTTTATTTTAGACATTTTAAAAACTCATCTCAATTTCAACATCCCTCTTTATGAGTAATAAAGTTCTTTTTGTCTGTGCTAAGTCAGAATGCTTAAGCCTGTCTCTCCTATTGCATCCTCAGTTGAGATACTTACAATGGGGTTACATCCAAATAAACCCATCCTAAACTAAAAATACTATAATTTGAAAATGTATTTAATACTACACTATAAAGTATTGGCTGTTTACTCTCATGACCGCATGGCCGACTGGGTGCTGGGGCCCCCTGGTGCTGCTCGTCATCACGAGAGAGAGTTGTACCACAAATCACCAGCCCAGGAAAAGAAACAAACTCGGCAACTATCACTAGTTACTTGCACATATATATTACATTTTGGCATGAAAAACATTTATTTAACTCAACTTATTCTTTCTCTGACAATCTGATCCAAATTCATCTCTGTTTGAGTTTATTTGGACTCTCAGGAAGGACCCCATGTTGTGATCATTCTTTAGGCAGAGTCCTTAGGAAAATACCCCTTTGGGGTGTGGAAGATGGAAAAGTAAGGGAAGTAGGTGGCAGCTATGACTCTCCTACTTACCTGAAAATTTGTAGAAATTCAAAGACAGTTCTAGAAGTGTTCAGAATAATTGCTTATGTATTAATTAAAATTCCAAAGGACAATAACAGTCATTACCATTTGATTCTGAAGAAAAATGCTCAAATCAACAGTCTAGAGTGAGCACCTCTCCTCCTGCCTCCTCCTCCCTCCACATGGTTCTGTCTTCCATCTCTGCCTTAGATCACAGAGAGCCAGTCTCTTCATCTCCTCTTCCCACTTTTCTCACTTTCCACCATCCACCCACCCCCACTTCTAATTTTCTTTCTTCATTAACCTAACATAGTATATAAAAGTATATTTTAAGTAGCCATTTAACATAAATTATGTCTCCTTTTCTCATTTTTAAAAGATTAGACGAACATGAAAATTTAGCAATAACCAAACACTACTTAGTATATAATAGATGTTTGTTAATGTTAGTTCCTTTCCCCACTTATGCATTTGTTGTTTGTTTTGCAGTACAATTGATTAATTTTGTCAAGATCAATGGCCCTTAATGAGGGGGGAAAAATTCGCATTTTAACACTAGCTTTTCTCCATAACATAGTCTTTCTAGCCATAATTGCTCTGAAAAACTCCAACTTTGTAATGTTTATGTTAAAAGACACGATCTCAGTGTATAAAATCCTTTATTAGAAAAAAGGGTGGTCTGGACCCTAGATTAGTAGTTACCAGAAGGAAGCAGAAGAAAAGACGGGTAAAGGAGGTCAAATATTTGGTGACAGAAGATTGGACTTTGGGTGGTGAACACACAATACAATATCATATGATGTATTATTGAATTGTACACTTGAAGACTATTTGATTTTATTAACCAATGTCACTCTACTAATTTTAATTAATAAATAAATAAAAAGAAAAGAAAAGAGGATGCCCAAGCCTTCACAGATCAGACACTTAAGGAAAAGCTCCAGGTATAACATGATACTGATCCAGTAGCCAGACTATCCTGCCAACTTTCAATTTCCACTATGGTTGCTTCACATGCTGCAACCTACATGCTCACCTATGGTTGGTTCCTCCTTTTGAACTGGCATATGAATGAGAAGATGGACTTTCTATATTATTCTCAGTTCAAATTTAATTAGCCAAAATTTTATTTTAAATTTTCTTATTAAGTGCCGAAGAAATTATCAAAGGAAATATTTACAAAACCTGTGTTTTTTCCAACAAAAGTTTATTCATCGTCTATGGACCACATCCATCCCTTCACATAGTCTCCTCCATGACTGAGGTCAAGAGGCCAAACTTAAACTCTGGACACAGCGGGATATTTGCATCCTGAGGGCAGAAACAGTATCTGTGTTGTTTAAAATAAAATGTCTAGTGACATTTACTATCAAAGTATATATACATATATCAAATCATCATGCTATATATGTTAAATATATACAATTTCTTTTTTTCCATAAAGCTGGGAAAAATAAAAAATTTGTAAAGTACCTAAAAGATAAAAAGTGGTCAATAAGTACTTTAGAAAGAAATAAATGAAGACATAACTTCTCACCTTTCAAAAGAAACACCCCTCCCAAGAAGTAGGTGATGAGCCATAACCATTACAGAAACGAACAGAAATAATTTCCTTCTCTTGGTGACAAGACAGTTATTCTTTCAAAATTCTCTTACAGGAGAATTGTGTTGCATTTGAAAACATATTCAAATGAGTAGTTTTTTTACCTTTGTCCATGTAAATCCAAACCGCAGTAGCAAATCTAGTATGACCTAAAATACATTATTCATTTCACCACAGCGTAGCTCTTTTGCAAAAGAACAGAAAGAGTAGATTGTAAATGTCTGCCTTCCCTTAACAGCTGTTATTTACATTGTGAGGTGTCATTCAGTTATAAATTATATCTTACCTAAGGAAATTACGCTAACTTTGCAAACACCAAGCAAATCCAGAATTAAATACAAAAATTACTAATTACTATAAGCTGGCACATTACTATACACATTAAATACAAAATTACTAATACTATAAGCTGGCACACGCAAAGTACCTAATGAAAGGTGAGAAAGATTTCTTCAAAAACTAAAGAGTAATTAGAGGTGGCGGAGCAGGACTAAAGGACAGTGCAATAAGACACTGAAATAGCTGCTTTTGGAAGCCCAGGAAAAAGGTATGTGACCTCCACATTGTTTTTCTAGAGCTGCCAGTGATTAGTGTTAACTCTTCCATTATACTTGAGCAAAATCTGAAGTAAAGAAAGTCCCAGCAATATGGAGGTCACCAGAATTAAATGATTGCATTGGAATAATAAAGATGAAATTAAAAACAACAGCATTTCAAGAAAGAAAGGAAGGAAATAAAGAAATTTTAATTATATCTTAACATTCATATATCTGATTCCTAATAATCTAGGGAATGGTGGTTAGGAAAAAACAACTCTCAGTGATTCCACTTTGTGTCAGTAGCTGTGCTAATTAGTTTACACAAATTATTTTATTTAATTTCAAATAACCCCCAAGATGTCTATATCACCATCATTTACAGTGTATACACAGAGACAGAGTGGGATTAACTAACTTTTCAAAGTTACATCCTATTAAGTGGCTGAGCCAGGGTCTATTGTGCAAAAAGATAACAATTTTTGGTATCCATTTACCATACCCCACCTTCAACTTGTCCTAAGTGAAAAAGTGAAAAAGAGAAGGGCTATCCAACTTTAAGACTTATTATAAAGCTACAGTTATAGAGACAGTGTGGTATCGGTAAAAGAACATAAAAATAGATCAATGGAACAGAATAGAGAGTCTAGAAATAGACCCAAATAATTATTGTCAACTGTTCTTGGACAAAGGAGCAAAGGCAACACAATGGAGAAAAGATGGTCTTTTCATTCAACAAGCAGTGCTGAAACAACTAGACATCCACATGTTAAAAAACAAATCTAGACATAGACCTTAAACCCCACAAAAATTAACTCAAAATGGATCACAGACCTAGATGTAAAATGTAAAACTAAACCTCCTAGAAAACAATATAAGAGAAAATTTAGATGACCTTGGGTATGGCAATGACTTTTTCAATACAACACCAAAGGTACAAGCCATGAAAGAAAGAATTTAAAAAGTTGAATTTCATGAAAATTAAAAACTTCTACTCTGCAAAAGACACTGTCGTGAAAATCAGAAGACAAGCTACACACCAAGAGAAAATATTTGCAAAATATGTATCTGATAAAGGACTGTTATCCAAAATAAACAAATAACTCTTAAAACTCATTAAGAAAACAAGCAACTCAATTAAAAACCAGGCAAAAAATATAAACAGTCACCTCAACAAAGAAGATACACGATGGCATATAACCATATAACAAGATGCTCAACATCCTATGTCATTAGGAAATTGCAAATTAAAACAAGATACAACTAAATACCTGTGAGAATGCCCAAAATCTAAAACACTAACATCAAATGCTGGCAAGGATGTTGAGCATCAGGAATTCTCAATCACTGATGGTGAGAATGCCAAAAAAAAAAAAAAGTACATCTTTCAAAAGACTATTTGGTGGTTTCTTACAAAACTAAAAAATATCTTAACATCTAGTGCAGAAATCACACAACTCAAATGAGTTGAAAATTTATGCCCACCAAAAACCTGAACACTGATATCTCTAGCAGCTTTATGAATAATTGCCAAAATTCAGAAGTAAGCAAGATGACTAGGCAGAGCACAGAGAATTTTTAGGGTAATGAAACTAGTATTATCAGGCCAAGATCTAGATCTGTCGTCAGATAGACAGTAAGGAAGCTTTAACTGACATAAATTAGAACACTTCTTTGTGTATGTGAAACTTAAGCAATACCCTAAAATTTTGTATGAAAACCCAACAAAATAGCCACTATTTTCCATGGGATATACAACAGAACTACTAAATATACTTTTATTTGCCTTGAATCTTGCCCACTCTATATTGACTCGACAGCCTATGTTAAATTAGTAATACATTTTATGAACTAATTCATTGTTGAGCTTGAGTGTTCATGAGGAGGTAGAAATAGAACTTTATTATTTAACGTTTACGATAAGAATTCTTTGCTTGCTGACTATTTTATACTTTCCTTCCTGAGCCAAAGCTTTGTAAAACATGTTTGGTTCACCTGACAGCTCTCCAGAAAGTCTGAGCCAATTTGCAGTTTCTTCTTCGGTGTGAGAGTGCCTATTTCCTCAGAGCTTCCCTTAAAGCTTATGATCTTTACATATTTTGGCTGATTGGACAGACATAATAGTACACAAAGTTGTTTTAACTTACAATTATTTGAGAGTTTTAATGTTTTATCACATGTTGGCTACATACCTTTTGTTTTTTTAAATGGCTTTACTAATACATAAGTTACATACCATTAAGTTCAGCCTTTTAAAGTGTACAATTCAAGGGCTTTCAATATATTCTAGAGTTGTGCAAATATCCACATAAACTAATTTTAGAATATTTCATCACCTCAGAAAGAAACCTTGTACTCACCATTCCCTTCATCCTACTCTTCCCCCAGCTCTGGGAAATCACTAATCCACTTTGGGTCTCTATGTATTTGCCTATTGTGGATGTTTCACGTAAATGGAATCATACACTGTATGATTTTGTAACTGGCTTCTTTCACTTAGCATAATGTTTTCAAGGCTCATCCAAGTTGTAGCATGTATCAGTACTTCATTATTTTTTATAGTTAAATAATGTTCCATTATAGCAATTATATCATGTTGTGTTTATCCAGTACTCCTGCTATAGGCCTAGGTTTTATCATTTTCCAAATGGCAAAGGGAAGACAAAACTACAGATCTACCAGTCATTCCTTCTTTACCTTCTTGTTCTGCTACAAGCTTTCTTGTTCTTTCCACGATATCCATGCATCAGCCAGGCCTCCTTCCGGGCCTGGAGTTCGTTAAAGAGCTTCACATGGAGCACTAGGTACTGCAGTACGAATTAAAGCGACTTCTTGAATTCATGTCTTCCTCTGGAAAGGGTAACCAACATTTGGCTGCCAGTGCTTCCTCCTCTGCCTGGAATTCACACCTGCCTGTGCTACCTCTAGACATTAAGGCCAGCTTCACACAGGCAGCAAAGACAGAAAAATTCTGAGCTTGGGACAGAAAACAATCTCAATATGAAATGACTCAAATTTTTTTCTAGTGGCTTTTTAAAAGTGTGTGTATATGTGTGTGTGTGCGTGTGTGTGTGTGTGTGTGTGTGTGTGTGTAAAAATCCTGGAGTCTTTTTCTGAACATAAAACTGAGATATCATCACTGACAAAAATTATTAGAAAATCTAAGAGTATAAACAAAAAAAGTCCTATCTCTTTTCATGTACCAAGGTTAACCATGGTTATAGGTTTGGTGTATATCCTTAGAGAAACAGACAGATATAGTTGCCAAAATATACACTTATATTTTAGACAACTGGAAATGTATTATATATAGTTTCACATAAAATTTTTTTCCACCACATTTTCTAATGTCATTAAATATTGCTTGAAAACATTAAATTTCCACTTAGGACCCATCGTGATATACAAATCTTTTTCCTCCCTTCGCATATTTAAGTTTCCTCCATTATAAGTAGGACTGTGATAAACATCACATCTCATGTGTCTCAAATTTTTATTTGGTTCTACAATCTTTATACTTATCAATTCGATCATTTGCAAACATTTGTCAAAGGCCTACCCTACTATAGGCACAGTGCTAGAGATTCAATGTTGATCCTTAAAAACCTCTCAGAAAATAACTCTTCTGTTCCCTCATTTTGTCCTGCCTCCTTGGCATACCTGCTTGCTTATGTTCTTCCAGTTACTTTCCCCAACTACTGTTCTTGCCTATTCCTTGCCTATCCATTACTTTTCACACATGCCTTTTCCCATAGCTCAGTTAAGCTTATTCCTAACCCTTGCTACCTGACTGACCCTCTAGCAAGCATTTCTCAAACTATTTGGTCTCAGGATCACTTTATACTCTTAAAAATTATTGAGGATCCCAAAAAGATTTTGTTCTGTGGGCTGTTTCTCTCTCTATTTACCGAATGACAAATTAAAATTAGAAACATGAAACAATAGAACACAAGCACAAATTTCATTAGCCAAAAGAGAGAGGACACCATCTCAGTTCATATAGCCTCTGGAAAACTCCACTGCACACTCAAGAAAGATTGAAAGTGGAAAAGGAAAGTAATGTCTCAGTATCATTATGAAAACAGCTGGATCTTGCAGATCCTCCCAAAAAGATCTTGAGGACCCCAAGCTAGAGAACCACATCTAGGCCTTTGTCCTATGATTTCCTGTGTCACCTAATTCTCACTTTGCATTCACCATCTCTCATGGCCTGTGTCAACCACGGCAGGGGAGTGGGGAGCTGCGGTGTCATCAGCTTGCTTGGTTGCTATACATCATGATGGCATGGCTCCTTATTGCCTTTGCTTTCTCTGCAAAAAAAGATCAGTATCCAAGTCCCACAGGTTTTATTCAACTAAGTCAGTGTTCCTAGGCTATTTATGTTCTAGGATATTTAAGTGATGAAACATAGAAATCCAGCCTGTTTAATAAATTTTAATAGGAGGGCAGAATAACCGAAGAAGCCTCTAGAACAGTGCTACCCATCTCTTGTATTAAAGTGAAAGTTAAGA
>NW_006436288.1:10632854-10678048 GCF_000325575.1 Pteropus alecto
ATATATATATGCCGATTAGTGAAGATACCTGCCTTTAACTTTATTAACAATGCTGCCCAAATATATAGAAAGAAAATAAGGCTGAGAATAAAACAGGAATTAAAGGACTTCCACTATTACAAAGTCAAAACATTAATTACACTCAATAATTTGCTTTTTGCTTTGTTTTTACATTTGACCTCTGGACAGTCATACTGTTTTTTTAACGTGACATTTCAGGTATTGGATTTTTTCCTTTATATAATAACATTACAGAACCTAACTCCCAACCTAACCACACAATTCACTTTGTTTAACTCCTTTCCTCCCAATATTTACCCACATCAAGGTATTTAATTATGTACATACAATCAGAGTACAAGTTGCATAACTGTGAAGCTTTCTACAACAATTACAGCTGCACTGTGCTTCATGAAGTACATCTAAATAAGAAGGACAAATTCCACAGCCCTACTTCTAAACAGAGCTGAAGCTTCCGTCCTTTAGAAAATGAGCATTCAAAACCATTTTTAGCCTATTTATACCTCTGCTTCCAAGATAGGACACTCTCTGGATGAGCTTATTGCCTTTTAGTTTTCATAGCCCTTGAGAACCTCTGGAAATTTAAGTTTAACCATCTCTAACTCAGTCAGCGGAAGATTCAAACACATATGTACACATACAGACCCACACACACCAGTCACAGTCATATAGCAAAACATGACAGAAGCACCCAGACTCAATGAGTTCCTGGGAACCTTTTATTTTCAGAGCATAAATCTCCCTTCTAGGCATCCCCAGACAAAATGGACACACAAGGCTCCAGACGAGCAAAGGTGACTCAGTGGTATGTCACAAACTGAGGTAGGAGCTCTACTTTTGAGGGCTGCTTTACTAAGTTTTTACCTATCTTATTCCTTAAAAGACAAAGTTCTCAAACTACTTCCAAGCATTTATAAAGCAAACAAAGCCACCTGCCAGAAATGTTTGCTTTATTCTGAAACTGCTGTATTTACCTTGAAAACCACAAAATGTAAATAAGGGCACCTGATCAGAGAAAATCTTTAAACTACTCACTTACCAAATCAACACCTGGGAAGGAAAGGCAGTTGACTTGGACTTGAACACATGATATACAAATGGAGCTTTTATCTTAGTGGTAGTTTGAATAAGTTAATGATTAGTAAGCTTTATGGAGATACACAGAGACTTTCATAAACAAAATATAACTTTTATGAATTTATTTAATACTCGGAAGAGAGTAAAACAAGTAAGGCCCACCCACCATAAACTGTAGAAGTACAATCTAAATTCATACATACTTCCACTTAAAATAACAGATATGTGTATGACACTCTCTCCCACTGGCGATAATTTGTTGTAGAGTATGTGAAAACAAGTAATTTGACCTTTTTTTAAATTTAATTTTATTAGTTTCAAGCATACAGTACATTGGTTAGACATTTGTATAGTTTATGAAACAATCCACGACTGCTCTTACTCTCCTCTGGCTCTCTACCTAGCCATCACATTAATGCTAACTGCTTTCCCTGTGCCGTGCTCTCCATTCCTGTGATCAACTATCAACTACTAATTTGTACTTCTTTAACCCTTCACCCCATTATCCCAGCCCAGCAATCCCCCAACCCCTCTGTCCGTTGCCAGATTGTCTTCTATATTTGTGAGTCTGTTTTTGATTAGTTTGTTCTTTTTGTTCCTTAGATTCCACATATAAGTGAAATCATATGGTATTTATCTTTCTCGGACTAATTTCACTCAGCATAATAACCTCCAGGTCCTGATTTGACTTTTTAATATGCCTAATACATGACAAGATAAGAGAGGATAAGGAAAATAGTTCATTTAAAAATAGCTACCATTTAGTTCATTGAGTTTTTGAGTGAGCCATAGTTTCAGATCTACAAACAGTCCATACTTCTCACCACAATATGTTCTTAGAAATTATATTATAAAAAGAATGCATTTCCCATAGGAAATTCTACTGAAATAATATAATTGGGATTATTTTCCTAAGGAATACACAATTAATCATGAATATAGCAGAAATGGAAATATTCTCACCCTCCATATCATTTAGAAAATCAAATATCCTATAAAAGTGATTCAAATGTACTTTGTAAAGATCATTCGTTTCTCCAAAATTAAAACTGCAACTATATCTAAAGACCTCACCAAGGACCTACCTAAGAAAGCCCAGAGAGGCAAAGAAAGAGTCCTGAGTGAATAAACTCTTTCTGCATCTTCCACACAGCCAGCCTTAGAGGTGAAAAAAGTCACAGAAGTATAGTTGAGTAGGAAAACTTCCTTTTTTTTTTTTTTTTTTTTTTTTTTTTTTTTTTTTTTTTTTTTTTTATTTTTTTTTTTGCTTCAGTGAAGTCAAGAGAATATTTCTGGGTCAATTGAACTTCTAGCCACCTCAGGGCTGCTTTTGCCCCTCAGGGCTATTCATTCTTGAGTTGTCTAAATTTACCCCCCAGCCTCAGCTTTTTCCAGAATGGCCTCTAAATGTAGTCATATATTATGCAGCCTTTCGAGACTGGCTTCCTTTACTTAGCATAAATCATTTGCTAAATCACCATGTCATTGGGTGTATCAGCTGTTCATTCCTTTTTAGTATTGAGTAGTATTCCATTATGTGGACATACCGTTGTGTGTACTGTTTATTCATTCACCAAATGAATGAGATTTTGATTGTTTCCAGTTTTTGCTATAAACATTCACGTACAGATCTTTGTGTGAACTTAAGTTTTCATCGCTTTGGGTAAATAATTAAGAGTGAGATTTGGGAGGTAATATAGTGTGCGTGTGTTTAACTCTTTTCCAAAATGGCTGTAGCATTTTGGACACCGCCAGCGATGCATGAGAGACCTAGTTGGTCTGCATCCTTGACAACAGTACTGTTGTCAGCATTTTCAGTACCATCAGTATTTTTTCATTTTAGCCATTTCTGTAGTGGTACTTCATTGTGGCTCTTGATATTGTTGTTTTCTTCAATATTGGTATTCTCAGGGATTCCATTTAGAGTACTCTTTTCTTCTCACTCTCACAGCTTTAAATTCCATCCATATGCTAGTAAATGTCAAATCTGTTCTTCCACCTTGATTTCTCTCCGGAGCCTCCAAATCAACATATCCAGCAATCTTCTAGATCTGCTTCTCTGGCAGAAAGGATGTCAGAACCCAATTCATTACTGTGGTAAATTGCACAGTGGCCATAAATTCTTCCCATCTCTGTATGCATGTCCCTTTGCAGGTGACTTTGCAGCTCCTCCCATCAAAAGGCAGAGTCAATGTCCCCACTCTTTGCATCTGAACTTAGCCATATAGCATCAGTAAATGTGACACAAGCAGAGGCTTGAATAATGTTTGAGCACTGGGGTTTGCCCTTATTCTCACAACACTATCCCTATGTGAAGAATCTCGGCTAGCCTGCAGATAATGAGGGACACATGGCCCAGCCATCCCTATCAAAAACCTATCCATTGGCAGATATGTGAGTGAAACCATTCTAGACCATCCAGCTGCCAACTGACCACAGATACACGAGCAAGTTCAGCAGAGAGCAGCCAAGCCAGCTCAGAACAAAAGAATCAGCCAGAAAGCCCACAGATTCATGAGTTAAATAGATCGATGCCATGAAAGCCACTCAGTTTGGGGGAGGAGGTGAGCTGTTACACAGTAATAGAAAACTGATACAATTACTCACCCCTATCATGCTACTAAAATCTGAAACCTGGGAGAATTCTAGGACACATTTTCTCCCTCACCCCTGCCTCCCACCCTACTCCCACATATAATTAGTCATCAAGTCCTAATATAGTTAAATACATCCCCTTCTCTCCATCTATAGCTATTATATTACTCCATTATCAAATTTTCTGAACTATTTTAACAGTCTCTTAGTTGATAACCCATCCTACATTTTCAACCTCTCCATGTAAGAGAACAGTCTTTCAAATTTTCATTTCTGCTCATCATAGCCCAGCTTAAAATCCTTTAATAGTTCTCCACTATCTTGAACATAAAAAATCAAGTACCTGAGTATGGCATACAAGGCCATTAGGCACTGGACCCTCCTCCAAGCTCATCTCTGCCACTCTTCCACATTCTCCTAAGCTTTAAACATTCTTAAAAGCCATGACCACAAATGGTCATGTTACTCCACACCTCTGTGCCTCAGCCAGAAATGCCTCTCTCTCCTAAACACCCTCCTTTCCACCTCGTTGACAACTGTCTATTTTTCCATAGCTCCAGCTCACCTCCATTCCTCGCTTGAATTCCCAAGCCAACGACAACCCTCTTCTCAGTGCTTCCATAGCCCCCGTCAGATTAGTCAGTGGTTAAGGATCTGGATTTCAATCAAAGGTTTGCTTCTTTCTAATTGTATGACCTTGGGCAAGTTAGTTAACTTCTCTGTACTTCAATTTCCTCATCTATAAAATGAGATGTGACAGAGAATGTTACCCCTTCGCCCACAACATCTCTACTCTCCTCTTAAGGTAACAGACCTCCTGAGTTTTAGGTAGGCACATGGACAGCCCAATAACACTTTCTACAGCCTTCTTGCACCAAAATATAGCCATGCATATTGGTTTCCTGTGGCTGCCATAACAAATTACCACAAATTTGGTGGCGTTAAAAAAAAACAGAAATTTATTCCTTTGTAGTTCTGGAAGCCAAAAGCCCAAAGTCAAGGTGTCTTCAGGTTCATGTTCCCTCTGAAGACTGTAGGAGAGAATGAATCCTCTCTTGCCTCTTTCAGCTTCTGATGGCTCCAAGTAGTTTCTTTGGCTATGGCAACCTAATTCCATTTTGTCTCTGTCTTCACATGGCCTCTCCTCTGTGTGTGTGTGTCTTCTCTTCTGTTTCTTATAAAGACACTAGTCATTCAATTTGGGGCCCACCTGGGTAATCCAGAATGATCTCATCTCAAGATTCTTAATTTAGTCTATAGCCATGCCACCCTGAACGCGCCCGATCCCATCTGATCTTGGAAGCTAAGCAAGGTCAGGCCTGATTAGTACTTGGATGGGAAACCACCTGGGAATACCAGGTGCTATAGGCTTAAAAACAATAATAATAAAATTTTTAAAAAATTCATAAAAAGTTAAAAAAAAGATTCTTAATTTAATAATGAATTTTTTTAAAAATTCATAAAAAGTTAAAAAAAAGATTCTTAATTTAATATCATTTTCGAAGACTCTCTTTTCTAATTAGGTAACGTTCACAGGGTTGGGTATTAGGACATGGATTTATTGGGGGGGAGCACCATACAACCCAATATACTAAGTGACTATAAGATATGAACAGGAGTGATATTTGTCATTCCAGATATCATTATGAAAGAATCTTCTTGCTCTTGATTCCTCTTACCCCCTTTCTACTAACTGAAAAATGGTGACTATTGGAGCAACTTTGAAAGCCATGTGTAAAGCCATAATATGGTTCTGAATCACTCACCTAGGAACTATTAAGTGAGAGAGAAATAAACTTCTCTTATATAAATCATTGTTTTTTGTTGTTGTTTTATTTCGGCTATAGCACCTTATCTAATACATGCACATAATAATATCAATAATATATACTACATACTACGTAGAGTTGTGTAGGGATTAAGTAGATTAATAAAATATAAAGCATTTTGAACATTACCTGACATATAGTAAGGACTAAATCAATGTTCGTGATTAGCAGCAGTGATAGTAGAGTAGTCCTGGTCACATTTAGTTATCATGGATTTACTTGTCTATTTCCTGCAGAAGACCACATTTTGCGGGGTAACGGTGTGGCGCTTTCATTTCAGTATTATATTTAAAAGAACAGTAAATGTTCCATTATGTAAGTTAGCTTTACATATCACTTATTACCCTAGGAATTCCTTTAATGAAAAGGTGCATACTAGGCCTGAGAAGCCTGGATATCCCTTTTCCACATATACAAATCTTTCAAGTTACACATTAAATGCTGTCTTCACTAAGATGCTTTCTTCACCTCTCAAAACAGGAAATTAAAATCTCCATCCTCCCATAATACTTTCACCATACCTTTTTATTTAGCTCTTATCACTGTCTCCCTTGTGCTATAATTCTTTATATACACATCTTATCTCTCTCATTAGATTATAAATTCCTTGAAAGCAGCATTCATTTCTGACTCATTTGAACCACAGCAACTAGTTCACACACTGCACTGCACACAGCAGATATTAAATAAATCACTATTAAATGTATCCAAGATCTCATAGAGTTGAAAAACAACAACTTAAAAAAAGCTTGCCTCACCCTACAAGCTGCGTGACCTTAACCATGTTATTTTACTTTTCTAAAGTGTAGTTTCCACATTTGTAAAATGGGGCTATTAAAAATTAAATAAGGTAACACGGATAAAGGCCATCATAAGTGCTCAAACTTAAAAATTCAATATTTAGGACTTTCTATTCTTAGAAAGAGTCATCTTGGGTATTAAGTTAAAATACCCACAGACAAAAGGTACCTATTCAGTACTTACATGAATTTGGACATACAACCAGCTTCATATACAACACTAGAAGGGAGATTTTTATACACAAGCCAGTAAGTAAGCAGCTTGGGAAAACTGGCCCCTGGACACATGATTAGTAAGTGAGGGACTCAGAGAATAGTTCTCATTCCTCAAAAGCACATGCATCACAGGTGTTAATTTTCTGCCCATCATTTCTTACTCATAAGAGAGAGAATTAAACTTCACAATTTTAAGCCACAAATCAAAGTTCATACACTGTATATATCACAGACATGACTGTGTGAGTGCTGCTTTAACAGCAATTCATGAGACTTTCACAGTATGAAGTCTTATTTACCACTTAGAACCACAACAACTTCTCTCCAGTAGAGACTAAAATATTTGAAAGTGCAAGTACTTTTACAATCTTGACTAGCTTCAACAAGAAAAGCAAAGAGGCAATGCAATCTGTTTTTATTTCATCCTTTGGCCTTTCTCTGAAAGCTCACTGAGAAAAGTAAACTTATTATCCAATTTCCTCTGCCACTTAAGAGTTTAATAATAGAGGATTGACAATAAAAGGTTCTTAATATAAAGACTTACCAGAAATATACAGGATCAACACAGCAATAACATTCAATTGGAGAATTTTAAAGATGTTTTAATATAAATCATGTAATCGTTGGCTTGCAAACCCATTGTAATTTTCTAAACTTCTTTAAGTAGCAGCCAACTACAAAATGCAATAACCTAAAAAAAGTTTCACTTAATACATGTAGAAGTTTTGTCTTCTGCTATTCACACTATAACAAATGTTAGAATGCACATTTTACACCAATGAACTTAAATTTAGAGGTGGAGAATTTAAGACTATAATAAAATAACAGGTCTATACATTGCTTTATCATAAAACACGTAATCAACTAAGAGCAATGATACATGCTAGGTAGTATTAAGACACCCAAAAAAGCATCTGATGACAGAACTGAAATTATATTGCCTTTAAGAATTACAAGTTTTTTCTAGAGCTTTATTCATTAATTCAACAAAAAGTAATAAAACACTCTTCTTGATCTTGGTAATTCAACAGAGCTCAGGCTAACACAGTATTTACCCTCATACGATTTACATTCTAATTGTAGGTCAAATAAAGAAACGGGTACAAATTCTGAGCATGCACTAGTCATGTGTCCTCAGGCCCAAGTTCACTGACTACCACAGTGGACAGTTTCCAGCATGCTGGCAGCCTCCCACTTCGAGCTCCTTCATCTCTCTCCTTCTCTTCAGGAGGGCTTTCCCTGACACCAGGAAAACTTGCCCAGCTGCAAGCAGTAGCAATCCAGAGTATGCTGTGGAAATGGGTAATTATACCCTCAGGGGCAACCTGCAACCCACAGATGATGGAAGTTGGCTGCAGCCTTTCTATTGGAGATTCTGAGGAACACATGTTCCTCATGGTTTCTCAGAAGACTCCAGCAGGACTGAGCCCCAGTTGCCACAGTGGGGAACATTATGGAACACTTAATTGCCTTTTCATCCTTTAGGCTCATTCTCCCCCACTTCCTCATCCATGCTTCCAGGGATCACCTCCCAAACATGAACTCTATCCAAGTCTTCCAGGATATGATTTGTAGGTACTCCAACTAACACAGTCCTAATCTATTTCCCCTCAGATATATTCAATAATACTGGAATAACACATAAAATGAGATAATCACACATATGCCCTTTATCAGCTTAATAAATTTCAAGATGTCATGAGGCTGGGCATTTGAATAAATAATTTAGATGAGAGTTAAGATGAGAGAGAGAGCAAGAGGGAGTCAAGCTAGAACAATGAGCCAATGCTAATAATATGAAACGTAACAGAGTCTCCACTTGGTTCCAAAGTACCATTTATGTACAGGAGAAGGGACATGAGGATTCAGAAATGCAAATGACTACAGATGGAAGTAAATTAGGGAGTCCTGCCCAGGACTCTTGGGCTACTATTGTGGCATCCAAAAAAGAGGGAGATTCTGATCAGACTGTACCCCAATGTACTATATTCAGTTCTTTCTACACCACTAAGAATTATACTGGCAAATAGGAGCCTAACCAGAGGACAAACAAGCCACTACGATGAAGACTAGAGAAATAACTAAAGAATTTAGTTATTTAGCTGGCAACAAGTGAAAGAAATTTTTTAAAATTAAGACTGTATAAGAAAAGATCAGCAGAAATGTGATCATTCTAAACAAATACTTAAAGGATACTGTGTGGAAGAGGTATTAGATTTAATCAAAGTGGCTTTACAGGACCAATAGGTAAAATTTATAGGAGGGCATAATTCAACAGATAGTATGATATAGTGGTTAGGAACAGGTCTGGAGTCAGACAAACTTGGTTTGGATCCCAACTCTACCAGTAGTGAATTCGGTGACCTTAAGATGGTTGCATAATTTCTTTATACTTAACTCTATTGACTTCAAAATTGATAGCAACAATTTCCACTTTATAGGGTTTTGTGATTCCTAAATAATAATGCATGGAAAGCCCTAAGCACAGTACAGCACGTATTAAATTTCAAGAAATGCTAATTATTTCAAATCTAAAATTGTTTCAGTCTTCATCAAAAAAAAAAATTATACTACCAAATCTGAAGGAATTCAATACAGCAATTGTTAAGCTGGTTGAGGAAGTATTTATAACTGGCTCATACTGTAGAATCACTGTTAGACAAGATTGATATATTCAACTACATAAAAAGTCAAAGCCACCACCTAGCAAGATGACTTTTTTCACTTATACACTTGCGCGTTTAACCTCCACCTCCATGTGTGAAAGCAAAAGGTGAGAGTCCCAGCCTTCAAAATGACTTCCCTGAATTATCTAGAGGAAGAACTGAGTTACAGAAATGATTTTGTCAATCTTCCTCCAAACCCTAATTTTCACTACCTGCTTTAGTGTTCCACTACACAGCAGAGAAATTCTCTATTTTAGTTCCAATTCCTGAAGCATTCCAACTTACTGGTTCAGAATAACCTTTTGCTTGCCAGAAGTGGCCACTTGGTAGCCATGGTGGATTATGAAATAGGCACATGTCAAATGACCACAGAATCTCAGAGTTGCAAATTTCAAGACCATATGGCCCAACCATGGGGAATATCTAACCAATCAAGAGAAGGAGCCATCTTCTCTTCCCTCAGCCCACCTAGAGATTGGCTTCCTGAGGTCTCCATTACTTCTATATTTTATCACCCTAATGGTAATAAAAGGACATACAAACCTCTCTTGATTTGACTTGTATCTCCTCCTAATAGAAAAAGCACATGTATCAATAGGCACAGACTTTTGGAAACATCCACACCAGACAGAAGTCTTCTAGAGAATAAGGGGAGAAGTACATAAAGTAACTAGGAAAGAAAAAAAATCAAAAGAATATAAAGTCAACAAAAATAACTGCCATTATTTAGGACCAGTGATAAATTATGCTGACATTATGTACCCCTGATATGACAAAAAGAGAGTTAACCTCGGTGGGAGTCTCAAAACCTTAACCCCAGTCTAATCATGAGAAAAATATCAGGCAGATCAAAACCGAGAAACACTCTACAAAACACCTGGCCAGCACTCCTCAAAAGGATCGGGGTAATGAAAAACAAGGAAATACTGAGAAAATGTCACAGACCAGAGAAGACTAAGAAGCCATGACAACTAAATGCCATGTAGGATCCTGAATGGGATCAGGAATGGAAAAAGAACATTCATGGAAAAACTAATGTGAAATCCAAAGTCTAAAATTCAGTCAACTTTAATGTACAAATGGTAATTTCTTAGTTTTGACAATGTACCATGATTATGTAAAATGCTAACCTTAAGGGAAACTGGGTGAAGAGAACTCTCTACAGTACATCCTTCACAACTCCCCTGTACATCTGAATTTATTCCGAAGTTTAAAGTTTATCTCTTAAAAACAAAGAATATTTTATCGTTAAAATAATTTTACACGCATGTAAGAGAAAACCACTGTGCTTCTGTTGATTGTATTCTGATTGTATGGTTTCTACTGAAAAAATAGCTGTCCATCAGGTTTTAAATAACCCTGGGGAAGTTGTTTACTCGTTAAAACTTAGTTTCCTCTGTTCATATGTGAGGCAATGTGACATAGCCAAAAGAACATTTCATTGTATAACTGTATATGGAAGAGAATCATTTTAACCTTTTTGGAACTTTAGCTCCTCATTCAAAAAATTGGGGCAGTTATACTACATTTACTTTTAATCACCTAGCTCTCAACTTTTATGATTCACATGAACAAATCACAGAGTGAGTACGAAAAACAAAAATTTTTTCAAATAAGTTTGAGAATACCATGCATCTAGCTGAGGTAAGAGGAACTGAGGTGTAGCTGAACTGTTGATAAGCTATTGTTTCTTCCCTTACTTAAAAAGTAACAATAAGGGAGGGCGCTTGGAAACTTGGCAGAGGAGTCTGGAAATTCAGGGGTGGTGATTCTGGGAGGCAAATCTATGAAAAAGCAATGGTTTTTAAAGCCAAACGGAACAGGGGAAAATACATTCTGGCAGAAAATGGTATAATGCAAGAGCTGTGAAAGGATAGGCCAAGTGAAAAGATGAGGCATTTGGGACCACAAAAGTCTGCTTATGACTTAAGCAGACCAAGGCGCAAACAAGCCCCCTCATGGAATTCTCCTCTGGGGTTCCAGGAGGATGGGGTTCCAAGCATCATAGGGAAAAAAAAACTCCTTTTCTCATGATGAATGGAGAGAGAGAAATAATTTAGTCTTAAACTAGAGGTAGAAAATGAGAAAAAACTAGCAAGGACAATATTATATTAGAGGAACAGCCAGCCTCCCAGGGGTGGGATGGAGCACCTGAATGATTCTTGTTTGAACCACTCCCCGCTGAATAATATAATACTGAGTATCTATATATCTGTATATAATTACATGCTGGGTATAGAACTGTTACCCCAAGGTTCCCTCAGGCACACTAAAACGATCTTTACACTTTAAAACAATTCACTTCACTGAGAAAGAGGAAAAGAAAAAAGGCAGCCACAAACCCTGAAGGGTTAGCTTTGAAAGATTAATCCTCCCTGACTGACAGAGAAATAAGGCTACCCATGCTCCTGGCAGTGAAGTGTGGGGCAACCTTGGGAACCAAGTTTTAGCACATGATCCCAAGCAAAGTTTGGGTCTCTCATCCAAAAGCATCTAAAGGGTTCTTTTTTTTGATATCTACTATAGGCAAAGCTCTATACCTATAAAACACAAAAAGAAAAAATAAAATCCTGCCCTTGAAGAGGTTATAATATAATATAATATGTTAAAAGAAATACATCATGCCTTTATATTATAAGTTAACTATCATTTGTATAATGACTTAAAACACTTTCACATTTATTCTCTGGAAAGATTTCATGGCCTCACAAAGCCTTCTGTGGTTGGCGTTGTTCTTGTTATTATCCACCCTACTTCCACCAGCCAATGACAGATGTCCTCTGAAGCTCAAAGCGGTTAGGTGACCTACTTAAGATGACGCAGCCAGAGAGCGGTACAGTCAAAACCTGAACTGCTTTTTTCTCTTACAAATACAGATTTGTTGTCCCAGTTTGCTTTTAAAACTCTTCTTTTTTATCTTTAATGTACTACAGTTCATAAAAGGAGTTTCTGTGGATTTGGTTTTGTTTATCATTACTACTCTGAACTCAACGTGCCCCTTCAACCTGAGGCACAGTGTTTTTTCTTCAGTTTAGGAAACTTCTCGCTCATATTTCTTCACATATTGCCTCATTCCCATTTGCTCTAGCTTCTTCTAGAATTTGATTAGGTACTGCCAATCCTTCTCAGTCTATCCTCCAAGCTTTTCATGACTCATTCATATTTTCCTCTCTTGGTATGTCTCTGTACTGCATCCTGGATGAGATCCTCAGATCTCTTTTCCAAAGCACTAATTCTCTCCTCATCTTTATGTAATATTCTAGTTCAAACTTTTTAGAAACTATCTGTTCTTTTTTCATATTGTCTGTTCTTCCATTAGGGCTTCTCTACCCTCTTCTCTTCTATCTTTGAAATCATTTCCACACGTATATTGCATAGTCTTTGGTAGGTGGTTCCGGCACATGACTCGTCTATTGGTTACAACTATTAACATTACCTCATGGTAGTTTTATTGTGAGTCTATCACTGTAACCACAGAACCAGCTCAAAATGGTCCTATCCCGTTTAACAAGATACTGAGTTGTTCTTCAGAGACAACAGACCAAAACTGCTAGCCATGCAGTTGAAGCATTCATAGAGGAGAAGACTTTGACCTGCAGCTGCACCAGAAACCAAAGTCTCACCTCCTCCTGCAACACCCCCACCTCCCCAACACACACCACCACGGAAGCAAAGGACCAAGACGTAACCAGAACTTGAACATGAGAACTGTTTCAGAAGCCAAGGGTCCTTGTCCAGGAAGATCTGGTGTCCACGCTCCTTTAGTATAAATGGCCCAGTTCCAAAGTCCTCCAATTATAACTTGCCTACCCCAGCACTTCCACACTCGTATTCCCCCTAACCCCTTAAAAACCCTTAACTGAGTCCAGCTAGCAAGGTGGATTTGAAACACCATTAGGTCTCCCATCTTCTCGGTTGGCGCCTTCTCGATCAATAAATTTTTCCTAACTCCAAACTCTGATATTTTGAGTTTTGGCCTTTCAGACTGTCGGGTACATGAACTTGGGCTTCAGTAACATCTTCAACAGTAACTGTCATGGCAAGAAGACCTCACTTGCCCAGAGTTGGAGGAGTGTCCTTACTGAGCGGTTTTATAAGTGCTTCTAATGGGCAGTGTATCTCCTGCATCCTGCTTTATGTTAATTTTTCTACCTGGGAAGAAATTTGGACCTCTTATTCAAAGTGACCAATTTAACTCAAAGGACATTTATTGTGCTTGTCACTCTCTCTCAAAAGTTCTGAGTTTAGGAAGGATGAAATATATATGATATTGTTATAATGAGAATCGTGTGGAAAGTGTCTATCACAGGAAGTAAAACATGGGAAATATTTTCCAAACGTTAAACATCTCCCCTCTCCAGGGCAGTAAGTACCACATCCTGACTTGGCTCTAGGGAATCCCTTTGACTCTCTCTCCAGATTCCTTCCCCTTATTAAAGCTGCTTTTCACCATTGTGAGAAGAATACTTATACGGTGTGTTTAAAATGAATACTGTTTTAAAATTATTTTTATTGTTATAAGTACACACAAACTGTAAAATTTATTTGAGCAAGGTTTTAATTACTTGTTTCAGTTGTGTATGATTATTTGCATATTTCATTAATCTTTCTTTCATAGCAATCGAATAATAATGTCTCCTGCTATGACCAGTTTCTCAGTGGATATTATCAAGCTATCTCTAAAATTATACTTAGAAAAGAGTTCTAAGACAACTTAGTTATTACACACGATTCAAAGTGACATTTTAAAAGCCAAGCTAACACATCACTGTCACCCTCCTGGAGATTTTACAAAGATAAATTAAATAGCTGCTAATGAAAAACTAACACTTATAGTATAACTGTCACAGAAATATATAGCTATATATTATTCAGTTGTATTTACTGGTTTGAAAAGTGGCCTCTATAGTTAATTACCTAGATTTCCTTTCTGATAAATGGTTGTCAGCAAAACAAAAATTTGAACTATTTCATTATAAATCCTTCAATGTGTAAAAGAAGAAAAACAGCAGGGAAACTTCTGAAAGAATTTTCAGTGGACATAATTATAGTTGAAAGTTTCACACTGAATAAAATTTTAACATGACTTATTTAAGACACAAAAATAATCCCCACTTCCCAGGTCACAAAATAAAAAATATTTGTTTTCTTTACCTCTGAACTTCTTGGGAGGGTTGGCAAGGTCTCCTGCTTCTGGGTGCACCACACACCGATCATCCACTAACCTAGAAGGAAAAGAAAAATTGCATTGTTAACAGTCATGTTCGTAAAACATAAACTGCATGTGGGTATTACATAAATATTTACAAAAAGTTTCAATACCATTCTTCACTAAAAAACTTTTAATAATCATGGATTTGTAAAAAGATTTGGTTACAAAGGTATTAATAAAAGCAGGGTTTATGAAAGTCAGTAGTAAGCAACACTGTTAAGCAACAGGAAACTGGTTGGATAAATCATGATATAGATAAACCATGGAACGCTGTAGAGCTATTTAAAATTCATTTAAAAAATACACTGGCCTACAAAACATTTATAACATGCTATGAAAATAAATGGTATTAAACTAATAAGGTATTATATATGTTTACACACACCTATACACCTCTATACAAACACATTATAAGGAATGGAACACAGACACCAACACATTAATCTTGGTTAGATTCCTCGTGGTTTTTATTTTCCTTTTTTGTCTCTGAGTGTGTTTTTTTTAATGAGGAAAAGGTAAGCTTATAAGGTCAGGCTTTCAGAGCAACCATAGAGTGGGTAGTTATGAGAACTCATCCTGCATTCAAACCCTGGCTCGTCCACTTCCTAGCCAGGTGACTTTGGGCCTCCTTCTTTATACCTATAAAATAAGGATAAGAGTACCTACCTCACAGCATTGTTAGGAAATTAAATAACTTAATATCCACAAAGTACCAAGTATAGTTTCTGGCATATAGCAAACCCTTAATTAAGTGTTTAACAGATAAATAAAACCAATGATCTTGCCTGTCTTATTCCTTACCATACTGATTCTAGAAGAGTGCCTGACACATAGTAGGTACTCAACAATTTCTAATGAAATGTATAAATTGCCTTTGTTGTTACAAAAAACACATTTCATCCCTATCAAAATATTCATAAGAAGCCAGTTTCTAGGACAATTCCAAGAGCAAGAAGCTGAATCTCTGCCCTGAGAGCCAAGTGACATAATCATCTGTTCAAAGAGGAATATCTAACTAGCAAAAACTTACTAACGTTCGTTTTCTCCATTGACTGAGTGGTGGAAATAACTGTGTTTTTTTTTCTAGTACATTTTGAGAATACATCTGAATTAGTTCCAAATTTATGATTTTATTTGAAGGGAGATGCTCAAGTTGCAACTTAAAAAAAATATATACATATATATTAACCAGATTCGCTAGTATGCATTAACACCAGCACAGAGTAAAACCCAATTTGTGACCAAATGTCCCCTTGAACCAAGATGATCAATCAAATTGAAACTTTGGTTCCTGGTTTATAAGGTTATCAGAAGCAGACACTTCCTAAATCACCAGACTCTTCTACGAAATCCAACTTCCACAAAACAAAACGTTAGTTTGGTCAAGCGATATGGTTCTTTCTTTGATTTTTTTAATATAATTCATTTGCACTGGTTTACTAAAATGTGGTTTTACAAGAGCTGCCAAACATGAAAGAAATTCCTTTTAAAAGTCTTTCAAACTGTTTTCATAGCAGAAAGTCACATAGGGTCAAGAGAAAGCAAACCCAGACCTCTACAATATCCAACTTCAGTCTGTAACATTGAATGCGAAAGGCTCAAAGAGTCCTGAGAATGTCACAACGTAGCATTTAATTTTTTTTTTTTTTATGCTGTGAGGGAAAGGTCAGCTTTTCTAATTAGTTAAGACATGTTAAGAATTCAAAACATAATGATAAAAAAAACATAGTCTTATTTAGAGCACACTAAAATTATATAAAAAGTGGCATCGACATTCTACTCATTCTTTGTGACTACCTATTCCCACAGAACTATAGGCTCCCACCAGAATGCTCCCTAGGAGTCCCCACCTGCATGGGCTAGCCATCAAGAGGAACGGGAAAAACTAAAGCTACTAATTAGATCACAGTGCATTTATGTGGTAAACACTTATGCCTATCTTCAATTAGCTGACGGTCCAGATAAAAATATAATAATTAAGAGTGACTTCCATCCTAAGAATTTGTCCTATTCCTTATATCCAAATATCTGTGAAAATCACAGACAACCATTTCATCATGCAGATTTAAAGAGCTGGAACTGAGAATGGAAGAAAGGGAAAGGTATGATAGGAAGAGTATAAAGAAGCAAGGAGTCTGAATGTGTTACAAAGATATATACGATCATTGAAGTTAAAAGTTAAACTGAATTTTAATGGCAACGGTTGGCACAACTTCTGCAATATACCCAACACCCTCTTCTTGAATACTTCCAAGTGCAGAGTATTCCCCCATTTACCATATTTCTGACAGTACTAATATTAGAAATGTGTTTTATATAGAAATGAAATAGCACTCTGTGTTTCCAACCATAGTACTTATCACATTTTCTTATAACTACTTGCTTAGTTGTCTGGATCTTTCAATAAATTGTAACCATGAAGTCAAGAACGAAATCCATCTCGTTTACCATTCTATCCTTGGCATCTTCTAGAATTAGTTACAGTAGACATTAAATATTTGTTATACGAATAAATGAGTCAATGAATAAATGAGACTTGCTTCCTGAATAACTTTCCCTTTTTGGTTCCAGTCCTTTCTTCTGGAACTGTATAGATTAACTCTTCTTTTTCTGGGATGAACTAGACTATTTCTATCCAGTTCTTCCTCATTTGGATATTTACCAAGGAGCTCAACATCTTTTCATATATCCCAAGGGTCAACATGCCCCTTAAATGTGATCCTAGAGACTATCCACTAGAGTGTTCCCAACAAGTACAAGGACAGAAGACTCTTCCCTCCTTCTTTCAGATACTAAGCTTACAGTTATGTATCCTAAGATTGTAATAGCTCCATGACACTCAAGTCCATCTCTGACTTTCATTGGGTTTATAGCTAAACAACAATTCCAGGTCCTTTTCATGTGTAGTACTGATAAGACAGGCTGTGCCATCCAGTATCAGGGAAGTTAACTTTTATAATCTAAGGTCAAGAATTGACAATTGAATAAATATAAAGATCAACCTTTAGCCTATGAGCAGAAATCATCTGAAAATCATGTATTCCATCTCTAGCTAATTCATTTAGAGACCCCGTCATGTTTACTGCCCATTTTAATCACTCATAAACAGTGTTTCCCAAATATGGTTAACTAGATGAATCTTATGGGGAGTTAAAGTAATAATAATCATAATCATAATAATAACGTTTCTTTGGTCTAGACCTACAGAATCAAAATTTTCTAGGAATCAGGACTAAGAATCTATATTTTTATAAAGCTCTCTAACCTTCCTTAAATGAATTAGTACCTGTTCTACACTCCCATAGTACCCTGGTCTCTCTATCAGGAGAACTTACCTCACCCCATCATAATTTCTTATTTATACATATTGTTTCCAACACTATATAAGTTCCAAGGGAGTCAGTCCATTTCTGCTTTGCTCACCATAATATGCCCAGCTTTAAGTATTAGGCCTCAAACATGGGAGGTGCTAAATAATCATGAATTGAGAGAGTGACTGAGTGACTTTCTGAATCACTGAATAAGTCAACAATGTTACATTTGTAGATCACATAAAAAGTAAAAATAACTAGAACCAACAAACGGTTGCCTAATAGTAGATGGAAGAAACAGTCGGAAATATTCCCCATTCAGATGTGTCTCAGAAAATTATCAAAAATGTCAAATCCTGAAAAAGGCCAACATGGCCTGCTCTAAATAACAATATCTCATATAGTACTTTTCAACGCACTATATTAATGCACTTTTTAATGGGCTGCATTTATTTTTCTCATGTCTGAATCAGCAGGTAAGCCAAACAGGCAATTATAGCACTAGCCTAAAATTCTCAATCTGTCACTGAAACTCATCTATCATAAAACCTGCTATCCTTTGTATCTAACTTCTCTACATATGGTAACTGTAAAGTATTTGCCCATTTTAATTTTAGAAACAAATCATTCAACTATTTATTAGACCTTCCAAGGTACCTATAGGCAGATTTCAGTAGCTGCTTTGAATGACTTTACACATAAGTATGAATCAAAAATATGAGTCAAAAAAAGTCAAATTTTAACTGGATATATAGATATACCGCTAGAGAAATCTTACAAATGTGAATCTAGAGACATGTACAAGAGTGCCTGAGGCAACACTGTTCGTGACAGCCAAAAATAAAAAATAAAAAATGTTCATCAATACTAGCATAATGACCAAGCGAATAATTTCTTACAATAGCTATTTTAAAAGTGAATAAATTGCAGCTGCATGCAACATTAACAATCTCAAAAACATAAAGTTAAACTAAAAAGAAAAGCAAGTCCTCAAAGCAAATAAATGTTATATAACCTCACTGATGTTAGAAATAAGCAAAAGTAGCTCTTTTGCTTAGGCCCGTGGTGCCTGCAAGACCGGCAAGCGTCGAGGTCTTCGTACTGCCAGGAAGCTCCGGAGCCATCGCGAGATCAGAAGTGGCGTGATAAAAAGAACAAGAAAGCCCATCTGGGCACAGCCCTGAGGCCAAGCCTTTCGGAGGCGCATCCCATGCAAAGGGAATTGTGCTGGAAAAAGTAGGAGTTGAAGCCAAACAACTAAATTCTGCCATCGTGAAGTGTGTTAGGGTCCAGCTGATCAAGAATAGCAGAAAGATCGCAGCCTTTGTAGCCAAAGACGGTTGTTCGAATTTTAGTGAGAAAAATGATGAAGTTCTGGTTGCTGAATTTGGTTGCAAAGGTCATGCTATTGGTGACGTTCCTAGAGTCCGCTTAAAGGCTGCCAAAGTAGCCAATGTCTCTTTTTGGCTTTATACAAAGGCAAGAAGGCAAGACCAAGATAATAATTTTTGATTCTGAAAACATAGTAGTAATAAATTTTCATATGCCAAAAGAGAGAGAAAGAAATAAGCAAAACTAAACAGCATATAATTTAGGAACACACATGGAGTATAAATAAATTATTACATAAAAATACATGGATATAAGATTTTTAAATAGATTTCCCAAAGAAAGTAAATTATTCTTTGGTCTCCAGTCCCTTATTATTCCATCAATTGCAAAGAAAATGCCACATAATAGGTAAAATATGTTAGGCATAACAACTTTTTACTTATGAAGCTATAAATCTGACTTCTACCTTGAATATTATTTTCCTGATGTTTGCTTACCACATATATCTGACTCTTGTACCATCAAGTAACATAGTTCATGTCTAACAAAATGACACTGAAACACATTAAAATAAAATGAATTTGGTGGGAAAGAGAAGGTGGGTAATATATAAAGGACATTATTAAAATCTTATAGCAAGAAAGGCAGTTATGATTGCGGCTGGGTTTTTAAGTATGACAGAACTGCCTTTAAAGTACATTCAGAACTCTATCACAAATAACTTACCCCCAACCCTGGGATTTTCACTCTGGTAGCCCTATGAATCTTTCCCTTAGGTACAACTTCTGGCTTCTTACCTAAATTGTCCCTCCTCCACACAGATCCCCACCACCCTGGCACATCATTGAGCTCCCTCCTTCACCTACCTTTAGAATTAGTACTAAAATAGAAGAGGAGGAAATAAAAAACGAGTTCTAATCCTTGGTCTGCCATTCCATATCCATCTGTGTCTATGTTAGTCATTTAACCTCTCTGTGCCTCATTTTTTGAATGGGTCAGTTGTGATCTCTCCCAGATCCTTCTATTTTTTGTAGTTATTCATTTCTCTGATCCTATTTTGTAATTAGAATTGGCTTGTAGTATCAGCCTTCTTTAGCAGATTCTGACATTTATAATATTTTATACACTGTAGCTTGAAAGTTTAACTGGTATCGATTTTTTTTAAGTTTATGCATTATTTCATCATTCCAAGCAAAGTACTGATATATGATTTTGTTTCATTTACTCGCCATAGCCTTAGAACACTGCATTTTAAATCTTAAAATCTTGCCATTTAGTAATATGGACATTATTTTACTTATGAATACTCAAGCTGACCAAATAAGGAGCCAATCTAAAGGCCTGTAAATTCTTGTTTGTATGCCAATTAATGTGTCTCCTAATTCAGTCAGAGTTACTTAACAAGAAATACTAGGTTCTATAAATGTCCAATTTCATGCCTTATACTTGATAGGTCCCGTGGACACACCCCTGCACAAAGCCATAAGCAATAGAAATCAAGCATAAGGAAGTAGCTTTATTGCAAAACTTTCTGCCAAAAAGTGTTCTAACTTGTAAATGCAAAGCAGATGCAACATACCAAATTCTTATAGTTGTATGTATTTTGCCTTCCCATGATAAGAAGAATTAAATTCACTTTTGTTTGCCATTTGAAATGTGAGGTTTTTTAAAGTTAAACCAATAAAATTTAATACTATATTCTCTTTTTAGATGTCTTATTTCAATAATATTTTTATTAACACAAGTATGTAAGCCTAAATGTTAAAAGGATGTTTAATTCCATATATGTTTTTCGATCATGTACAACTTGTTGCTGATAATATCTCCAAAACAGGTTCCTTCAAAAGTCGAAATTGTGCTTGCTCTTAGGTATTTAAAATGTTTCCAGTTATTTTTCCATTAAAGATAAAATCAATTGAAACCACATTTAAATTACAGCATAAACACTAAATTTTAAAGTGCTACTACATATAAACCCCTAAAAATTCTGGATGAATCTTTATGTTTAAATGTTTTGATCAGTGCTATCGCCTAAACCAAATGACTTGAAGGCCTTTAAAAGAAACAGGTTATCATGTGGACTACAAAAGGAATGCTGTTGCCCACATATTAACCTTTTCAAAAACACTGCAAGAAGCCATCATTTTGTGAAACAATTATCTTCGAAGTATGTATGCCGATGAAACTGGTTGGAAGGAAAAGAAACACATTGCCTTTAAAGAGAAACACGTATACCCGACCATGATTTCAGAAAAGATTTCTCCATATATTTTGAAAACTTAAAGCCCTAATCCAGGCAAAAAAAGAAATCGCGACTTTTTCTTCTTAAATCTAATAACTTCCTGTTCCTAATCCTCCCTACCCTGCCTCCTCAACCTCTCTGCCCCCAATGACCTTAACTACTATCAGTTCTCAATCATCTACAAAGAGGTAGAAAATCATTGGCACTGGAAAAAGTGACTCACTAGGTAAAGTTCGTATCCAGATGTCATTCCTGAGTTTTCACCACCTGGTTGGCATGAATTTGGAGGTGCTCTCAGGAATAAGGCCATAAGGCTGGAAACACATCTAGTGACATTCTCTTATTTCAAGTATGGACACCTCCCAGCTCCATGTTTCTGCCTATTTTTGGTCGCTCTTTCACACCTTCACATAGCTGGTTTTATATTTTATCCAGAGCTTATGGTTGTTATATTGAAGACGAAATTCAAGAAATATGACCTCAAATATTTTTAAAAATCCTGATAAGACAAGGAGCTGCTAGGCATGCATAAGCAAAACAACATCAAACAGGTACTATAATTATTAACTAAAAATATAACTATTATGAATATTTACAGACATAAAAGAAAAAAAAATTTTTAAAGGGCAAAAGGAGGCTTTCAGCCAAGATGGTGGAGTAGGTAAATGCCGTGCTCACCTCCTCCCCCAACCACAACAAAAGTGCAACAAAACTACAGAACAACCATTATTGAGAATCATCTGAAGTCTAGCTGAACAGAGGTCCGATAACCAAGAATATAGAGAAGAAGTCACTTGGAGACTGGTAGAAGGGGCTGAGATGCAGAAAGGGATGGTCCCATGTGTGGTAGTTAAAAATTGGGAGGGATATCTCAGCTGCAGAGGTCCCAGCCCCACACCAGGCTTTCCAGACCAGGGTTCCAGTGCCAGGAAAAAAAGTCCCCATAACTTCCAGCTGTGAAAACCAGTAGAGACTATGGCTGAGTAAGACAGAGGGCTGCAGGAGTCCCTGTAAATGAACTTACGTGCTGATTGACTCACTCTAAGCTCTAACACTGATTGGAGCAGCAGCTCGAAAGGCACCAGGGACATACAGGGTGAAACTGAATTGTCTGGCTTCAGGGTGAGAGGTGGAGGGGCAGAAGCCATTATTCCTTTGTTGGGCCCTCCCCCAAAACAGCCTGCACTGCAGATGGATGCCATACCTGAGTCTCCATCAATGTGGCTAAACACTGGTCACCAGCCCTGGTAATTCTGAGACCGTACCCCACCCAAGTTGCCAGCGCACCCAAGCAGCTCTTAGTGGCCTTTCCATACAAAGGGCCTATCTTGGCTTATGCTTCAGACTCTTCTAAAATGTTCTCTCAAAGGTTCCCAAACCCCAAACAAGCAGCATCTGGCCTCATGTGCTCCGTACCTCTTGCTAAGCAGCCCCAAGCCAAGCACTTATAGCAGCCAGCCACACTTCGCAGCTTAGCCTCTCCCAGGTACCTCCAAGGCCGGCACAAGTGGCAATCATTTGCAAATCACTTTCTAGCTTATATCAAAGTGGCCTCAGTCATGGCACAGGGAGCAGCTGACCTTGGTCTGCACCAGAGTCCCTCCCATAAGGCCCTAGAATCAACACACCCATTGGCCAGCTTCAAGCTGCACCAGAGCATGGCCCAACAACCTCCACGAATGACACACCCAAAGGGCAGACTGGGCAGGCACCACAGCCCCGCTAAAGCAAATCCTGTTCCGTAACATCAGCACCTGCACAACAGCTCCTCCACTATAGTCATGGCGAGTCCTCACAACCAATTAGCCTAAGGGTCAATTCCTCCCTGGACATACCAACAGCAATCAAGGTTCAATTGCAACAGGAGGGCACACACGACCGACACAAGGAACATGCCTGGAGCACCCACCTCAGGTGATCAGGGAGACTGCACCTCTGGGCCCCACAGGACATCTACTACATAAGGCCACTCTACCAAGACTGGGAGACATAGCAGCTCTACCTAATACATAGAAACAAAACAGGGAGGCAGCCCAAATGAGAAGATGAAAAAAATGTCCCAAATAAAAGAACAGAACAAAGCTCCAGAAAAAGAACTAAACAAAATGGAGATGAGCAATCTACCAGATTCAGAGTTCAAAACACTGGTTATAAGGATGCTCAGTGAACTTAGGGGAAGAATAGATGAATTCAGTGAGAACATTAACAAAAAGATAGAAATCATAAAAATAGAGATACAAAAAATAAAAAACAACCAGTCAGAAATGAAGAATACAATAACTAAAATAAAGAATACCTTAGGAGGAATCAATAGTAGATTAGATGAAGCAGAGGATCAAAACAATTTAGAAGATGAGGTAGCCGAACACGCCCAATCAGAACAGCGACAAGAAAAAAGAATCCAAAAAAATGAGCATAGTTCAAGGTGCTTCTTGGACAATATCATGCATACCAACATTCACATCATAGGGGTACCAGAAGGAGGAGAGAAGGAATTGAAAACCTATTTTAGGAAATAATGACAGAAAACTTCCCTAACCTGGTAAAGGAAATAGACATACAAGTCCAGGAAGGACAGAGAGTCCCAAATAAGATGAACCTAAAGAGACCCACACCAAGACATATCATAATTAAAATTCCAAAGGTTATATATAAAGAGAGAATCTTAAAAGCAGCAAGAGAAAAGCAGTTAATTACCTACAAGGGGGCTTCCATAGACTGCCAGCTGATTTCTGAACAAAAACTTTGCAAGCCAAAAGGGATTGACACAAAATATTTAAAGTGATGATAAGCAAGGACCTAAAATCAAGATAACTTTACCCAGCAAAGCTATTATTTATAATCAAAGGACAGATAAAGAGTTTCCCAAACAACAAAAAGCTAAAGGAGTTCATCACCACCAAACCAGAATTACAAGAAATGTTAAAGGAACTCCCTGAAGAAGAAAAAAAAAGATCAAAAATATGAATAATAAAATGGCAATAACTGCATATCTATCAACAATTACTTTAAATGTAAATATGTTAAATGCTTCAATCAAAAGACACAGAGTGGCTGAATGGATAAGAAAGTAAGACCCTTACATACACTGCCTACAAGAGACTCACTTCAGATAAAAAGACACACAAAGACTGAAAGTAAAGGGGTAAAAAAAGATATTTCATGAAAATGAAAACAAAAAAAAAGCTGGAGTAGCAATACTTACACTAGACAAAATAGACTTTAACTTTAAGGCTATAACAAGAGTCAAAGAAGGATGTAGTAATTCCACTTCTGGGTATTTATCCAAAGAAACACAAAACACTAATTTGGTAAAGAATTTCTAGAAGTGAAAAACAATTGTTGAAATAAGTAGGTGAGTTTAAGATACTAAATTAGACACAGCTAACTAATAACCTGAAAGATAGATCTTAAGAAATTACTCAAAATGAAACAGAAGATAAGAAGGACAGAGAAAATGTGAAAGAGGGGTTAAGAAATATAAAAGGGAGGATGAGGTCACCATGCATATATAATTAGCATCCTGGAAGGAAAGACTAGAAGAAAGGCAATTTTTTTTTAAGCAAAAACTTCTTTATTATAATAAACATAAAAAATAAGTAATTTCTTGCTTTCCTTTGTGGATAGTTTTCTCCCTTTACTTTCCTTACTGGAAAAAGTGGACTACTAAGAATTGTGGGTTATGTTGATGTGGATATGTGTAATGAATTCCTTTTAGAGAGATTTCTGTGACCTGGCTGTGCTGCGCCCCAAGATTAGTCATCTGTAGAAGGTATCAAAGAGCAGATTCAGGTCTCAGTGGTTACCTTAGGATTAACAGATGGCTCTACTTGCAAGCCTTACAAGGTTTTTGTGTTCTGAATGTTCCCTTCTTCACTTCCTAGATGGAACAGTTTTGTGAATCCTCTGACCCTCTATCTCTGGAATGTCTTTGTAGCTATCTCTGCAAATTTCAGGAGCAAATCTTACTACTGTTAGCTAGATACTTTGGAGTATTCTTTGCTTCTCTCCATCTGACATTAGCATTGAGATAAGATCCCTGAACCTACCAGTATAGCTGGGCATCATTCCACCCTTGGACCAATTTCCCTCACTCGTTCCAAGACATGTACATTCAATGACTATGAAAGTTTCATTGTTGCTGTTCAATTTATACTTATACATAGATATTTTATGGTCCTAGTAAATAAAAGATATCAATACAGAACAAGGATAATGGAAGCATTTTATCATGATAGAGCCTTCTAATTTTGGGAGTCAGTACATTCATACTTTACCAATCACCACAGAAAACCTGAAACACGGAGCCTGGAAGAGGCCTCCAAGAGCCTGGAAACACTTACTGGGCCTTGAGAGGCATGAGCAGATCTGCTGTGCTGACCCCATGATTTCGACCAACATGCATAAGTGGTATCATCTTTGAGAAGAGAGGCAATATTAGAAGAGAAAATGGCTGAGAATTTTCCAGAGTTAATGAAAAATATGAATCTACAGATACAGAAAACAACATATTGGGCTGTCAGCTTCTAAGACTCTACAACACAAAACAGAGATAGTGGAATCATTTCTACAAATGCTGAGAGAAAATTTAGCCTTCAAGTTAAAATTGTGTACTCAGCAAAATTAACTTCCAAAAACAAGGATAATATCAAAATACTTTTAGATAAATAAAAACTAAAAATTTACCACTAACAGACTTTCACTATACTTCAGGTAGAAGGAAAATTATTTTAGTAGAAAAATATGAGTACTGAGAAGAAATAGGGAGGAAAAAACTACTAAAACATTTGAATTAATCTAAACAAATTAATCCAAACACTGTCAGTATAAAATAATAATGACTAAAAATAATGGCTAACATATTAGTTTTAAAAAGAACAGCACTATAATACCAGACAACTGCATATAAGCAGAAAGGAAGTGATCTGAGTTAAATAGTTCCATGGTTTTGAATTATATAGGAATAAGTTAAAATATTAACTTTATATTTTGAGTATGTACGATATTAAAAGAAACTACTAAAACCACAGAAAGAGAGTATATAAATACAAAACCAGTAAAGAGGGAGGAATGGAATAAGAAGAAAAATAAGTGAAAGTGCAATGTATCCAAAAAGAATTAAGAAAAAAAAAAAAGGAAAATTATGATTAATATAAGGCACAAAGAAAGAAGGTAGAAATAAGTCAATAATAATCACAATAAATTTAATTTTAACTTATCATTTAAAAAGACAGATTTTCAAAAAAAAAAAAATAGAGTTTCAGATTGAATGAAAAAATCCAGCCATATGCTATTTACATGAGTCATACCTAGAATATAAGGCAGCAGTAATAGTATCAGAAAAATAGGCTTTAAGAGGGGAAAAAATAATAGTAGAAATAGGGCCATTATATAAGAAGTGCTTCAGTTCTCTAAGAAAATATAACAACTCTAAATTTATAAGTAATAACTTCAAATTATATAAAATAAAATTCATAGAACTACAAGGAACAATTAACAGGCATTATCGTAATGGGAGATTTCAACACCCTTCTCAATTACTCATAGGGCAAAGAGACAATATTTAATAAGGATACATGCTTTGAAACCCATAATTAATAAGCTTGATCTAAAGGACATATGGAAAAAAATTTAATTAAAAAAATACAAAAAAAATTGTAATTAAAAAAAATACACAAAAAAAGGATGTATATGAAATATATAACTCCTCATGGAAATATATGAGACTCAACAACTGGAGAAAATATTTTATTTTTGAGCACATATGGAACTAATATACCAGGTCCCTCAATTGTATGATTTTAATATCCCTACTGCATTTCTAAAATATAGTCTAAATTAACAGCCTTTTAAAAAATATATTATTCTCTTGGCTCATAGTGAATGTATGTCTAGCTAAAAACCCCATAGTCATCCATCATCCAAAAGTTTAGGGTCTCCTTCTGCGATCTCACCATATATTTAATATGCATCCTTTCAAGCTGTTATTTGTTGTATTATACCTCCAGCTACATGTCTCTGATAAACAGGGAGCTCCTTGGGAACTGTAGCCACATATTTTTAATCTTTATATCCTCAACACCTACCTATGGCATGCAGTCAGTGCACAAAAAATGACTGTTGAAAAGTGAATTGATACATTAATGGACCACAAAGGTAAAGAAAACAAATTGCAAAAGACAAATGAGGTTGATGATATAGTAGGAAAATCACAGGAAGGAAAGACAAAGTATGTAATAATGATACAACTGTTCATCTGTGGCTCATCCTCTCAGCAAACCATAAAGGAACATTTAAGTATATATTCTAGAAATGAATGGCTAAAAGAGACCTCAAAAAATAATCCCATCAGTAAGAGCTCCTAGACAGAAGTTAGCCAGAAACACTTCTTCCCTTTGAAATCTTCAGAGCACAATGAGATTTGTGATTAGTTTTATAGCTAGAAGGACCTACCTCTTCCCTGTTCCTTTAGTGTGGTACCCTCTTCAAAAAGAAATGATTATGAGAACCATTTACCACTTCCTGGCTAATCATACATAAAAGAGAAATGCATCTAGGAGGAAATAGTTGGCAAAAGAAGTTCCCGGGCAAGAAAACCTTCTGGAAACTATACACCAATTTCCACAGTCATTACAGCATGAGAAATTAGACTTTTTTTTTCCCAGAAAGTTGCAGAGTATAAGAGTTACCTTGTTAAAGCTACAAGCAGAGGCCTCTTGTTTCTGAGTCAACCAATAACTGAGACATTTTTAAAGAACTGCCAATAAAAGAAAGAGCTAAAAACTCTTCCAAAAAAAAAAAAAAACAAAGGAAACTTCTCATTCTCACATAATTCCTTCAGAAACACAGCTTCCAACATTTAATTAAGAATGGCTAAATGTGAAAAATATGGGTTATAAAAAACCCACAGATGTCACTCTAAAGTCACACCTATAATTAGTATGGATGGACTCAATGGGCATAAAACACTCTTTGAAACCATTTCTGTGCACAAAGAAAACAATCTTAGATTTATTTGTGTTACTGTAAGAGTCTGATTGTGGCTGAAATGACAAAACTCCCCTTTAGAGTGTCTTAATTAAAGAGCAGAGACCTCACTTTCTGGGATGGAGTGCATGAATCCTTGCCCGAAAATAATGTAGCAACCCATAGGATCTCTGTGAAAGCAAAGCCAACTGAGGGTAAAACCAAAGATAAAGAAAATCAAGCAGAAAAGTCTGATGGCTAAAAGGAGCTACACATATGTGTGTTAAATTATTTCTCTTGCTACCAGCTTGAACAAAAAAAATTTTTGCCAACTCCGGGAGGCAAGAATAGTAGTACTCTTAAAGTAGAATTTGTAATTAATCCTAGGTAAATAAATTTATCTTTAAATGCAATAATACTCCTAATTCTAATCCCTAACTCTTCAGAGAGCGATCATCATAACCACAAGTAAAAATTCTCAAAGAGGGATATTAATTTCTGCTAGAATAGAATAAAAATGGGATAATACAAATTTAACAATATATGTTTCCTTTTAAGATTCTAATATCACTGAAATAGTGACAAATGTGTAATAATAAATGTGTGATGTTAGGAAGTTATTTCTCTGGACTAACTATAAAATTGAGATGATACTAGTACTAACTTCGGAGGACTGGTCTGAAAATTAACTGATCTGATAATGCAGAATTTCCAGTACAAAGTTAACATTCAATAACGGTTAGCCATCAGCAGCAGCAGTATTTATTATAAATGTCCAGCACAAAGTATATACTCAATAATTATTAGCTATCATCATTTTCATTATTTATTCTTAACATTTAACTGTTGAAAAAAGTTCACCAGTAAAGTTATCACTTTAGAAAAAAAATGAATCTATATCTCTTAATCAGGAAATTCATTCATTCCACAGATATTTATCGAGCAGCTATTATGTGCCAGGCCTTGTTCTAAGACCAAATAAAACAAAGAGTCTTGCAGAGGGGTGTAGGGAGGAGACAAATAACAAGCAATATACATAATGAATCCATAAATCATATAGTGTGCTAAGGGATAAATGTTATAGGGAAAAAAAAGGAAACAAAACACAGTAAGAGATTTAAAGGGGGTGAGGGAGATTTCTAGGAGAACTGCAAATTCCAGGAAGAGGAAACAGCCAGTGCAAAGGCCCTACAGCGGGAGCATGCTTGTCATGTTTGAGGACCTACAAGGTAGCAAATGCAGCTGACAGGAGGGAGTAAGTAACTGAGTGATCGATTGGACAGGAGAACAGAAGGGCCAAGGAATGGGAAGGGCCAGATCCTAAAGGGCCTCCTATGTCATTGTACAGACTCTGGCTTTTACTCTGAGTGAGATTAAGATAGGAACCACTGGAAGGTTTGAAGCAGAGAAAGCTTAGCGTGATCTGGCTTATAAGTAGGAAGATCCCAAGCTGAGAATAGGCTGGTGGGAGAGAGGAAGATAGAAGTAGAGCCCACTTCGGAGACGAGCACAGTAATCCAGGTGAGAAGAGCGAAGGTTAATGTGTTTCATACAATCAGTATTCTAACTAAGGAGAGCAGCAGGAAAATTCAGGACAGATATAAAAATAGCTAAAGACTCTTTAAGGACTATTATATTGGTTTGGGGTAGAATTTATACATATTATTTATATTTACCATATAGTATATAGCAATTATTATTGTCACAATATACCATAAATTTACCATAAATAAGGTGCAGTTAAGTACTTCAGAGTTAAAAAACTAGAAGTGTATGGCACAGAGTGAACCCTTCATAATCACTTATTTAATTCAATAGATTAATTCATTCAACCTCTTGGTGAAAATGTTATTCAAATACGATTTTTAATAGGAAAAAATGACATGTATCTGCTGCTCATGAAGCTCACTGTTAAACATTAGTTTACAATCATGCACAACTTAACGATGGAGATACGTTCTGAAAAATCTGATTTTGTTGAGCAAACATCACTGAGTGCTGACACAAACTTGGATAGGATAGCCTACTACACACCCAGCCTCTATGGTAGAGCCTGTTGCTCCTAGGCTATAAACCTGTACAGCATGTTGCTGTAGTGAATACTGGAGGCAATTGTAATATTATTTGTGTATCTATACATATCTAAACCTAGAAAAGATACAGTAAAAAATTTAAAAAATAAAGAAAATGGCACACCTGTATAGGGCATTTACCATGAATGGATCTCGCAGGGCTGGAAGTTGCTCTGGGTGAGTCAGTGACTGAGTGGTGAGTGAACATGAAAACTTAGGACACTGCTGTACACCACTGTTGACTTTATGAACACTGTACACTTAGGCTTCACTAAATTTATCAGAAAATATTTTTCTTTCTGCAATAATAGATTATTCTTAGCTTATGTTAACTTTTTACTTTATAAACTTTTTAATTTTTTGACTTTCCGTAAGAACACAGCTTAAAACACAAACACGTTGCATAATTGCACAAAAATATTTCCTTTATATCCTTATTCTATAAGCTCTTTTCCATTTTTAAATTTTTTTACTTTTTAAACCTTTTCGTTAAAAACTAAGACACAAACACACACATTAGCAGGCTACACAGAGTCAGGATCATCAATACCACTTTCTTCCACCTCCACATCCTGTCCCACTGGAGGTTCTACAGAGCTGCCATCTCCTATAACAACAATGCCTTCTTCTGGAATACCTCCTGAAGGAACTGACTGAGGCTCTTCTTGAGGAGGTGTGTCATTTTTTCAGAAATATGTCCACGTTGGTTTGCTCAGTTTGTGTCTTTTTCATCATAGATTTGCTTGTAAGCAGATAGTCTACCATGAACATTCCGCTCTATTAATGAAAACCTTTTGGTGTTTCACATTTTCAGGACCTTTTGGGGGTCCACATTTTCAGACTTTTTAAATGAGCTGGTGGAAGTCTGCAAAAGTTTTACTGTGAATTTTCTTGGAAATTCTTCTGTTTCTTCTCCTGCAGTTTCCTTTTCTCGTGCCATTTCTTCAGCTATGCGTTCCTGTTCCAGTTCCAACAACTCCACACTAGGAAATTCCACCGAACTACCTCTAGGAGTTCCTCGATGTCATCCTCATCCACACCCAGGTTAAAGCTGTTTGCCATCTCAGCCATGGCCTTGTTGATTCTTTCGACCTTTAAGCTATGACATTACCATGGCTACAACGTCGCTAGGTGATAGAAATTTTTCAGCTCCATTATAATCTTATGAGACCACTGTCATTTATGCAGTCTGTCACTGACCAGAACATAGTTATGCAGCGCACAACTGCATATATAAAAGCTGTCTTGTACATATGTTACTATTTACTTTCCCCTTACCCTTTTAGAAACTTTCCTTTTCCACTTAAAACTCTTCGTATGGCATGGTTAACAACCAACAGAACCCCTCTCCCACTCAAGAGAGGGTGTGAGACCTTGGCTGGCCCTTCTCTCTCCCATCACCCATGACACAGTGCTTGGTCCAGAAGGGAGTACATAACCCAGGCAGAGCCAAAGTGCCCTTACAGAAGCAAATATAACAATGAAAGAAAAAGGGAAAGGTTCTATTTCCTTCAAAGATCAAGCATTATGAGGGAAAGTGTAGGCCTAGAACTGCCAGGAACCATTTTTCCATACCATGGGTGGAAAATGTCTGCCAGAGAATAAAGCTTATAAGAAGGAATGAAGCAAAGAAAGAAATAAAACCCTGGTATCATCAACCGAACCCTTTGTTCTAGCTGTATTTGAAGCTAGAACCCAATTTTGGACTTCCCAGTAAAACAAACCAAAAAGCCTCTATTTCACTTAAACTGACTGGGTTTCTGTTTCTTACAAAAGAAGTAATTAAAGGTCACATAGCAAGTAAAGAACTGGTAAAGTATAAGCAACCAGAACATCCAGACTAGCCACATACCAAAAAGTAAAATATGTTCATTTTGTTAGGAATTCATTCATTCAACAAACATCCATCATGTGCTGATTACAAGCCAGGCACGGTCCTAGGCACTGTGGAAACAGCAAAATACAAAATGGACAATACCCAGAGCTTATTTTTTTATTTTATTTTTTTTAGGCGAGGCAATCCTTGGTCGACCTCACAGATTGCAAGGACCGTGTCAGCTCACAATCACCTTTTCTTTTTTTTCTTTTTTTTCTTTTTTTTTTTTTACGCCTACAGCACCTGGTCTTCCTAGGTGGTCTCCCAGACAAGTACTAACCAGGCCTGACCCTGCTTAGCTTCCGAGATCAGACGGGGTGGGCTTGTTCAGGGTAGCATGGCTGTAGACCAGAGCTTTCATTTCAACTTAAGACCCACTATTGCATGTTACGTTGAGTATTCCCACGCTGGGTCCAAAGAGTAGATTTCAGGGAGTCTTGAAGACCCTCAAATATATATAAAACCTTGTTTCTGTATATTAATGGTAAGTTGCAACACAAATTTTCTCTTATTCTCAAAGGGACATATGACCCCCTCAAAAAATTTTTTTAATTTAGAGCATAAGCATACTTTAGGATCAAGATATCTTAAAGTTCTTAGGCAAATTCTCACATCTTAACCTTAGCACAGTTTTGTTCAAAAAAGACAGTCAGATGAGAGTAGGTGAATTGGGTAAAGGGAGTCAAATATATGGTAATGCAAGGAAACTAGACTTTGGGTAGCACGCAATAGAGTATACACATTATAATGTTCTATATCTGACATTTATATAATGTTATTAACCAATATTATTTCAAAAAATTAATTTAAAAAAGAACACACTCTATTCAACAAGTATTTCACAGAAATAATGCTCTTCTTTAAAATACAGCATGAAGCTAACTCCTTTAGTAATTCCCTTTCTATGGAAACAAAACTAACAGCTAATAACTGGTAGCTTTAACCCCTAATAAGCTAGAGGGCATCTCAAATATTACCTCTATAATTAAGGGCTGTATGGAGAAGAGGATAAAATAGACACTCTCCTCTAGACCTCATAGTGTTATCTTTCTAAGATGCTATTTGTGGCCACATGTAACTTGATAATTTTTTTTAATTGATGGGAAGCAAAGGAATGGTACATATCTCTTCAAAAGGATGATCCTTCCCCCACAACCCCCGGCCACCAACCCCATTAAGTTTTAAAAGACCCAGTTTACAATTATTGCTATCATCAATAGCTGATTTTATTTTTCTCTTTTCCCTTAGCAACTTAATTGGAATTTGGAAGTCACTGTGTTTTAATTTAATACTCCTAAAGAGCAATCAAATTGCAACAAGCAAAATGTCAATAATTCTAGAAAGTCATAGTAAAAACTATTATAGAAGCTTCTCTTGAAGCTATATAATCCATCTTTAGAATTTTAAATAAGAGAAAAATAATTTCACAAAGACAAGCTCAAGAAAGGTATCATCTTCCACATTCTGGCCTTCATTTGAAGGGATAAGAATATCTCAGTTCCTATTTTCTGATTTCTTTTGAAGCATAGATACAGCTTATGTTTCACACTAGCATTTCCTGGACCCCAAAGGAAAGGTGACTCCTTTTATCTGCAAAATGGTTTTCTTCTAAACTAATACCGATCAGATTTCTATCTAGTAGAAAGAAAGAAAAGAAAGAGAAAGAAAGAAGGAAGAAAGGAAGGAAGGAAAAAAGGAAGGAAAGAAGGAAGGAAGGAAGGAAGGAGGGAGGGAAGGAAGGAAGGAAGGAAGGAAGGAAGGAAGGAGCGAGAAAGAGAGGAAGGAAGGAGGAAGGAAGGAAGGAAGGAAAGAAGGAAGAAAGGAAGGAAGGAAGGAAGGAAGGAAGGAAGTTTTCTCTTATTCAAAAAAGTTCTTCCAGAGATGTTTAAACATTTAGCAGCTTATTCATTATAATTATTTTCTCTCCAAAACTTCCTCTGAAAATGTGATTTGATCGCTTTCATTTTGGCTGCTCCTACTTCTAGGCTACCAAAAGCAGATTCCTTTTCAAGGCAAAAGAACTTATTTCTCAACCTCTTGCTATCCTAAAGAAACTGAAGACAAAGTAATCAAATGTAAACAATGAATTTTTTTTTTACCCTACCTAAATAATTCACTGATTCATATTCACCAAGCACCTTTATTCTTCTCTAAAAGATGTCTTTCTAAGGATAAGCAATCTCACTGACATTTTGGTAAGATTTTCCCAATTCCCTCCAAGATGGTATGACCTCTTGCTTCCTGAAAAAGTGGGAGAGAAACAGTGTCACCAGCAGCCATTTTGCCTCATGAATAAAACCAGCTATTGTCTTCTAGTAGTACATGCTCTCATTTATCTATATGTTTCTTTCATTCTTTCCATTTTATAAAGTCAAGCTTTAAACAGATTTTGAGCATAACTTATCCAAAATATTTTTAAACTGTCTTTTTGAGCAACTGTCTTTAGGGTCTAGTCATTCTGCCAAATCGATGATTTCCAACCACACTTCTAATCAAGAAGAAAAAGACAAACCTCCACAACTACTATATCTTATTGGACATACTATAATGACCAAATGTTGATTTAGTAACATATGCACTCTAAAATAATGCCACTTTCAGCTTTTTTTTTTAAGTTCTTTTAGCTTTGCACATTTAAGTCATAATGCTGTTCATAATAACAAATTACATGGAAAAAATATATTCATTAGGAGACAATTCTTCAACTGTGTGTTGTTTCTAGGTTGTACACTAAGGGCTTTGTCATTAAAAGGCCACATCCATGCAGGATGATGGCATCTGCTGCCAGGATGAGTAGAAATTACCCTAAATCATAAAAAATAAAAAACCTACATGATCTCACTTGGCCCTTGCTTTCGTCCTGTTTCAAGAAGGTCTGCGAAAGGCACATGATTCACTCTGGGATGAGATTTAGTATTACCAATAGAACCTCCTTGTTCCATTTTTACTTTCCTCTCTCAAAGTAATTTCATGGATAGTCCTCACAGTAAATGGTCTCCAAAAATCCTTATAGTCCCCTCCACAGTGTCCAATAATTCAATGTTAAATCAGTGAAATGGCATCTCTCATTGCCACTTTCCCTGTGTGCACTCTTTTTAATTCTTCCCTTCCCCTCAGTACAGTACCACAGGGATGTTGAGTCCTCCCACCAATCAAAACCTCTTCTCTAATTGTGAAAAATCTAAATTCCAAGAACTTGGCAGTACAGAGGCTGTTAGTTAGGCCAGATTCATAAGCATTCCAAATGTGGCCTAAAGAATTGCTAAGTAGCTAAAAGTTTTCTTTAAAGAGTTTGTAATTTAAAAACAGGAAAGAAAAAAATAGGAAATGTTTTATTTTCCCTCACTTAATGTTACATTTCCTTTGATTTATGAATATCTTGATTTAGACATATTAGTATTTCACCCTTTACACTTCCCTGAACACTGGAGTTCAAAAAAAGTTTGACCAAAATTTTTTTTTAACAATGAACAAGTCTTAAATCCATGTTGCATCCCCTATTATGTTTCAAGTAGAAAAAAAAAAAGTAAGAACATAGGTTATTATGATACTCCAAATGTGTTGATCTGCCAAATTGTGATCAAATTATATTTGGGGTGTAGTTTTAAAACCACTGCTAAAACAAGATATTTAATTATGTATTTAACTAAAATAAATTATTTCTTTTGTCCAAATATGTTCCTTCATCAATGAACACAAAAAAAAAATCAAGAAAATTCTGGATTATGTAACTAATGCAACATTTTCTTTTTATTATCATCACTGCTAGAGGGAAAACAACTTGCTTTTCAAATTATAGCAAATCTAGAAAAATAAGCCATTGATACTAAAATGTGTGATATGATTCAACTCTTGCTGATAAATAGGTTATCTCCTTATGACTTTATCATTAAAAAACTAATATTAATTTTTAAAATATCTAGCACATACCAGAATAGCTTTCCAAACATTTACACAGGTATAACATCATTCATGCTCCCACAGGACCACTGATGAACAGAAATATTATTAGTATTCCCAATTTAAAGATGGGAAACTGAATTCAGAGATTAAATGATTTGTCTAAATTCTCAGATCCTCCCCATGGTAGAATAGAATTCAAACCTAAGAAAGTAAACAGCTCTTTCAAAATCCACATTGCCTTTAAAAACTCATTATCGAACACAAATTTCTTCAATGGTTTAACTTCAACCTTAAAATTAAATATGATTTCTAGATAGTCATAGCATAATCTATCAATTTTTTCAACAGTTCGAGATGGGTCTAAGTTTTAAATATTAAAGATAGGAGTTAAAAAATGAGTTAAAAACACTGACTCTTAAGAGCTAGAAAAATCTACTGTGCCTTTCCTAAAAGGTTATACAAAGATCACATTTCAAATGTTACATATTAATTAGGAATTATAATACACATCTAGGTCTGGCACAAAATATATTTGTTTTACTTGGGGAATTTTTAACTAAAAGCATTTTAGCAACAAATTTTCTAATTTTTGAGAACTATATTAATGACTTTTCAACTTAAAAATTTGTATTTTAAATCCTGCTTATATTGCACCCTGCTTTGTAGACATTTCCATCATAACTAAATCTTGTACATTACATACACATAAGACACCACAATTACTCTATAAAGTAGATAACCTACATGTGTGTAAACAAAGGCCATCTAAACTAAAAGCAAATACATTCACAATCGAATTTACTGTGAGAAATAGAAATTCAAATACATATACTTTCATGGATGAGATTCACTTATCGGAGCACATTCATTCATGTGTTTATGAAAAAAATACTCATTTTGATAGTTCATTTCATAAACTCTCCCTCCTTTTTTTATTTTGTAGCAACATTACCGAAGTATCATTTAAGTACAGTAAACTGGTGCCTTCCCTTTTTGACCCTTCACCATGACTCCCACCCTTGATTTCCTCAGAATCCTTTTGTTCAGGAGCTGACCCCAAAGAAAAGTTTAGACCAGACCAGACTACTGAGGCATGTAAAGGTACTCAGATAATTCTCCTTTTCATCAGTAAATACACTCCACCTAAAACAGTACTAGTATAAAGCGCTGAAGTTGTAATCTGAAAAGAGAATAATCTTATGGAAGTACTAAAAATAATTAAGGGATTCATATTTTAAAACATGATTGTAAAGACACAGGACATGTGGCTTCGTGAAGGCTCAGGGTTAGTCGTATGTGGCTGCAGTGCACACATGTTGTCTTCGCGTTTCCAACATCCACTGCCTTCCTTCTTTCTGGCAACAGAGCACTGACAGAGGATGAAGAAGGGCTCTTCTTCTCCCACTCAAAGCATGATGACATCACCTCTGTAATCATAGCATCTCATACCTTGGCCACAGTGTCTGAAGATGAAACCTTTATCCTAGTCATTGCAACAGTGATGACTGCAATAGTACTTCTAGAGTTTGAGGAAATGAGGCACTCTCTTTTCAGCTCCGGTTCTAAGAGGACAGGATACAGTCAGGCCGAAGCTGAGAGCAGCCATGCTGCCACCAGCGGCAGAAGGCTTGGCTGAGGATGGGACGCATACCAACGATAAAACAGAATCAAGGAGAGTCTAACAACGTTATGCCTGGACTTTTCGGTTTCCTTGATAGCAAAGCTCTCTTCTTTGCTGACAATTGTTCCAATTGTGTTTTCTATTTCTTTCAACCAAAAAAACATCCTGATTAATAAATGGTCTTCAAATTCACTAGTTCTCTGTCATAACAAGGAATGCGGCACTTGTCAAGCTTTCGTCCAATTACTCCAATATGACTAGAAATAGCAAATTACCAGTTACTCCAATATGACTAGAAATAGCAAACTGACATAAGCTGTACTATAAGGAATTTACGTTAGCCGAAAAGAAATATCATCTCATAGAGAAATTTTTAAACAAGAGTTTGCAAAGTACTTTTTTATTTTATTTTATTTTATTATTAGTTCCAATTATACGGTATATTGGTTAGACCTTTATATAGTTTATAAACGCTCCCCCTAATTGCTTTCTCTCCTCTGGCTCTACACCTAGGAATTACATTAATGCTAACTGCATTCCCTATGCCGTGCTCCCTATCCCTGTGACCATCTATCAACTACTAATTTGTACTTCTATAACCCTTCATCTCTTTCTTTCAGCCCCCAAACGCCCCTCTCATCTGGCCATCACCAGATTGTCCTCTATATTTGTGAGTCTGTTTTTGATTAGTTTGTTCTTTTTGTTCCTTAGGTTCCACATATTAAATGAAATCATATGGTATTTATCTCTCTGTCTGACTTATTTCACTCAGCATAGTAACCTCTAGGTCTATTCATGTCATTGCGAATGGTAGGATTTCATTTTTTTGTAATGGCTGAGTAATATTCCATTGTATATACGAACCATAACTTATTTATCCAGTCATCTGTTGCTTCCATATCTTGGCTATTGTAATTTGTGCTGCCATGAACATAGGGATGCACAGATCTTTACAAATTATTGTTTTGGTTTTCTTTGGATAAATACCCAGAAGTACGATTGCTGGGTCAAAAGGTAGATCTATTTTCAAGTTTTTGAGGAATCTCCAGACTGTTTTCCATAGCGGCTATACCAATCTGCAATCCCCCTAACAGTGTATGAGGATTCCTTTTTCTCCACATCCTTGCCAACCCTTGTTGTTCTTTGATTATTGATGATAGCCATTCTGACAGGTGTGAGGTGATATTTCATTGTGATTTTAATTTGCATTTCTCTGATGATTAGTGACCTTGAGCATCTTTTCATATGTCTATTGGCCATCTGCATTTCCTCTTTGGAGAAATATCTGTTCAGGTCTTTCGCCCATTTTTTAATTGGATTTTGTTGTTGTTGTTGACTGCAAAGTACTTTTTAAAAAGTGCTTTTAGTGCTTTAATTTTCAACAGTTCTTCAATAGTTTATATATATAATACATACATGCACACACACACACACACACATGCATATATACTCCAAGGTTCCAGTAAATAGTAAAATCTCCTTTTATAGCATAACTAAAAGAAGATTAGAGCCTAAATAATTTTTGTTCATTAGGTATATCTAAGAAGAACGAGCAAGATACATTCTCTATGCCTTTTGGATCCCTATTATTTTATCTAGAAATCATTAGTTTTTCCAAGAGAAGTAACCGTGGTGACTTGATCAGTCAGTTTAAAATATGACAAGACTGTCCTATACAAATTTGTTTATTTGTAAACTGATTAATTATCCACATTAGATAAATATTTTTACTAATCCCCCTAAGAGTAACAGAAGTTCAATTGGAATTCTTGGCTAATAGGAAACTTCACAGAAAGGACAGTAGCACCAGCTGGCTGCCCAGTGGAAATTAGTGAAAAACCTCTATTCTAATGGCGCCAAAGCAAACATTTGTTTTGTCTCAATAAACAAAACAAAATTGTTTTCTTTTACCTCTATATTCTAGTAGGAAAGAAATGTTAGCAACTAAAATAACACGTTGTCTTTAAAATGTAGCAAGACTTGAAAATTCTAGTCAAGGAAGGTATTGTATGTATATGCCAAACAATTCTAAGCTTATTATTAATGTTGATACAACTCAAGTGTTTGTATTACATCAAAGGAAAGCATGCATCAAATCACTAATAAAAGATAAATATAAGTGCCTGCAATTTAGTAACATACATTATCAAAGTAAGGAAGGGGGAAAAAGACCAAACCAAAATAAATAATTGATAAGGCAGTATGCCTTTCAACAGCCTAATAAACAAATACCAGCTTAAAAACTGGTTTACTGCAAAATTTTATAAGCATAATACGGCGGAATTTTTAACATCGATGCAATATGATGTCAGCCGAGCTTCCAAAGACACTCATGCTGATTTTTCAGATATAATAATAGTATTAGTAGTAGTAGTAGTAATAATAATAATAATAATAATAATAATAATAATGGTTTCCACCTATTTAAACTTAAGTACCTGATGCTAAGGGCCTGGTGCTTACTAAGTGTTTTACATACGTCAATTGCCATTAATCATCCTAGTAATACTATAAGCAATAATCCCACTTAATAGATAAAGAAATTGAGGCTCTCAGTACTAACTTCCAAAGATCATACGATAAGAGTGGAACTATAATTGAAATCAGCTTTGTCTGAATCAAAAACCCATCCTCTTAAACCATTGTGCTAAAGTATTATTCATTCGTTCAACATATTTCTTGAGTACTACTATGTGACAGATACTCTGCAATGCATTAGGGACATAGCTGTGAACAACATAGTCGCTAATCTTAGAGAGTTTAAAGTCCAGTGGGAGAAACAAACATAATCCAATAATCATAGAAACAGAAGTAAAATTAAAACTACAACTGTGATAAAATCCTTTAAGGTAAAAAAATACAGTGCTGTATGAGCACACATAAAGCCAAAGGAACTCACACAGTCTGGGAGACCAGGAAAAGTTCACTGAAGGTGAGTCACGGAGCTGAAATCTGAGTAATAAATTGGTGTTATTTAAGTGAAAAGCATGGAGGTTAAGAGGGGAAATCTACCAGACAGAGGAAAAAGTATGTGAAAAGGTCCTGTGGTAAGAGGGAGCTCAGAAAGGTTGTGCAATGAAAAAGAAAAAAAAAAAGAAAAGAAAAACAGGCATTGTGCCTGAAGCAGAGAGCGGGAGGAAGGGAGCATGGTACAAGATGAGGCTTGTATCTCAGAACTCTGGAAAGCAGGAAATTATGCTGGGCTTAACGACATTTTATCCAAATGTAAGCAAATGAAAGAGAAATTTCTTTCAAGTCTATATGTTCCATTTTTAAAAGTAATGAAGCCTGAAAAGTAACAATGAATATTTTAATCCATAAATTGTTTTTAGGTCTAAAGTGAAACACTAAACAAAGACTTTATCCCTTGGATGATTCTGATGAAAGCTACTTTTTATCCCCACTACAGCGGCTTGATTCAGACTGCCTTCATGTATTACCCTGATTCCTTCCATGCCTACCATTTGCAGCCTTCTTCTACATTCTTTCTCTTTACTACTGTCTGATCTTCCCAGAGCAAAACTTATTTTATTCTCCAGCCTAAAATCCTTCAATGGGTTCACATTGCTTAATGGGGAATATATGATCTGGCTCTTGTTTGCTCACATCTAGTTTTATCTTCTGTTAGATTATAGTAGAGCCAGGATTTGAGGATGTCCAAAAAGCCAGTTCATTTCTTCATGCTCTCTTATTCTTAATGTATTGGCCTCATCAGCATGGTTCAAGATGGATTCTTCCCTGCCCTTATTACAAATAGCTGAATGGGATGAGCATGGATTAGAGGCAGGAGGGCAGTAAAAGCTTCCTTTGAAGGTCCAAACACAAAGTATAGTCTGTGGCCACACCTGGCTGCAAGGGAGGCTGGGAAATGTGGTCTTTATTCTGGGCACTCATAAACTCAAGTATGGAAGAAGGAAAAAATGAATTAGAAGAAATAACTAGTAGTCTCTGATATATTGAAATTAATAAGCATTTTTCTAAATAAATTAAGATTCAAACTAAATGATATGGCTGATATTCTTTAGTTTATTATATTAATCACAACTTCTTTGTTGAACAAATGCACAGTATGAATGTTGATCTACTTTTTTAGAAAATGTTTATAGTATAATTTTAGGGGTATCTATTGCTAAACTAATTGCTGTCTCTTAAAATTTCTACATGACAATTTACCTCAACAATTTTTTATTCAGATTCTCCAATAATTAACAAAGTATTTTTGTACTTGTAATTTGATCATATTTTTAAAGACTGAGTGATTCTCTAGCAGCTAAGACTTTGGCAATAAGCACTTGGTTTCACCCTAACAGGTTAACAGTGACTTCATTTGTACTGATCAGGAAAGAAGGCTCATTTCTCACATAGATTTAGAACTGGAACTCATCTAATAAATCATGTCCTGCCAGGTAAATAGGGAAGAAAGGTAAATAAAGGCCCTTTTCTCACATGTTATCAATCCTAGAAATGGATTTAGTAAAGTTTTAAATAACCAACACCTTCAATGACAATGAGTCTTGATTTGACTTGAAATGTCACAATATTTACCATTCCTAGCCACAAGTACAGAGCCCTGAATACAACAAAATTCCTTTTTTTACCTTCCCTGCTTAAACCACAACTGAAATTACCCTCTCAAAACATGGTTGAAGCCAAAAATCTACTTAAAATGCAAATGTTTAAGTAGTTATGTCCCTGATATTAGCAATGACCTTGAACATTTTAGTCAAACACAAGTAACTAGTCTTTAAATCATTAACTTACTTTGAATTTCTAATGTAACTGCATTTGGTGATTTGGGTAATAGATTTTATTTGATTTGGATGTTACAGAAATGAAACAAACTTTGATAATATTTGGTATCTTTCATCTCAAAATTTCTTTCCTAAAGGTATTACATTTTAAAACATCTATCATAGAGGATTATAGCATGTTAGAACTAAAGGGAATAGAATGAGGTTGTTTTAAAATATTTTAAATTATTTTGTAATTTGTACATACCTATATTTTTCACTTTATTTCTCTGTACAATATACAAATATACTCTCAAAGAAGTTCTCATTTGTACATCGCTACCAATGAGGATTCCAAGAATAAGAGTGAATAATAATACTGGAAAATTAAGTTTTAAAAGAGAAGAACAAAACATGTATCTTTTGGAATGAGCTCGAGTCAAAACACATTATAACAGACTTAGTCAATAGATAGAATACAATTAATGAAGAGCAAAAATACTGGCCATTTGTTCTCCTCAGCCTGTATTTACATGCCTATCCTTTTCGAGACACATTCCTAATTTTCAAAAAGAAAAATAACAACTTGTCATATGTCCACTTACATATTTCTTAAGTTCTATAAATTTCACAACTCCTCTCTGGTTTCGTATTTGCAAATTATTTCCAACTAAACTTTTCCGCCAATAACAGTTATAGTACAAAATGTTTTCCTGGATGTTTTATATATTATCCACCAAAAAGAAGGGCTGATCTCAATTAAAAAATGGTCTCACAAAATGCTTACAAATTTACTCTCACATGTAAAAACAAAGCTAAACTTTCAGAAATATCAATTTTTCTTTAATGTGGCTATAACGTGTAAACCATTAAATAAAGCTATAGAGTTACTTTTTCCAGACTGTAAGTTTTATCAGATGTTGGGCTGGGCAGGTGCAGAGATATAACCCAAGAGATTATTTAAGTACCTATTATAGCGAGATTAGATGGCACCATAAATCCAATGATAACTTTCATCCATTTTAAATATATGGAGTCTCAAAACATTTAATAAGTACAAACAATTACATTGACTTTTTTCCAGAAAGGAACTTATGTTAACAGCTACTTAGAGATTTGAGAATATGTATATCCTAGTTCAACAAATATTCATTCAATAAATATTTATGAAGCCAAGCCCTTGAGATATTCAGTGACAAAAGAAAGATCCCTGCCTTCAAAGAGGTTACATTCTACCAAGGGTAGACAATGACAAATACTGGATACAATAAACAGTAAAATATATTGTATGTGATAAAATGATGTGAAAAAAAAAACATAAAGTAGAACAGGGAAGGCTGAGGCAAAATGTTAAATATGTCACCATATGATCCAGCAATTCCACTGCTAGGTATATATCCAAAAGAATTATGCACATATATTCACATGGAAACTTATACACAAATATTTATAACAGCATTATTAATAAAAGTCAAAAAGTAGAAACAACTCAAATGTCTATCAACTAATGAATAAACACCATGTGCTGAATCCTTACAATAGAATATTATTTAGCAATAAAAAGGAATAGAGAGTACTGATACATGCTCCAACATGGATGAAATCTTGAAAACATTAAGTTAATAAAATTAAGCCAGACACAATAGAACAAATATTATATGACTCTACTTATATAAGGCACCTAGAATAGGTAAATTCATAGACAGAAAGTGGGCCAGGAGCTGGGAAGGGGATGGGGGGCAGGGGAGACAGATGAGGAGTTATTGTCAAAAGGGTACAGAGTTTCTATTTAGGATGAAGGAAAAGTTCTGGAAATGGATAGAGGTGACAGTGGCCCATATTGTTAATACACTTAATGCCACTGAGTTTTACACTTAAAAATGGTTAAGATAGTAAATTTTATGTCATGTGTATTTTATCACAATTTATTTTAAAAGGCATTAGGTAGTTACTGTTAAATTATCTACTACATGATGATATCTGAGCGCATGCCCAGGTCCTTTTTGCTGTCCTTCCTCCATATCACACTCCCCCAGGAGAAGGCAGAGCCAAGTAGGACCAAACTCTATCACTCTTTATTGGGAAATTTAAGAATTTCAAAGACACACAGTATACAAATTGCTATATCTGAGTCATGTAAATGGCAGAGCCCAGGGAGACAGAAGGTTCTGCTTTTGAGCTTCCCACAGCAGCTGCGAGTTTCTGCCTTTCTTAATGCTCAGTTATTGAGCTCATCATTCAATTTTTTGGAGTTCCTCCAGTATCCTTGTAATAAATTTCTTTCTCTGCCAAAGTTATCCAAAAATGATTTCTGCTCCTTATAAACAAAAGAAATTTACTTCTAATATAATATAATCTTTTAATTCTTAAGCTTTATCCATAAGGTAGTGATATATAAGTATCCTTTGCTTTCCAAATCCTTTGGGCTTTTGAGATCAGATACTAAGAATTAGGATAACAGGATATCTATAGATTGTTTTTAGAGAGTTCTGAGACAATTCAATACAAGGCTTGCAAATAATTTAACTAAATGTGAGTTGGAACATAAGTTGGAAAGCATGTTATTCTCTTAAAATTTTACAAATAATACACTTTGATTTGCCACTAGAAAACTTAATCAACAACTTTTTAATTCAGTTTTGTTGTTTTTGTTTTTTTGTTTGTTTGTTTTGGGGGGCTTTTATATTTAGCTCTGATTATCTATATAATTTCTTACATAATTTAA